>NW_026734384.1:0-300000 GCF_949786415.1 Peromyscus eremicus | reverse complement strand
GAAGCACAGTTCATTTGTTCTGAGCAAGCTCACTCTTCTGGCCCTATAGGAAACACAGTAGAGTAGAAGAGTGCTCTTTTCTCAAAAGCAGAGTGTGTTTCTTGTAAGGCGAGCTAGAGTTTGTTTCCCAGTCCTAAAGGGAGTTGAGTCACATGCAGTTTTTTGTCCTACGAGCAAGAGTTGTTTTCTGGTAAGAAGAGTCACTATTGTGCTCCAATTGCCATACACAGTGCAAGTAGCACTCGCATCTGTTCTCAGCAAGTACAGTGTATCGGATTGAAGAGGAGCTACTGTTCTTGTCAGTTTCCTAAGCAGAGTTGAACTAGATATGGCCCGTGTGTGTAGGAAGCACAGTTCTTATGTTCTGAGCAAGTTCACTGTTCTGGCCCTATAGGAAACACAGTAGAGTAGAAGAGTGCTCTTTTCTCAAAAGCAGAGTGTGTTTCTTGTAAGGCAAGCTAGCGTTTGTTTCCTAGTCCTAAATGGAGTTGAATCACATGCAGTTTCTGGTCCTACGAGCAAGAGTTGTTTTCTGGTTAGGAAAGTCACTATTGCGTTCCCTTTGCCATAAACAGTGCAAATAGCACTCGTGTCTGTTCCCAGCAAGTACAGTGTATCGGACTGAAGAGGAGCTACTGTTCTTGTCAGTTTCCTAAGCAGAGTTGAACTAGATATGGCCCGTTTGTTTAGGAAGCAAAGTTATTATGTTCTGAGCAAGCTCACTGCTCTGGCCCTATAGGAAACACAGTAGAGTAGAAGAGTGCTCTTTTCTCTAAAGCAGAGTGTGTTTCTTGTAAGGCGAGCTAGCGTTTGTTTCCTAGACCTAAATGGAGTTGAGTCACATTCAGTTTTTGGTCCTACGAGCAAGAGTTGTTTTCTGGTAAGAAGAGTCACTATTGTGCTCCAAATGCCATACACTGTGCAAATAGCACTCGTGTCTGTTCTCAGCAAGTACAGTGTATCGGACAGAAGAGGACCTACTGTTCTTGGCAGTTTCCTAAGCAGAGTTGAACTAGATATGGCCCGTGTGTAGGAAGCACAGTTCTTTTGTTCTGAGCAAGCTCACTGTTCGGACACCATAGGAAACACAGTAGAGTAGAAGAGTGCTCTTTTCTCAAAAGCAGAGTATGTTTCTTGTAAGGCGAGCTAGCGTTTCTTTCTCAGTCCTAAATGGAGTTGAATCACATGCAGTTTCTGGTCCTACGAGCAAAAGTTGTTTTCTGGTAAGGAAAGTCACTATTGTGCTCCCCTTGCCATAGACAGTGCAAATAGCTCTCGCGTCTGTTCCCAGCAAGTACAGTGTATCAGACTGAGGAGGAGCTACTGTTCCTGTCAGTTTCCTAAGCAGAGTTGAACTAGATATGGCCCGTGTGTGTAGGAAGCACAGTTCTTATGTTCTGAGCAAGTTCACTGTTCTGGCCCTATAGGAAAAACAGTAGAGTAGAAGAGTGCTCTTTTCGTAAAAGCAGAGTGTGTTTCTTGTAAGGCGAGCTAGCTTTTGTTTCCTAGTCCTAAATGGAGTTGAATCACATGCAGTTTCTGGTCCTACGAACAAGAGTTGTTTTCTGGTAAGGAAAGTCACGTTGCGCTCCCATTGCCATTCACAGTGGAAATAGCACTCCCGTCTGTTCCCAGCAAGTACAGTGTATTGGACTGAATAGGTGCTACTGTTCTTGTCAGTTTCCTAAGCAGAGTTGAACTAGAAATGATCCGTGTGTGTAGGAAGCACAGTTCTGTTGTTCTAAGCAAGCTCACTGTTTGGACCCCATAGGAAACACAGTAGAGTAGAAGAGTGCTCTTTTCTCTAAAGCAGAGTGTGTTTCTTGTAATGCGAGCTAGCGTTTGTTTCCCAGTCCTAAATGGAGTTGAATCCCATGCAGTTTCTGGTACTACGAGCAAGAGTTGTTTTCTGCTAAGAAGAGTCACTATTGCGCTGCCATTGCCATACACAGGACAAATAGCACTGGCGTCTGTTCGCAGCAAGTACAGTGTATTGGACTGAAGAGGATGTACTGTTATTGTCAGGTTCCGAAGCAGAATTGAACTAGATATGGCCATGTGTGTAGGAAGCACAGTTCTTTAGTTCTGAGCAAGCTCACTGTTCGGACACCATAGGAAACACAGTAGAGTAGAAGAGTGCTCTTTTCTCTAAAGCAGAGTGAGTTTCTTGTAAGGCGAGCTCGCGTTTGTTTCCCAGTCCTAAATGGAGTTGAGTCACATGCAGTTTGTGGTCCTACGAACAAGAGTTGTTTTCTGGTAAGGAAAGTCACTATTGCGCTCCCATTGTCACACACAGTGCAAATAGCACTCGCATCTGTTCCCACCAAGTACAGTGTATCAGACTGAAGAGGAGCTACTGTTCTTGTCAGTTTCCTAAGCAAAGTGGAACTAGATATGGCCCTTGTGTGTAGGAAGCACAGTTCTTTTGTTCTGAGCAAGCTCACTGTTCGGACCCCATAGGAAACACAGTAGAGTAGAAGAGTGCTCTTTTCTCAAAAGCAGAGTGTTTTTTCATGTAAGGCGAGCTAGCATTTGTTTCCCAGTCCTAAACGGAGTTGAATCACATGCAGTTTCTGGTCCTAGGAGCAAGAGTTGTTTTCTGGTAAGAAGAGTCACTATTGTGCTCCAATTGTTATACACAGTGAAAGTAGCTCTCGCGTCTGTTCTCAGCAAGTACAGTGTATCGGACTGAAAAGGAGCTACTGTTCGTGTCAGTTTCCTAAGCAGAGTTGAACTAGATATGGCCCGTGTGTGTAGGAAGCACAGTTCTTTTGTTCTGAGCAAGCTCACTGTTCTGGCCCTATAGGAAACACAGTAGAGTAGAAGAGTGCTCTTTTCTCAAAAGCAGAGTGTTTTTTCATGTAAGGCGAGCTAGCCTTTGTTTCCTAGTCCTAAATGGAGTTGAATCCCATGCAGTTTCTGGTACTACGAGCAAGAGTTGTTTTCTGGTAAGAAGAGTCACTGTTGCGCTGCCATTGCCATACACAGGACAAATAGCACTGGCGTCTGTTCGCAGCAAGTACAGTGTATTGGACTGAAGATGATGTACTGTTATTGTCAGGTTCCGAAACAGAATTGAACTAGATATGGCCATGTGTGTAGGAAGCACAGTTCTTTTGTTCTGAGCAAGCTCACTGTTCGGACACCATAGGAAACACAGTAGAGTAGAAGTGTGCTCTTTTCTCAAAAGCAGAGTGTGTTTTTTGTAAGGCAAGCTATCGTTTATTTCCCAGTCATAAATGGAGTTGAATCACATGCAGTTTCTGGTCCTACGAGCAAGAGTTATTTTCTGGTAAGGAAAGTCACTATTGCGTTCCCTTTGCCATACACAGTGCAAATAGCACTCGCGTCTGTTCCCAGCAAGTACAGTGTATCGGACTGAAGAGGAGCTACTGTTCTTGTCAGTTTCCTAAGCAGAGTTGAACTAGATATGGCCCGTTTGTTTAGGAAGCACAGTTATTATGTTCTGAGCAAGCTCACTGTTCTGGCCCTATAGGAAACACAGTAGAGTAGAAGAGTGCTCTTTTCTCTAAAGCAGAGTGTGTTTTTTGTAAGGCGAGCTAGCGTTTGTTTCCCAGTCCTAAATGGAGTTGAGTCACATGCAGTTTTTGGTCCTACGAGCAAGAGTTGTTTTCTGGTAAGAAGAGTCACTATTGTGCTCCAAATGCCATACACAGTGCAAATAGCACTCGTGTCTGTTCTCAGCAAGTACAGTGTATCGGACAGAAGAGGAGCTACTGTTCTTGCCAGTTTCCTAAGCAGAGTTGAACTAGATATGGCCCGTGTGTAGGAAGCACAGTTCCTTTGTTCTGAGCAAGCTCACTGTTCGGACACCATAGGAAACACAGTAGAGTAGAAGAGTGCTCTTTTCTCAAAAGCAGAGTATGTTTCTTGTAAGGCGAGCTAGCGTTTCTTTCTCAGTCCTAAATGGAGTTGAATCACATGCAGTTTCTGGTCCTACGAGCAAAAGTTGTTTTCTGGTAAGGAAAGTCACTATTGTGCTCCCCTTGCCATAGACAGTGCAAATAGCTCTCGCGTCTGTTCCCAGCAAGTACAGTGTATCAGACTGAGGAGGAGCTACTGTTCCTGTCAGTTTCCTAAGCAGAGTTGAACTAGATATGGCCCGTGTGTGTAGGAAGCACAGTTCTTATGTTCTGAGCAAGTTCACTGTTCTGGCCCTATAGGAAAAACAGTAGAGTAGAAGAGTGCTCTTTTCGTAAAAGCAGAGTGTGTTTCTTGTAAGGCGAGCTAGCTTTTGTTTCCTAGTCCTAAATGGAGTTGAATCACATGCAGTTTCTGGTCCTACGAACAAGAGTTGTTTTCTGGTAAGGAAAGTCACGTTGCGCTCCCATTGCCATTCACAGTGGAAATAGCACTCCCGTCTGTTCCCAGCAAGTACAGTGTATTGGACTGAATAGGTGCTACTGTTCTTGTCAGTTTCCTAAGCAGAGTTGAACTAGAAATGATCCGTGTGTGTAGGAAGCACAGTTCTGTTGTTCTAAGCAAGCTCACTGTTTGGACCCCATAGGAAACACAGTAGAGTAGAAGAGTGCTCTTTTCTCTAAAGCAGAGTGTGTTTCTTGTAATGCGAGCTAGCGTTTGTTTCCCAGTCCTAAATGGAGTTGAATCCCATGCAGTTTCTGGTACTACGAGCAAGAGTTGTTTTCTGCTAAGAAGAGTCACTATTGCGCTGCCATTGCCATACACAGGACAAATAGCACTGGCGTCTGTTCGCAGCAAGTACAGTGTATTGGACTGAAGAGGATGTACTGTTATTGTCAGGTTCCGAAGCAGAATTGAACTAGATATGGCCATGTGTGTAGGAAGCACAGTTCTTTAGTTCTGAGCAAGCTCACTGTTCGGACACCATAGGAAACACAGTAGAGTAGAAGAGTGCTCTTTTCTCTAAAGCAGAGTGAGTTTCTTGTAAGGCGAGCTCGCGTTTGTTTCCCAGTCCTAAATGGAGTTGAGTCACATGCAGTTTGTGGTCCTACGAACAAGAGTTGTTTTCTGGTAAGGAAAGTCACTATTGCGCTCCCATTGTCACACACAGTGCAAATAGCACTCGCATCTGTTCCCACCAAGTACAGTGTATCAGACTGAAGAGGAGCTACTGTTCTTGTCAGTTTCCTAAGCAAAGTGGAACTAGATATGGCCCTTGTGTGTAGGAAGCACAGTTCTTTTGTTCTGAGCAAGCTCACTGTTCGGACCCCATAGGAAACACAGTAGAGTAGAAGAGTGCTCTTTTCTCAAAAGCAGAGTGTTTTTTCATGTAAGGCGAGCTAGCATTTGTTTCCCAGTCCTAAACGGAGTTGAATCACATGCAGTTTCTGGTCCTAGGAGCAAGAGTTGTTTTCTGGTAAGAAGAGTCACTATTGTGCTCCAATTGTTATACACAGTGAAAGTAGCTCTCGCGTCTGTTCTCAGCAAGTACAGTGTATCGGACTGAAAAGGAGCTACTGTTCGTGTCAGTTTCCTAAGCAGAGTTGAACTAGATATGGCCCGTGTGTGTAGGAAGCACAGTTCTTTTGTTCTGAGCAAGCTCACTGTTCTGGCCCTATAGGAAACACAGTAGAGTAGAAGAGTGCTCTTTTCTCAAAAGCAGAGTGTTTTTTCATGTAAGGCGAGCTAGCCTTTGTTTCCTAGTCCTAAATGGAGTTGAATCCCATGCAGTTTCTGGTACTACGAGCAAGAGTTGTTTTCTGGTAAGAAGAGTCACTGTTGCGCTGCCATTGCCATACACAGGACAAATAGCACTGGCGTCTGTTCGCAGCAAGTACAGTGTATTGGACTGAAGATGATGTACTGTTATTGTCAGGTTCCGAAACAGAATTGAACTAGATATGGCCATGTGTGTAGGAAGCACAGTTCTTTTGTTCTGAGCAAGCTCACTGTTCGGACACCATAGGAAACACAGTAGAGTAGAAGTGTGCTCTTTTCTCAAAAGCAGAGTGTGTTTTTTGTAAGGCAAGCTATCGTTTATTTCCCAGTCATAAATGGAGTTGAATCACATGCAGTTTCTGGTCCTACGAGCAAGAGTTATTTTCTGGTAAGGAAAGTCACTATTGCGTTCCCTTTGCCATACACAGTGCAAATAGCACTCGCGTCTGTTCCCAGCAAGTACAGTGTATCGGACTGAAGAGGAGCTACTGTTCTTGTCAGTTTCCTAAGCAGAGTTGAACTAGATATGGCCCGTTTGTTTAGGAAGCACAGTTATTATGTTCTGAGCAAGCTCACTGTTCTGGCCCTATAGGAAACACAGTAGAGTAGAAGAGTGCTCTTTTCTCTAAAGCAGAGTGTGTTTTTTGTAAGGCGAGCTAGCGTTTGTTTCCCAGTCCTAAATGGAGTTGAGTCACATGCAGTTTTTGGTCCTACGAGCAAGAGTTGTTTTCTGGTAAGAAGAGTCACTATTGTGCTCCAAATGCCATACACAGTGCAAATAGCACTCGTGTCTGTTCTCAGCAAGTACAGTGTATCGGACAGAAGAGGAGCTACTGTTCTTGCCAGTTTCCTAAGCAGAGTTGAACTAGATATGGCCCGTGTGTAGGAAGCACAGTTCCTTTGTTCTGAGCAAGCTCACTGTTCGGACACCATAGGAAACACAGTAGAGTAGAAGAGTGCTCTTTTCTCAAAAGCAGAGTATGTTTCTTGTAAGGCGAGCTAGCGTTTCTTTCTCAGTCCTAAATGGAGTTGAATCACATGCAGTTTCTGGTCCTACGAGCAAGAGTTGTTTTCTGGTTGGAAAGTCACTATTGTGCTACCCTTGCCATACACAGTGCAAATAGCTCTCGCGTCTGTTCCCAGCAAGTACAGTGTATCAGACTGAGGAGGAGCTACTGTTCCTGTCAGTTTCCTATGCAGAGTTGAACTAGATATAGTCCGTGTGTGTAGGAAGCACAGTTATTATGTTCTGAGCAAGTTCACTGTTCTGGCCCTATAGGAAACACAGTAGAGTAGAAGAGTGCTCTTTTCTCAAAAGCAGAGTGTGTTTCTTGTAAGGCAAGCTAGCGTTTGTTTCCTAGTCCTAAATGGAGTTGAATCACATGCAGTTTCTGGTCCTACGAACAAGAGTTGTTTTCTGGTAAGGAAAGTCACTGTTGTGCTCCCTTTGCCATACACAGTGCAAATAGCACACGCGTCTGTTCCCAGCAAGTACACTGTATCGGATTGAAGAGGAGCTCCTGTTCTTGTCAGTTTCCTAAGCAGAGTTGAACTAGATATGGCCCTTGTGTCTAGGAAGCACAGTTCATTTGTTCTGAGCAAGCTCACTCTTCTGGCCCTATAGGAAACACAGTAGAGTAGAAGAGTGCTCTTTTCTCAAAAGCAGAGTGTGTTTCTTGTAAGGTGAGCTAGAGTTTGTTTCCCAGTCCTAAAGGGAGTTGAGTCACATGCAGTTTTTTGTCCTACGAGCAAGAGTTGTTTTCTGGTAAGAAGAGTCACTATTGTGCTCCAATTGCCATACACAGTGCAAGTAGCACTCGCGTCTGTTCTCAGCAAGTACAGTGTATCGGACTGAAGAGGAGCTACTGTTCTTGTCAGTTTCCTAAGCAGAGTTGAACTAGATATGGCCCGTGTGTGTAGGAAGCACAGTTCTTTTGTTCTGAGCAAGCTCACTGTTTGGACCCCATAGGAAACACAGTAGAGTAGAAGAGTGCTCTTTTCTCTAAAGCAGAGTGTGTTTCTTGTAAGGCGAGCTAGCGTTTGTTTCCCAGTCCTAAATGGAGTTGAATCCCATGCAGTTTCTGGTACTACGAGCAAGAGTTCTTTTCTGGTAAGAAGAGTCACTATTGCGCTGCCATTGCCATACACAGGACAAATAGCACTGGCGTCTGTTCGCAGCAAGTACAGTGTATTGGACTGAAGAGGATCTACTGTTATTGTCAGGTTCCGAAGCAGAATTGAACTAGATATGGCCATGTGTGTAGGAAGCACAGTTCTTTTGTTCTGAGCAAGCTCACTGTTCGGACACCATAGGAAACACAGTAGAGTAGAAGAGTGCTCTTTTCTCAAAAGCAGAGTGTGTTTTTTGTAAGGCAAGCTATCGTTTATTTCCCAGTCCTAAATGGAGTTGAATCACATGCAGTTTCTGGTCCTACGAGCAAGAGTTGTTTTCTGGTAAGGAAAGTCACTATTGCGCTGCCATTGCCATACACAGTGCAAATAGCACTCGCGTCTGTTCCCAGCAAGTACAGTGTATCGGACTGAAGAGGAGCTACTGTTCTTGTCAGTTTCCTAAGCAGAGTTGAACTAGATATGGCCCGTTTGTTTAGGAAGCACAGTTATTATGTTCTGAGCAAGCTCACTGTTCTGGCCCTATAGGAAACACAGTAGAGTAGAAGAGTGCTCTTTTCTCTAAAGCAGAGTGTGTTTCTTGTAAGGCGAGCTAGCGTTTGTTTCCCAGTCCTAAATGGAGTTGAGTCACATGCAGTTTTTGGTCCTACGAGCAAGAGTTGTTTTCTGGTAAGAAGAGTCACTATTGTGCTCGAAATGCCATACACAGTGCAAATAGCACACGCGTCTGTTCCCAGCAAGTACACTGTATCGGACTGAAGAGGAGCTACTGTTCTTGTCAGTTTCCTAAGCAGAGTTGAACTAGATATGGCCCTGTGTCTAGGAAGCACAGTTCATTTGTTCTGAGCAAGCTCACTCTTCTGGCCCTATAGGAAACACAGTAGAGTAGAAGAGTGCTCTTTTCTCAAAAGCAGAGTGTGTTTCTTGTAAGGCGAGCTAGAGTTTGTTTTCCAGTCCTAAAGGGAGTTGAGTCACATGCAGTTTTTTGTCCTACGAGCAAGAGTTGTTTTCTGGTAAGAAGAGTCACTATTGAACTCCAATTGCCATACACAGTGCAAGTAGCTCTCGCATCTGTTCTCAGCAAGTACAGTGTATCGGACTGAAGAGGAGCTACTGTTCTTGTCAGTTTCCTAAGCAGAGTTGAACTAGATATGGCCCGTGTGTGTAGGAAGCACAGTTCTTTTGTTCTGAGCAAGCTCACTGTTCTGGCCCTATAGGAAACACAGTAGAGTAGAAGAGTGCTCTTTTCTCCAAAGCAGAGTGTGTTTCTTGTAAGGCGAGCTAGCGTTTGTTTCCTAGTCCTAAATGGAGTTGAATCACATGCAGTTTCTGGTCCTACGAACAAGAGTTGTTTTCTGGTAAGGAAAGTCACTTTGCGCTCCCATTGCCATTCACAGTGCAAATAGCACTCCCGTCTGTTCCCAGCAGTACAGTGTATTGGACTGAATAGGTGCTACTGTTCTTGTCAGTTTCCTAAGCAGAGTTGAACTAGAAATGATCCGTGTGTGTAGGAAGCACACTTCTTTTGTTCTGAGCAAGCTCACTGTTTGAACCCCATAGGAAACACAGTAGAGTAGAAGAGTGCTCTCTTCTCTAAAGCAGAGTGTGTTTCTTGTAAGGCGAGCTAGCATTTGTTTCCCAGTCCTAAATGGAGTTGAATCCCATGCAGTTTCTGGTACTACGAGCAAGAGTTGTTTTCTGGTAAGAAGAGTCACTATTGCGCTGCCATTGCCATACACAGGACAAATAGCACTGGCGTCTGTTCGCAGCAAGTACAGTGTATTGGACTGAAGAGGATGTACTGTTATTGTCAGGTTCCGAAGCAGAATTGAACTAGATATGGCCATGTGTGTAGGAAGCACAGTTCTTTTGTTCTGAGCAAGCTCACTGTTCGGACACCATAGGAAACACAGTAGAGTAGAAGAGTGTTCTTTTCTCAAAAGCAGAGTGTGTTTTTTGTAAGGCAAGCTATCGTTTATTTCCCAGTCCTAAATGGAGTTGAATCACATGCAGTTTCTGGTCCTATGAGCAAGAGTTGTTTTCTGGTAAGGAAAGTCACTATTGCGTTCCCTTTGAAATACACAGTGCAAATAGCACTCGCGTCTGTTCCCAGCAAGTACAGTGTATCGGACTGAAGAGGAGCTACTGTTCTTGTCAGTTTCCTAATCAGAGTTGAACTAGATATGGCCCGTTTGTTTAGGAAACACAGTTATTATGTTCTGAGCAAGCTCACTGTTCTGGCCCTATAGGAAACACAGTAGAGTAGAAGAGTGCTCTTTTCTCTAAAGCAGAGTGTGTTTCTTGTAAGGCGAGCTAGCGTTTGTTTCCCAGTCCTAAATGGAGTTGAGTCACATGCAGTTTTTGGTCCTAAGAGCAAGAGTTGTTTTCCGGTAAGAAGAGTCACTATTGCGCTCCAAATGCCATACACAGTACAAATAGCACTCGTGTCTGTTCCCAGCAAGCACAGTGTATTGGACTGAATAGGAGCTACTGTTCTTGTCAGTTTCCTAAGCAGAGTTGAACTACATATGGTCCATGTGTGTGGGAAGCACAGTTCTTTTGTTCTGAGCAAGCTAACTGTTCTGGCCCTATAGGAAACACAGTAGAGTAGAAGAATGCTCTTTTCTCCAAAGCAGAGTGTGTTTCTTGTAAGGCGAGCTAGCGTTTGTTTGCCAGTCCTAAATGGAGTTGAATCCCATGCAGTTTCTGGTCCTACGAGCAAGAGTTGTTTTATGGTAAGAAGAGTCACTATTGCGCTGCCATTGCCATACACAGGACAAATAGCACTGGCGTCTGTTCCCAGCAAGTACAGTGTATTGGACTGAAGAGGATCTACTGTTCTTGTCAGGTTCCTAAGCAGAATTGAACTAGATATGGCCTTGTGTGTAGGAAGCACAGTTCTTTTGTTCTGAGCAAGTTCACTGTACGGACCCCATAGGAAACACAGTAGAGTAGAAGAGTGCTCTTTTCTCAAAAGCAGAGTGTGTTTCTTGTAAGGCGAGCTAGCGTTTTTTTCCCAGTCCTAAATGGAGTTGAATCACATGCAGTTTATGGTCCTACGAGCAAGAGTTGTTTTCTAGTAAGGAAAGTCACTATTGTGCTCCCATTGCATTACACAGAACAAATAGCATTCTCGTCTGTTCCCAGCAAGTACAGTATATCGGACTGAAGAGGAGCTACTGTTTTTGTTAGTTTCCTAAGTAGAATTGAACTAGATATGGCCCGTGTGTGTAGGAAGCACAGTTCTTATGTTCTGAGCAAGCTCACTGTTCTGGCCGTATAGGAAACACAGTAGAGTAGAAGAGTGCTCTTTTCTCTAAAGCAGAGTGTATTTCTTGTAAGGCGAGCTAGCTTTTGTTTCCTAGTCCTAAATGGAGTTGAATCACATGCAGTTTCTGGTCTTACGAACAAGAGTTGTTTTCTGGTAAGGAAAGTCACTTTGCGCTCCCATTGCCATTCACAGTGCAAATAGCACTCCCGCCTGTTCCCAGCAGTACAGTGTATTGGACTGAATAGGTGCTACTGTTCTTGTCAGTTTCCTAAGCAGAGTGGAACTAGAAATGATCCGTGTGTGTAGGAAGCACACTTCTTTTGTTCTGAGCAAGCTCACTGTTTGGACCCCATAGGAAACACAGTAGAGTAGAAGAGTGCTCTTTTCTCTAAAGCAGAGTGTGTTTCTTGTAAGGCGAGCTAGCGTTTGTTTCCCAGTCCTAAATGGAGTTGAGTCCCATGCAGTTTCTGGTACTACGAGCAAGAGTTGTTTTCTGGTAAGAACAGTCACTATTGCGCTGCCATTGCCATACACAGGACAAATAGCACTGGCGTCTGTTCACAGCAAGTACAGTGTATTGGACTGAAGAGGATCTACTGTTATTGTCAGGTTCCGAAGCAGAATTGAACTAGATATGGCCATGTGTGTAGGAAGCACAGTTCTTTTGTTCTGAGCAAGCTCACTGTTCGGACACCATAGGAAACACAGTAGAGTAGAAGAGTGCTCTTTTCTCAAAAGCAGAGTGTGTTTTTTGTAAGGCAAGCTATCGTTTAATTCCCAGTCCTAAATGGAGTTGAATCACATGCAGTTTCTGGTCCTACGAGCAAGAGTTGTTTTCTGGTAAGGAAAGTCACTATTGCATTCCCTTTGCCATACACAGTGCAAATAGCACTCACGTCTGTTCCCAGCAAGTACAGTGTATCGGACTGAAGAGGAGCTACTGTTCTTGTCAGTTTCCTAAGCAGAGTTGAACTAGATATGGCCCGTTTGTTTAGGAAGCACAGTTATTATGTTCTGAGCAAGCTCACTGTTCTGGCCCTATAGGAAACACAGTAGAGAAGAAGAGTGCTATTTTCTCTAAAGCAGAGTGTGTTTCTTGTAAGGCGAGCTAGCATTTGTTTCCCATTCCTAAATGGAGTTGAGTCACATGCAGTTTTTGGTCCTACGAGCAAGAGTTGTTTTCTGGTAAGAAGAGTCACTATTGTGCTCCAAATGCCATACACAGTGCAAATAGCACTCGTGTCTGTTCCCAGCAAGTACAGTGTATCGGACAGAAGAGGAGCTACTGTTCTTGCCAGTTTCCTAAGCAGAGTTGAACTAGATATGGCCCGTGTGTAGGAAGCACAGTTCTTTTGTTCTGAGCAAGCTCACTGTTCGGACACCATAGGAAACACAGTAGAGTAGAAGAGTGCTCTTTTCTCAAAAGCAGAGTATGTTTCTTGTAAGGCGAGCTAGCGTTTCTTTCTCAGTCCTAAATGGAGTTGAATCACATGCAGTTTCTGGTCCTACGAGCAAGAGTTGTTTTCTGGTAAGGAAAGTCACTATTGCGCTGCCATTGCCATACACAGTGCAAATAGCACTCGCGTCAGTTCCCAGCAAGTACAGTGTATCGGACTGAAGAGGAGCTACTGTTTTTGTCAGTTTCCTAAGCAGAGTTGAACTAGATATGGCCCGTTTGTTTAGGAAGCACAGTTATTATGTTCTGAGCAAGCTCACTGTTCTGGCCCTATAGGAAACACAGTAGAGTAGAAGAGTGCTCTTTTCTCTAAAGCAGAGTGTGTTTCTTGTAAGGCGAGCTAGCGTTTGTTTCCCAGTCCTAAATGGAGTTGAGTCACATGCAGTTTTTGGTCCTACGAGCAAGAGTTGTTTTCCGGTAAGAAGAGTCACTATTGCGCTGCCATTGCCATACACAGGACAAATAGCACTGGCGTCTGTTCCCAGCAAGTACAGTGTATTGGACTGAAGAGGATCTACTGTTCTTGTCAGGTTCCTAAGCAGAATTGAACTAGATATGGCCTTGTGTGTAGGAAGCACAGTTCTTTTGTTCTGAGCAAGTTCACTGTTCGGACCCCATAGGAAACACAGTAGAGTAGAAGAGTGCTCTTTTCTCAAAAGCAGAGTGTGTTTCTTGTAAGGCGAGCTAGCGTTTTTTTCCCAGTCCTAAATGGAGTTGAATCACATGCAGTTTGTGGTCCTTCGAGCAAGAGTTGTTTTCTGGTAAGGAAAGTCACTATTGCGCTCCCATTGCATTACACAGAACAAATAGCATTCTCGTCTGTTCCCAGCAAGTACAGTATATCGGACTGAAGAGGAGCTACTGTTTTTGTTAGTTTCCTAAGTAGAATTGAACTAGATATGGCCCGTGTGTGTAGGAAGCACAGTTCTTATGTTCTGAGCAAGCTCACTGTTCTGGCCCTATAGGAAACACAGTAGAGTAGAAGAGTGCTCTTTTCTCTAAAGCAGAGTGTGTTTCTTGTAAGGCGAGCTAGCTTTTGTTTCCTAGTCCTAAATGGAGTTGAATCACATGCAGTTTCTGGTCTTACGAACAAGTGTTGTTTTCTGGTAAGGAAAGTCACTTTGCGCTCCCATTGCCATTCACAGTGCAAATAGCACTCCCGTCTGTTCCCAGCAGTACAGTGTATTGGACTGAATAGGTGCTACTGTTCTTGTCAGTTTCCTAAGCAGAGTTGAACTAGAAATGATCCGTGTGTGTAGGAAGCACACTTCTTTTGTTCTGAGCAAGCTCACTGTTTGCACCCCATAGGAAACACAGTAGAGTAGAAGAGTGCTCTTTTCTCTAAAGCAGAGTGTGTTTCTTGTAAGGCGAGCTAGCGTTTGTTTCCCAGTCCTAAATGGAGTTGAGTCCCATGCAGTTTCTGGTACTACGAGCAAGAGTTGTTTTCTGGTAAGAACAGTCACTATTGCGCTGCCATTGCCATACACAGGACAAATAGCACTGGCGTCTGTTCACAGCAAGTACAGTGTATTGGACTGAAGAGGATGTACTGTTATTGTCAGGTTCCGAAGCAGAATTGAACTAGATATGGCCATGTGTGTAGGAAGCACAGTTCTTTTGTTCTGAGCAAGCTCACTGTTCGGACACCATAGGAAACACAGTAGAGTAGAAGAGTGCTATTTTCTCAAAAGCAGAGTGTGTTTTTTGTAAGGCAAGCTATCGTTTATTTCCCAGTCCTAAATGGAGTTGAATCACATGCAGTTTCTGGTCCTACGAGCAAGAGTTGTTTTCTGGTAAGGAAAGTCACTATTGCGCTGCCATTGCCATACACAGTGCA
The DNA here is from genome assembly GCF_949786415.1 of Peromyscus eremicus. Classification (NCBI taxonomy): domain Eukaryota; kingdom Metazoa; phylum Chordata; class Mammalia; order Rodentia; family Cricetidae; genus Peromyscus; species Peromyscus eremicus. The sequence continues at coordinate 285,645 of NW_026734384.1, read as the reverse complement.
AATAGCACTCGCGTCTGTTCCCAGCAAGTACAGTGTATCGGACTGAAGAGGAGCTACTGTTCTTGTCAGTTTCCTAAGCAGAGTTGAACTAGATATGGCCCGTTTGTTTAGGAAGCACAGTTATTATGTTCTGAGCAAGCTCACTGTTCTGGCCCTATAGGAAACACAGTAGAGAAGAAGAGTGCTCTTTTCTCTAAAGCAGAGTGTGTTTCTTGTAAGGCGAGCTAGCATTTGTTTCCCATTCCTAAATGGAGTTGAGTCACATGCAGTTTTTGGTCCTACGAGCAAGAGTTGTTTTCTGGTAAGAAGAGTCACTATTGTGCTCCAAATGCCATACACAGTGCAAATAGCACTCGTGTCTGTTCCCAGCAAGTACAGTGTATCGGACAGAAGAGGAGCTACTGTTCTTGCCAGTTTTCTAAGCAGAGTTGAACTAGATATGGCTCGTGTGTAGGAAGCACAGTTCTTTTGTTCTGAGCAAGCTCACTGTTCGGACACCATAGGAAACACAGTAGAGTAGAAGAGTGTTCTTTTCTCAAAAGCAGAGTATGTTTCTTGTAAGGCGAGCTAGCGTTTCTTTCTCAGTCCTAAATGGAGTTGAATCACATGCAGTTTCTGGTCCTACGAGCAAGAGTTGTTTTCTGGTAAGGAAAGTCACTATTGCGCTGCCATTGCCATACACAGTGCAAATAGCACTCGCGTCTGTTCCCAGCAAGTACAGTGTATCGGACTGAAGAGGAGCTACTGTTTTTGTCAGTTTCCTAAGCAGAGTTGAACTAGATATGGCCCGTTTGTTTAGGAAGCACAGTTATTATGTTCTGAGCAAGCTCACTGTTCTGGCCCTATAGGAAACACAGTAGAGTAGAAGAGTGCTCTTTTCTCTAAAGCAGAGTGTGTTTCTTGTAAGGCAAGCTAGCGTTTGTTTCCCAGTCCTAAATGGAGTTGAGTCACATGCAGTTTTTGGTCCTACGAGCAAGAGTTGTTTTCCGGTAAGAAGAGTCACTATTGCGCTCCAAATGCCATACACAGTGCAAATAGCACTCGTGTCTGTTCCCAGCAAGCACAGTGTATTGGACTGAATAGGAGCTACTGTTCTTGTCAGTTTCCTAAGCAGAGTTGAACTACATATGGTCCATGTGTGTGGGAAGCACAGTTCTTTTGTTCTGAGCAAGCTCACTCTTCTGGCCCTATAGGAAACACAGTAGAGTAGAAGAGTGCTCTTTTCTCCAAAGCAGAGTGTGTTTCTTGTAAGGCGAGCTAGCGTTTGTTTGCCAGTCCTAAATGGAGTTGAATCACATGCAGTTTCTGGTCCTACGAACAAGAGTTGTTTTATGATAAGAAGAGTCACTATTGCGCTGCCATTGCCATACACAGGATAAATAGCACTGGCGTCTGTTCCCAGCAAGTACAGTGTATTGGACTGAAGAGGATCTACTGTTCTTGTCAGGTTGCTAAGCAGAATTGAACTAGATATGGCCTTGTGTGTAGGAAGCACAGTTCTTTTGTTCTGAGCAAGTTCACTGTTCAGACCCCATAGGAAACACAGTAGAGTAGAAGAGAGCTCTTTTCTCAAAAGCAGAGTGTGTTTCTTGTAAGGCGAGCTAGCGTTTTTTTCACAGTCCTAAATGGAGTTGAATCACATGCAGTTTGTGGTCCTTCGAGCAAGAGTTGTTTTCTGGTAAGGAAAGTCACTATTGCGCTCCCATTTCATTACACAGAACAAATAGCATTCGCGTCTGTTCCCAGCAAGTACAGTATATCGGACTGAAGAGGAGCTACTCTTTTTGTTAGTTTCCTAAGTAGAATTGAACTAGATATGGCCCGTGTGTGTAGGAAGCACAGTTCTTATGTTCTGAGCAAGCTCACTGTTCTGGCCGTATAGGAAACACAGTAGAGTAGAAGAGTGCTCTTTTCTCTAAAGCAGAGTGTGTTTCTTGTAAGGCGAGCTAGTGTTTCTTTCTCCATCCTAAATGGAGTTGAATCACATGCAGATTCTGGTCCAACGAGCAAATGTTGTTTTCTGGTAAGGAAAGTCACTATTGTGCTCCCTTTGCCATACACAGTGCAAATAGCTCTCGCGTCTGTTCCCAGCAAGTACAGTGTATCAGACTGAGGAGGAGCTACTGTTCCTGTCAGTTTTCTAAGCAGAGTTGAACTAGATATGGCCCGTGTGTGTAGGAAGCACAGTTCTTATGTTCCTAGCAAGTTCACTGTTCTGGCCCTATAGGAAACACAGTAGAGTAGAAGAGTGCTCTTTTCTCAAAGCAGAGTGTGTTTCTTGTAAGGCGAGCTAGCGTTTGTTTCCTAGTCCTAAATGGAGTTGAATCACATGCAGTTTCTGGTCCTACGAACAAGAGTTGTTTTCTGGTAAGGAAAGTCACGTTGCGCTCCCATTGCCATTCACAGTGCAAATAGCACTCCCGTCTGTTCCCAGCAAGTACAGTGTATTGGACTGAATAGGTGCTACTGTTCTTGTCAGTTTCCTAAGCAGAGTTGAACTAGAAATGATCCGTGTGTGTAGGAAGCACAGTTCTTTTGTTCTGAGCAAGCTCACTGTTTGGACCCCATAGGAAACACAGTAGAGTAGAAGAGTGCTCTTTTCTCTAAAGCAGAGTGTGTTTCTTGTAAGGCGAGCTAGCGTTTGTTTTCCAGTCCTAAATGGTGTTGAGTCACAGGCAGTTTTTGGTCCTACGAGCAAGAGTTGTTTTCTGGTAAGAAGAGTCACTATTGCGCTGCCATTGCCATACACAGGACAAATAGCACTGGCGTCTGTTCGCAGCAAGTACAGTGTATTGGACTGAAGAGGATCTACTGTTATTGTCAGGTTCCGAAGCAGAATTGAACTAGATATGGCCATGTGTGTAGGAAGCACAGTTCTTTTGTTCTGAGCAAGCTCACTGTTCGGACACCATAGGAAACACAGTAGAGTAGAAGAGTGCTCTTTTCTCAAAAGCAGAGTGTGTTTTTTGTAAGGCAAGCTATCGTTTATTTCCCAGTCCTAAATGGAGTTGAATCACATGCAGTTTCTGGTCCTACGAGCAAGAGTTGTTTTCTGGTAAGGAAAGTCACTATTGCGCTCCCTTTGCCATACACAGTGCAAATAGCACTCGCATCTGTTCCCAGCAAGTCCAGTGTATCGTCCTGAAGAGGAGCTACTGTTCTTGTCAGTTTCCTAAGCAGAGTTGAACTAGATATGGCCCGTTTGTTTAGGAAGCACAGTTATTATGTTGTGAGCAAGCTCACTGTTCTGGCCCTATAGGAAACACAGTAGAGTAGAAGAGTGCTCTTTTCTCAAAAGCAGAGTGTGTTTCTTGTAAGGCGAGCTAGCATTTGTTTCCCAGTCCTAAATGGAGTTGAATCACATGCAGTTTCTGGTCCTACGAGCAAGAGTTGTTTTCTGGTAAGGAAAGTCACTATTGTGCTCCCTTTGCCATACACAGTGCAAATAGCACACGCGTCTGTTCCCAGCAAGTACACTGTATCGGACTGAAGAGGAGCTACTGTTCTTGTCAGTTTCCTAAGCAGAGTTGAACTAGATATGGCCCTTGTGTCTAGGAAGGACAGTTCATTTGTTCTGAGCAAGCTCACTGTTCTGGCCCTATAGTAAACACAGTAGGGTATAAGAGTGCTCTTTTCTCAAAAGCAGAGTGTGTTTCTTGTAAGGCGAGCTAGTGTTTGTTTCCCAGTCCTAAAGGGAGTTGAGTCACATGCAGTTTTTTGTCCTACGAGCAAGAGTTGTTTTCTGGTAAGAAGAGTCACTATTGTGCTCCAATTGCCATACACAGTGCAAGTAGCTCTCGCGTCTGTTCTCAGCAAGTACAGTGTATCGGACTGAAGAGGAGCTACTGTTCTTGTCAGTTTCCTAAGCAGAGTTGAACTAGATATGGCCCGTGTGTGTAGGAAGCACAGTTCTTTTGTTCTGAGCAAGCTCACTGTTCTGGCCCTATAGGAAACACAGTAGAGTAGAAGAGTGCTCTTTTCTCTAAAGCAGAGTGTGTTTCTTGTAAGGCGAGCTCGCGTTTGTTTCCCAGTCCTAAATGGAGTTGAGTCACAGGCAGTTTTTCGTCCTACGAGCAAGAGTTATTTTCCCTTTAAGAAGAGTCACTATTGCGCTGCCATTGCCATACACAGGACAAATAGCACTGGCGTCTGTTCCCAGCAAGTACAGTGTATTGGACTGAAGAGGATGTACTGTTATTGTCAGGTTCCGAAGCAGAATTGAACTAGATATGGCCATGTGTGTAGGAAGCACAGTTCTTTTGTTCTGAGCAAGCTCACTGTTCGGACACCATAGGAAACACAGTTGAGTAGAAGAGTGCTCTTTTCTCAAAAGCAGAGTGTGTTTTTTGTAAGGCAAGCTATCGTTTATTTCCCAGTCATAAATGGAGTTGAATCACATGCAGTTTCTGGTCCTACGAGCAAGAGTTGTTTTCTGGTAAGGAAAGTCACTATTGTGTTCCCTTTGCCATACACAGTGCAAATAGCACTCGCGTCTGTTCCCAGCAAGTACAGTGTATCAGACTGAGGAGGAGCTATTGTTCCTTTCAGTTTCCTAAGCAGAGTTGAAGTAGATATGGCCCGTGTGTGTAGGAAACACAGTTCTTACGTTCTGAGCAACTTCACTGTACTGGCCCTATAGGAAACACAGTAGAGTAGAAGAGTGCTCTTTTCTCAAAAGCAGAGTGTGTTTCTTGTAAGGCAAGCTACCGTTTGTTTCCTAGTCCTAAATGGAGTTGAATCACATGCAGTTTCTGGTCCTACGAGCAAGAGTTGTTTTCTGGTAAGGAAAGTCACGTTGCGCTCCCATTGCCATTCACAGTGCAAATAGCACTCCCGTCTGTTCCCAGCAAGTACAGTGTATTGGACTGAATAGGTGCTACTGTTCTTGTCAGTTTCCTAAGCAGAGTTGAACTAGAAATGATCCGTGTGTGTAGGCAGCACAGTTCTTTTTACCTGAGCAACCTCACTGTTTGGACCCCTTAGGAAACATAGTAGAGTAGAAGAGTGCTCTTTTCTCTAAAGCAGAGTGTGTTTCTTGTAAGGCGAGCTAGCGTTTGTTTCCCAGTCCTAAATGGAGTTGAAACCCATGCAGTTTCTGGTACTACGAGCAAGAGTTGTTTTCTGGTAAGAAGAGTCACTATTGAGCTGCCATTGCCATACACAGGACAAATAGCACTGGCGTCTGTTCCCAGCAAGTACAGTGTATTGGACTGAAGAGGATCTACTGTTATTGTCAGGTTCCGAAGCAGATTTGAACTAGATATGGCCATGTGTGTAGGAAGCACAGTTCTTTTGTTCTGAGCAAGCTCACTGTTCGGACACCATAGGAAACACAGTAGAGTAGAAGAGTGCTCTTTTCTCAAAAGCAGAGTGTGTTTTTTGTAAGGCAAACTATCGTTTATTTCCCAGTCCTAAATGGAGTTGAATCACATGCAGTTTCTGGTCCTACGAGCAAGAGTTGTTTTCTGGTAAGGAAAGTCACTATTGCGCTGCCATTGCCATACACAGTACAAATAGCACTCGCGTCTGTTCCCAGCAAGTACAGTGTATCGGACTGAAGAGGAGCTACTGTTCTTGTCAGTTTCCTAAGCAGAGTTGAACTAGATATGGCCCGTTTGTTTAGGAAGCACAGTTATTATGTTGTGAGCAAGCTCACTGTTCTGGCTCTATAGGAAACACAGTAGAGTAGAAGAGTGCTCTTTTCTCTAAAGCAGAGTGTGTTTCTTGTAGGGCGAGCTAGCATTTGTTTCCCAGTCCTAAATGGAGTTGAGTCACATGCAGTTTTTGGTCCTATGAGCAAGAGTTGTTTTCCGGTAAGAAGAGTCACTATTGTGCTCCAAATGCCATACACAGTGCAAATAGCACTCGTGTCTGTTCCCAGCAAGTACAGTATACTGGACTGAATAGGAGCTACTGTTCGTGTCAGGTTCCTAAGCAGAGTTGAACTAGATATGGTCCATGTGTGTAGGAAGCACAGTTCTTTGTTCTGAGCATGCTCTCTGTTCGGACCCCATAGGAAACACAGTAGAGTAGAAGAGTGCTCTTTTCTCTAAAGCAGAGTGTGTTTCTTGTAAGACGAGCTAGCATTTGTTTCCCAGTCCTAAACGGAGTTGAATCACATGCAGTTTCTGGTCCTACGAGCAAGAGTTGTTTTCTGGTAAGGAAAGTCACTATTGTGCTCCCTTTGCCATACACAGTGCAAATAGCACACGCGTCTGTTCCCAGCAAGTACACTGTATCGGACTGAAGAGGAGCTACTGTTCTTGTCAGTTTCCTAAGCAGAGTTGAACTAGATATGGCCCTTGTTTCCAGGAAGCACAGTTCATTTGTTCTGCGCAAGCTCACTTTTCTGGCCATATAGTAAACACAGTAGAGTAGAAGAGTGCTCTTTTCTCAAAAGCAGAGTGTGTTTCTTGTAAGGCGAGCTAGAGTTTGTTTCCCAGTCCTAAAGGGAGTTGAGTCACATGCAGTTTTTGGTCCTACGAGCAAGAGTTGTTTTCTGGTAAGAAGAGTCACTATTGTGCTCCAATTGCCATACACAGTGCAAATAGCTCTCGCGGCTGTACCCAGCAAGTACAGTGTATCAGACTGAGGAGGAGCTAATGTTCCTGTCAGTTTCCTAAGCAGAGTTGAACTAGATATGGCCCGTGTGTGTAGGAAGCACAGTTCTTATGTTCTGAGCAAGTTCACTGTTCTGGCCCTATAGGAAACACAGTAGAGTAGAAGAGTGCTCTTTTCTCAAAAGCAGAGTGTGTTTCTTGTAAGGCGAGCTAGCGTTTGTTTCCTAGTCTTAAATGGAGTTGAATCACATGCAGTTTCTGGTCCTATGAACAAGAGTTGTTTTCTGGTAAGAAAAGTCACTTTGCGCTCCCATTGCCATTCACAGTGCAAATAGCACTCCCGTCTGTTCCCAGCAGTACAGTGTATTGGACTGAATAGGTGCTACTGTTCTTGTCAGTTTCCTAAGCAGAGTTGAACTAGAAATGATCCGTGTGTGTAGGAAGCACAGTTTTTTGTTCTGAGCAAGCTCACTGTTTGGACCCCATAGGAAACACAGTAGAGTAGAAGAGTGCTCTTTTCTCTAAAGCAGAGTGTGTTTCTTGTAAGGCGAGCTAGCGTTTGTTTCCCATTCCTAAATGGAGTTGAATCCCATGCAGTTTCTGGTACTACGAGCAAGAGTTGTTTTCTGGTAAGAAGAGTCACTATTGCGCTGCCATTGCCATACACAGGACAAATAGCACTGGCGTCTGTTCGCAGCAAGTACAGTGTATTGGACTGAAGAGGATGTACAGTTATTGCCAGGTTCCGAAGCTGAATTGAACTAGATATGGCCATGTGTGTAGGAAGCACAGTTCTTTTGTTCTGAGCAAGCTCACTGTTCGGACACCATAGGAAACACAGTAGAGTAGAAGTGTGCTCTTTTCTCAAAAGCAGAGTGTGTTTTTTGTAAGGCAAGCTATCGTTTATTTCCCAGTCCTAAATGGAGTTGAATCACATGCAGTTTCTGGTCCTAAGAGCAAGAGTTGTTTTCTGGTAAGGAAAGTCACTATTGCGTTCCCTTTGCCATACACAGTGCAAATAGCACTCGCGTCTGTTCCCAGCAAGTACAGTGTATCGGACAGAAGAGGAGCTACTGTTCTTGCCAGTTTCCTAATAGAGTTGAACTAGATATGGCCCGTGTGTAGGAAGCACAGTTCTTTTGTTCTGAGCAAGCTCACTGTTCGGACACCATAGGAAACACAGTAGAGTAGAAGAGTGCTCTTTTCTCAAAAGCAGAGTATGTTTCTTGTAAGGCGAGCTAGCGTTTCTTTCTCAGTCCTAAATGGAGTTGAATCACATGCAGTTTCTGGTCCTACGAGCAAGAGTTGTTTTCTGGTAAGGAAAGTCACTATTGCGCTGCCATTGCCATACACAGTGCAAATAGCACTCGCGTCTGTTCCCAGCAAGTACAGTGTATCGGACTGAAGAGGAGCTACTGTTTTTGTCAGTTTCCTAAGCAGAGTTGAACTAGATATGGCCCGTTTGTTCAGGAAGCACAGTTATTATGTTCTGAGCAAGCTCACTGTTCTGGCTCTATAGGAAACACAGTAGAGTAGAAGAGTGCTCTTTTCTCTAAAGCAGAGTGTGTTTCTTGTAAGGCGAGCTAGCGTTTGTTTCCCAGTCCTAAATGGATTTGAGTCACATGCAGTTTTTGGTCCTACGAGCAAGAGTTGTTTTCCGGTAAGAAGAGTCACTATTGCGCTCCAAATGCCATACACAGTGCAAATAGCACTCGTGTCTGTTCCCAGCAAGCACAGTGTATTGGACTGAATAGGAGCTACTGTTCATGTCAGTTTCCTAAGCAGAGTTGAACTACATATGATCCATGTGTGTTGGAAGCACAGTTCTTTTGTTCTGAGCAAGCTCACTCTTCTGGCCCTATAGGAAACACAGTAGAGTAGAAGAGTGCTCTTTTCTCCAAAGCAGAGTGTGTTTCTTGTAAGGCGAGCTAGCGTTTGTTTGCCAGTCCTAAATGGAGTTGAATCACATGCAGTTTCTGGTTACGAGCAAGAGTTTTTTTATGGTAAGAAGAGTCACTATTGCGCTGCCATTGCCATACACAGGACAAATAGCACTGGCGTCTGTTCCCAGCAAGTACAGTGTATTGGACTGAAGAGGATCTACTGTTCTTGTCAGGTTCCTAAGCAGAATTGAACTAGATATGGTCTTGTGTGTAGGAAGCACAGTTCTTTTGTTCTGAGCAAGTTCAATGTTCGGACCCCATAGGAAACACAGTAGAGTAGAAGAGTGCTCTTTTCTCTAAAGCAGAGTGTGTTTCTTGTAAGGCGAGGTAGCGTTTTTTTCCCAGTCCTAAATGGAGTTGAATCACATGCAGTTTGTGGTCCTACGAGCAAGAGTTGTTTTCTGGTAAGGAAAGTCACTATTGCGCTCCCATTGCATTACACAGAACAAATAGCATTCGCGTCTGTTCCCCGCAAGTACAGTATATCGGACTGAAGAGGAGCTACTCTTTTAGTTAGTTTCCTAAGTAGAATTGAACTAGATATGGCCCGTGTGTGTAGGAAGCACAGTTCTTATGTTCTGAGCAAGCTCACTGTTCTGGCCGTATAGGAAACACAGTAGAGTAGAAGAGTGCTCTTTTCTCTAAAGCAGAGTGTGTTTCTTGTAAGGCGAGCTAGCTTTTGTTTCCTAGTCCTAAATGGAGTTGAATCACATGCAGTTTCTGGTCCTACGAACAAGAGTTGTTTTCTGGTAAGGAAAGTCACTTTGCGCTCCCATTGCCATTCACAGTGCAAATAGCACTCCCGTCTGTTCCCAGCAGTACAGTGTATTGGACTGAATAGGTGCTACTGTTCTTGTCAGTTTCCTAAGCAGAGTTGAACTAGAAATGATCCGTGTGTGTAGGAAGCACACTTCTTTTGTTCTGAGCAAGCTCACTGTTTGGACCCCATAGGAAACACAGTAGAGTAGAAGAGTGCTCTTTTCTCTAAAGCAGAGTATGTTTCTTGTAAGGTGAGCTAGCGTTTGTTTCCCAGTCCTAAATGGAGTTGAATCCGATGCAGTTTCTGGTACTACGAGCAAGAGTTGTTTTCTGGTAAGAAGAGTCACTATTGCGCTGCCATTGCCATACACAGGACAAATAGCACTGGCGTCTGTTCCCAGCAAGTACAGTGTATTGGACTGAAGAGGATCTACTGTTATTGTCAGGTTCCGAAGCAGAATTGAACTAGATATGGCCATGTGTGTAGGAAGCACAGTTCTTTTGTTCTGAGCAAGCTCACTGTTCGGACACCATAGGAAACACAGTAGAGTAGAAGAGTGCTCTTTTCTCTAAAGCAGAGTGTGTTTCTTGTAAGGCGAGCTAGCGTTTGTTTCCCAGTCCTAAATGGAGTTGAGTCACATGCAGTTTTTGGTCCTACGACCAAGAGTTGTTTTCCGGTAAGAAGAGTCACTATTGTGCTCCAAATGCCATACACAGTGCAAATAGCACTCGTGTCTGTTCCCAGCAAGTACAGTGTATTGGACTGAATAGGAGCTACTGTTCGTGTCAGTTTCCTAAGCAGAGTTGAACTAGATATGGTCCATGTGTGTAGGAAGCACAGTTCTTTGTTCTGAGCAAGCTCACTGTTCGGACCCCATAGGAAACACAGTAGAGTAGAAGAGTGCTCTTTTCTCTAAAGCAGAGTGTGTTTCTTGTAAGGCGAGCTAGCATTTGTTTCCCAGTCCTAAACGGAGTTGAATCACATGCAGTTTCTGGTCCTACGAGCAAGAGTTGTTTTCTGGTAAGGAAAGTCACTATTGTGCTCCCTTTGCCCTACACAGTGCAAATAGCACACGCGTCTGTTCCCAGCATGTACACTGTATCGGACTGAAGAGGAGCTACTGTTCTTGTCAGTTTCCTAAGCAGAGTTGAACTAGATATGGCCCTTGTGTCTAGGAAGCACAGTTCATTTGTTCTGAGCAAGCTCACTCTTCTGGCCCTATAGTAAACACAGTAGAGTAGAAGAGTGCCCTTTTCTCAAAAGCAGAGTGTGTTTCTTGTAAGGCGATCTAGAGTTTGTTTCCCAGTCCTAAAGGGAGTTGAGTCACATGCAGTTTTTTGTCCTACGAGCAAGAGTTGTTTTCTGGTAAGAAGAGTCACTATTGTGCTCCAATTGCCATACACAGTGCAAATAGCTCTCGCGGCTGTACCCAGCAAGTACAGTGTATCAGACTGAGGAGGAGCTAATGTTCCTGTCAGTTTCCTAAGCAGAGTTGAACTAGATATGGCCCGTGTGTGTAGGAAGCACAGTTCTTATGTTCTGAGCAAGTTCACTGTTCTGGCCCTATAGGAAACACAGTAGAGTAGAAGAGTGCTCATTTCTCAAAAGCAGAGTGTGTTTCTTGTAAATCGAGCTAGCGTTTGTTTCCTAGTCCTAAATGGAGTTGAATCACATGCAGTTTCTGGTCCTACGAGCAAGAGTTTTTTTCTGGTAAGGAAAGTCACTATTGCGCTCCCTTTGCCATACACAGTGCAAATAGCACTCGCGTCTGTTCCCAGCAAGTCCAGTGTATCGGACTGAAGAGGAGCTACTGTTTTTGTCAGTTTCCTAAGCAGAGTTGAACTAGATATGGCCCGTTTGTTTAGGAAGCACAGTTATTATGTTCTGAGCAAGCTCACTGTTCTGGCCCTATAGGAAACACAGTAGAGTAGAAGAGTGCTCTTTTCTCAAAAGCAGAGTGTGTTTCTTGTAAGGCGAGCTCGCGTTTGTTTCCCAGTCCTAAATGGAGTTGAGTCATAGGCAGTTTTTCGTCCTACGAGTGAGTTGTTTTCTGGTAAGAAGAGTCACTATTGCGCTCCAAATGCCATACACAGTGCAAGTAGCACTCGCGTCTGTTTCCAGCAGTACAGTGTATTGGACTGAATAGGTGCTACTGTTCTTGTCAGTTTCCTAAGCAGAGTTGAACTACATATGGTCCATGTGTGTGGGAAGCACAGTTCTTTTGTTCTGAGCAAGCTCACTGTTCTGGCCCTATAGGAAACACAGTAGAGTAGAAGAGTGCTCTTTTCTCAAAAGCAGAGTGTGTTTCATGTAAGGCGAGCTAGCATTTGTTTCCCATTCCTAAATGGAGTTGAATCACATGCAGTTTCTGGACCTACGATCAAGAGTTTTTTTCTGGTAAAGAAAGTCACTATTGCGCTCCCATTGCCATACACAGTGCAAATAGCACTCGCGTCTGTTCCCAGCAAGTACAGTGTATCGGACAGAAGAGGAGCTACTGTTCTTGCCAGTTTCCTAAGCAGAGTTGAACTAGATATGGCCCGTGTGTAGGAAGCACATTTCTTTTGTTCTGAGCAAGCTCACTGTTCGGACACCATAGGAAACACAGTAGAGTAGAAGAGTGCTCTTTTCTCTAAAGCAGAGTATGTTTCTTGTAAGGCGAGCTAGCGTTTCTTTCTCAGTCCTAAATGGAGTTGAATCACATGCAGTTTCTGGTCCTACGAGCAAGAGTTGTTTTCTGGTAAGGAAAGTCACTATTGCGCTCCCCTTGCCATACACAGTGCAAATAGCTCTCGCGTCTGTTCCCAGCAAGTACAGTGTATCAGACTGAGGAGGAGCTAATGTTCCTGTCAGTTTCCTAAGCAGATTTGAACTAGATATGGCCCGTGTGTGTAGGAAGCACAGTTCTTATGTTCTGAGCAAGTTCACTGTTCTGGCCCTATAGGAAACACAGTAGAGTAGAAGAGTGCTCTTTTCTCAAAAGCAGAGTGTGTTTCTTGTAAGGCGAGCTAGCGTTTGTTTCCTAGTCCTAAATGGAGTTCATTCACATGCAGTTTCTGGTCCTACGAACAAGAGTTGTTTTCTGGTAAGGAAAGTCACTTTGCGCTCCCATTGCCATTCACAGTGCAAATAGCACTCCCGTCTGTTCCCAGCAGTACAGTGTATTGGACTGAATAGGTGCTACTGTTCTTGTCAGTTTCCTAAGCAGAGTTGAACTAGAAATGATCCGTGTGTGTAGGAAGCACAGTTCTTTTGTTCTGAGCAAGCTCACTATTTGGACCCCATAGGAAACACAGTAGAGTAGAAGAGTGCTCTTTTCTCTAAAGCAGAGTGTGTTTCTTGTAAGGCGAGCTAGCATTTGTTTCCCAGTCCTAAATGGAGTTGAATCCCATGCAGTTTCTGGTACTACGAGCAAGAGTTGTTTTCTGGTAAGAAGAGTCACTATTGCACTGCCATTGCCATACACAGGACAAATAGCACTGGCGTCTGTTCGCAGCAAGTACAGTGTATTGGACTGAAGAGGATGCACTGTTATTGTCAGGTTCCAAAGCAGAATTGAACTAGATATGGCCATGTGTGTAGGAAGCACAGTTCTTTTGTTCTGAGCAAGCTCACTGTTCGGACACCATAGGAAACACAGTAGAGTAGAAGAGTGCTCTTTTCTCAAAAGCAGAGCGTGTTTTTTGTAAGGCAAGCTATCGTTTATTTCCCAGTCATAAATGGAGTAGAATCACATGCAGTTTCTGGTCCTACGAGCAAGAGTTGTTTTCTGGTAAGGAAAGTCACTATTGCGTTCCCTTTGCCATACACAGTGCAAATAGCACTCGCGTCTGTTCCCAGCAAGTACAGTGTATCAGACTGAGGAGGAGCTACTGTTCCTTTCAGTTTCCTAAGCAGAGTTGAACTAGATATGGCCCGTGTGTGTAGGAAGCACAGTTCTTATGTTCTGAGCAAGTTCACTGTTCTGGCCCTATAGGAAACACAGTAGAGTAGAAGAGTGCTCTTTTCTCAAATGCAGAGTGTGTTTCTTGTAAGGCAAGCTACCGTTTGTTTCCTAGTCCTAAATGGAGTTGAATCACATGCAGTTTCTGGTCCTACGAGCAAGAGTTGTTTTCTGGTAAGGAAAGTCACGTTGCGCTCCCATTGCCATTCACAGTGCAAATAGCACTCCCGTCTGTTCCCAGCAAGTACAGTGTATTGGACTGAATAGGTGCTACTGTTCGTGTCAGTTTCCTAAGCAGAGTTGAACTAGAAATGATCCGTGTTTGTAGGCAGCACAGTTCTTTTTTTCTGAGCAACCTCACTGTTTGGACCCCTTAGGAAACATAGTAGAGTAGAAGAGTGCTCTTTTCTCTAAAGCAGAGTGTGTTTCTTGTAAGGCGAGCTAGCATTTGTTTCCCAGTCCTAAATGGAGTTGAATCCCATGCAGTTTCTGGTACTACGAGCAAGAGTTGTTTTCTGGTAAGAAGAGTCACTATTGCGCTCCAAATGCCATACACAGTGCAAATAGCACTCGTGTCTGTTCCCAGCAAGCACAGTGTATTGGACTGAATAGGAGCTACTGTTCTTGTCAGTTTCCTAAGCAGAGTTGAACTACATATGGTCCATGTGTGTGGGAAGCACAGTTCTTTTGTTCTGAGCAAGCTCACTGTTCTGGCCCTATAGGAAACACAGTAGAGTAGAAGAATGCTCTTTTCTCCAAAGCAGAGTGTGTTTCTTGTAAGGCGAGCTAGCGTTTGTTTGCCAGTCCTAAATGGAGTTGAATCACATGCAGTTTCTGGTCCTACGAGCAAGAGTTGTTTTATGGTAAGAAGAGTCACTATTGCGCTGCCATTGCCATACACAGGACAAATAGCACTGGCGTCTGTTCCCAGCAAGTACAGTGTATTGGACTGAAGAGGAGATACTGTTCTTGTCAGGTTCCTAAGCAGAATTGAACTAGATATGGCCTTGTGTGTAGGAAGCACAGTTCTTTTGTTCTGAGCAAGTTCACTGTTCGGACCCCATAGGAAACACAGTAGATTAGAAGAGTGCTCTTTTCTCAAAAGCAGAGTGTGTTTCTTGTAAGGCGAGCTAGCGTTTTTTTCCCAGTCCTAAATGGAGTTGAATCACATGCAGTTTATGGTCCTACGAGCAAGAGTTGTTTTCTGGTAAGGAAAGTCACTATTGCGCTCCCATTGCATTACACAGAACAAATAGCATTCTCGTCTGTTCCCAGCAAGTACAGTATATCGGACTGAAGAGGAGCTACTGTTTTTGTTAGTTTCCTAAGTAGAATTGAACTAGATATGGCCCGTGTGTGTAGGAAGCACAGTTCTTATATTCTGAGCAATCTCACTGTTCTGGCCGTATAGGAAACACAGTAGAGTAGAAGAGTGCTCTTTTCTCTAAAGCAGAGTGTGTTTCTTGTAAGGCGAGCTAGCTTTTGTTTCCTAGTCCTAAATGGAGTTGAATCACATGCAGTTTCTGGTCTTACGAACAAGAGTTGTTTTCTGGTAAGGAAAGTCACTTTGCGCTCCCATTGCCATTCACAGTGCAAATAGCACTCCGGCCTGTTCCCAGCAGTACAGTGTATTGGACTGAATAGGTGCTACTGTTCTTGTCAGTTTCCTAAGCAGAGTTGAATTAGAAAAGATCCGTGTGAGTAGGAAGCACACTTCTTTTGTTCTGAGCAAGCTCACTGTTTGGACCCCATAGGAAACACAGTAGAGTAGAAGAGTGCTCTTTTCTCTAAAGCAGAGTGTGTTTCTTGTAAGGCGAGCTAGCGTTTGTTTCCCAGTCCTAAATGGAGTTGAGTCCCATGCAGTTTCTGGTACTACGAGCAAGAGTTCTTTTCTGGTAAGAAGAGTCACTATTGCGCTGCCATTGCCATACACAGGACAAATAGCACTGGCGTCTGTTCACAGCAAGTACAGTGTATTGGACTGAAGAGGATGTACTGTTATTGTCAGGTTCCAAAGCAGAATTGAACTAGATATGGCCATGTGTGTAGGAAGCACAGTTCTTTTGTTCTGAGCAACCTCACTGTTCGGACACCATAGGAAACACAGTAGAGTAGAAGAGTGCTCTTTTCTCAAAAGCAGAGTGTGTTTTTTGTAAGGCAAGCTATCGTTTATTTCCCAGTCCGAAATGGAGTTGAATCACATGCAGTTTCTGGTCCTACGAGCAAGAGTTGTTTTCTGGTAAGGAAAGTCACTATTGCGTTCCCTTTGCCATACACAGTGCAAATAGCACTCACGTCTGTTCCCAGCAAGTACAGTGTATCGGACTGAAGAGGAGCTACTGTTCTTGTCAGTTTCCTAAGCAGAGTTGAACTAGATATGGCCCGTTTGTTTAGGAAGCACAGTTATTATGTTCTGAGCAAGCTCACTGTTCTGGCCCTATAGGAAACACAGTAGAGAAGAAGAGTGCTCTTTTCTCTAAAGCAGAGTGTGTTTCTTGTAAGGCGAGCTAGCATTTGTTTCCCAATCCTAAATGGAGTTGAGTCACATGCAGTTTTTGGTCCTACGAGCAAGAGTTGTTTTCTGGTAAGAAGAGTCACTATTGTGCTCCAAATGCCATACACAGTGCAAATAGCACTCGTGTCTGTTCCCAGCAAGTACAGTGTATCGGACAGAAGAGGAGCTACTGTTCTTGCCAGTTTCCTAAGCAGAGTTGAACTAGATATGGCCCGTGTGTAGGAAGCACAGTTCTTTTGTTCTGAGCAAGCTCACTGTTCGGACACCATAGGAAACACAGTAGAGTAGAAGAGTGCTCTTTTCTCAAAAGCAGAGTATGTTTCTTGTAAGGCGAGCTAGCGTTTCTTTCTCAGTCCTAAATGGAGTTGAATCACATGCAGTTTCTGGTCCTACGAGCAAGAGTTGTTTTCTGGTAAGGAAAGTCACTATTGCGCTGCCATTGCCATACACAGTGCAAATAGCACTCGCATCTGTTCCCAGCAAGTCCAGTGTATCGTCCTGAAGAGGAGCTACTGTTCTTGTCAGTTTCCTAAGCAAAGTTGAACTAGATATGGCCCGTTTGTTTAGGAAGCACAGTTATTATGTTGTGAGCAAGCTCACTGTTCTGGCCCTATAGGAAACACAGTAGAGTAGAAGAGTGCTCTTTTCTCAAAAGCAGAGTGTGTTTCTTGTAAGGCGAGCTAGCATTTGTTTCCCAGTCCTAAATGGAGTTGAATCACATGCAGTTTGTGGTCCTACGAGCAAGAGTTGTTTTCTGGTAAGGAAAGTCACTATTGCGCTCCCCTTGCCATACAGAGTGCAAATAGCACTCGCATCTGTTCCCAGCAAGTCCAGTGTATCGTCCTGAAGAGGAGCTACTGTTCTTGTCAGTTTCCTAAGCAGAGTTGAACTAGATATGACCCATGTGTGTAGGAAGCACAGTTCTTTTGTTCTGAGCAAGCTCACTGTTCGAACCCCATAGGAAACACAGTAGAGTAGAAGAGTGCTCTTTTCTCAAAAGCAGAGTGTGTTTCATGTAAGGCGAGCGAGCATTTGTTTCGAGTCCTAAACGGAGTTGAATCACATGCAGTTTCTGGTCCTACGAGCAAGAGTTGTTTTCTGGTAAGGAAAGTCACTATTGTGCTCCCTTTGCCATACACAGTGCAAATAGCACACGCGTCTGTTCCCAGCAAGTACACTGTATCGGACTGAAGAGGAGCTACTGTTCTTGTCAGTTTCCTAAGCAGAGTTGAACTAGATATGGCCCTTGTGTCTAGGAAGCACAGTTCATTTGTTCTGAGCAAGCTCACTGTTCTGGCCCTATAGTAAACACAGTAGAGTAGAAGAGTGCTCTTTTCTCAAAAGCAGAGTGTGTTTCTTGTAAGGCGAGCTAGTGTTTGTTTCCCAGTCCTAAAGGGAGTTGAGTCACATGCAGTTTTTTGTCCTACGAGCAAGAGTTGTTTTCTGGTAAGAAGAGTCACTATTGTGCTCCAATTGCCATACACAGTGCAAGTAGCTCTCGCGTCTGTTCTCAGCAAGTACAGTGTATCGGACTGAAGAGGAGCTACTGTTCTTGTCAGTTTCCTAAGCAGAGTTGAACTAGATATGGCCCGTGTGTGTAGGAAGCACAGTTCTTTTGTTCTGAGCAAGCTCACTGTTCTGGCCCTATAGGAAACACAGTAGAGTAGAAGAGTGCTCTTTTCTCTAAAGCAGAGTGTGTTTCTTGTAAGGCGAGCTCGCGTTTGTTTCCCAGTCCTAAATGGAGTTGAGTCACAGGCAGTTTTTCGTCCTACGAGCAAGAGTTGTTTTCTGGTAAGAAGAGTCACTATTGCGCTGCCATTGCCATACACAGGACAAATAGCACTGGCGTCTGTTCCCAGCAAGTACAGTGTATTGGACTGAAGAGGATGTACTGTTATTGTCAGGTTCCGAAGCAGAATTGAACTAGATATGGCCATGTGTGTAGGAAGCACAGTTCTTTTGTTCTGAGCAAGCTCACTGTTCGGACACCATAGGAAACACAGTAGAGTAGAAGAGTGCTCTTTTCTCAAAAGCAGAGTGTGTTTTTTGTAAGGCAAGCTATCGTTTATTTCCCAGTCATAAATGGAGTTGAATCACATGCAGTTTCTGGTCCTACGAGCAAGAGTTGTTTTCTGGTAAGAAAAGTTACTATTGCGTTCCCTTTGCCATACACAGTGCAAATAGCACTCGCGTCTGTTCCCAGCAAGTACAGTGTATCAGACTGAGGAGGAGCTACTGTTCCTTTCAGTTTCCTAAGCAGAGTTGAACTAGATATGGCCCTTGTGTCCAGGAAGCACAGTTCATTTGTTCTGAGCAAGCTCACTCTTCTGGCCCTATAGTAAACACAGTAGAGTAGAAGAGTGCTCTTTTCTCAAAAGCAGAGTGTGTTTCTTGTAAGGCAAGCTACCGTTTGTTTCCTAGTCCTAAATGGAGTTGAATCACATGCAGTTTCTGGTCCTACGAGCAAGAGTTGTTTTCTGGTAAGGAAAGTCACGTTGCGCTCCCATTGCCATTCACAGTGCAAATAGCACTCCCGTCTGTTCCCAGCAAGTACAGTGTATTGGACTGAATAGGTGCTACTGTTCTTGTCAGTTTCCTAAGCAGAGTTGAACTAGAAATGATCCGTGTGTGTAGGCAGCACAGTTCTTTTTTTCTGAGCAACCTCACTGTTTGGACCCCTTAGGAAACATAGTAGAGTAGAAGAGTGCTCTTTTCTCTAAAGCAGAGTGTGTTTCTTGTAAGGCGAGCTAGCGTTTGTTTCCCAGTCCTAAATGGAGTTGAATCCCATGCAGTTTCTGGTACTACGAGCAAGAGTTGTTTTCTGGTAAGAAGAGTCACTATTGCGCTGCCATTGCCATACACAGGACAAATAGCACTGGCGTCTGTTCCCAGCAAGTACAGTGTATTGGACTGAAGAGGATCTACTGTTATTGTCAGGTTCCGAAGCAGATTTGAACTAGATATGGCCATGTGTGTAGGAAGCACAGTTCTTTTGTTCTGAGCAAGCTCACTGTTCGGACACCATAGGAAACACAGTAGAGTAGAAGAGTGCTCTTTTCTCAAAAGCAGAGTGTGTTTTTTGTAAGGCAAACTATCGTTTATTTCCCAATCCTAAATGGAGTTGAATCACATGCAGTTTCTGGTCCTACGAGCAAGAGTTGTTTTCTGGTAAGGAAAGTCACTATTGCGCTGCCATTGCCATACACAGTCCAAATAGCACTCGCGTCTGTTCCCAGCAAGTACAGTGTATCGGACTGAAGAGGAGCTACTGTTCTTGTCAGTTTCCTAAGCAGAGTTGAACTAGATATGGCACGTTTCTTTAGGAAGCACAGTTATTATGTTCTGAGCAAGCTCACTGTTCTGGCTCTATAGGAAACACAGTAGAGTAGAAGAGTGCTCTTTTCTCTAAAGCAGAGTGTGTTTCTTGTAAGGCGAGCTAGCGTTTGTTTCCCAGTCCTAAATGGAGTTGAGTCACATGCAGTTTTTGGTCCTACGAGCAAGAGTTGTTTTCCGGTAAGAAGAGTCACTATTGTGCTCCAAATGCCATACACAGTGCAAATAGCACTCGTGTCTGTTCCCAGCAAGTACAGTATATTGGACTGAATAGGAGCTACTGTTCGTGTCAGGTTCCTAAGCAGAGTTGAACTAGATATGGTCCATGTGTGTAGGAAGCACAGTTCTTTGTTCTGAGCAAGCTCACTGTTCGGACCCCATAGGAAACACAGTAGAGTAGAAGAGTGCTCTTTTCTCTAAAGCAGAGTGTGTTTCTTGTAAGACGAGCTAGCATTTGTTTCCCAGTCCTAAACGGAGTTGAATCACATGCAGTTTCTGGTCCTACGAGCAAGAGTTGTTTTCTGGTAAGGAAAGTCACTATTGTGCTCCCTTTGCCATACACAGTGCAAATAGCACACGCGTCTGTTCCCAGCAAGTACACTGTATCGGACTGAAGAGGAGCTACTGTTCTTGTCAGTTTCCTAAGCAGAGTTGAACTAGATATGGCCCTTGTGTCCAGGAAGCACAGTTCATTTGTTCTGAGCAAGCTCACTCTTCTGGCCCTATAGTAAACACAGTAGAGTAGAAGAGTGCTCTTTTCTCAAAAGCAGAGTGTGTTTCTTGTAAGGCGAGCTAGAGTTTGTTTCCCAGTCCTAAAGGGAGTTGAGTCACATGCAGTTTTTGGTCCTAAGAGCAAGAGTTGTTTTCTGGTAAGAAGAGTCACTATTGTGCTCCAATTGCCATACACAGTGCAAATAGCTCTCGCGGCTGTACCCAGCAAGTACAGTGTATCAGACTGAGGAGGAGCTAATGTTCCTGTCAGTTTCCTAAGCAGAGTTGAACTAGATATGGACCGTGTGTGTAGGAAGCACAGTTCTTATGTTCTGAGCAAGTTCACTGTTCTGGCCCTATAGGAAACACAGTAGAGTAGAAGAGTGCTCTTTTCTCAAAAGCAGAGTGTGTTTCTTGTAAGGCGAGCTAGCGTTTGTTTCCTAGTCCTAAATGGAGTTGAATCACATGCAGTTTCTGGTCCTATGAACAAGAGTTGTTTTCTGGTAAGAAAAGTCACTTTGCGCTCCCATTGCCATTCACAGTGCAAATAGCACTCCCGTCTGTTCCCAACAGTACAGTGTATTGGACTAAATAGGTGCTACTGTTCTTGTCAGTTTCCTAAGCAGAGTTGAACTAGAAATGATCCGTGTGTGTAGGAAGCACAGTTTTTTGTTCTGAGCAAGCTCACTGTTTGGACCCCATAGGAAACACAGTAGAGTAGAAGAGTGCTCTTTTCTCTAAAGCAGAGTGTGTTTCTTGTAAGGCGAGCTAGCGTTTGTTTCCCAGTCCTAAATGGAGTTGAATCACATGCAGTTTCTGGTACTACGAGCAAGAGTTGTTTTCTGGTAAGAAGAGTCACTATTGCGCTGCCATTGCCATACACAGGACAAATAGCACTGGCGTCTGTTCGCAGCAAGTACAGTGTATTGGACTGAAGAGGATGTACTGTTATTGTCAGGTTCCGAAGCTGAATTGAACTAGATATGGCCATGTGTGTAGGAAGCACAGTTCTTTTGTTCTGAGCAAGCTCACTGTTCGGACACCATAGGAAACACAGTAGAGTAGAAGAGTGCTCTTTTCTCAAAAGCAGAGTGTGTTTTTTGTAAGGCAAGCTATCGTTTATTTCCCAGTCCTAAATGGAGTTGAATCACATGAAGTTTCTGGTCCTAAGAGCAAGAGTTGTTTTCTGGTAAGGAAAGTCACTATTGCGTTCCCTTTGCCATACACAGTGCAAATAGCACTCGCGTCTGTTCCCAGCAAGTACAGTGTATGGGACTGAAGAGGAGCTACTGTTCTTGTCAGTTTCCTAAGCAGAGTTGAACTAGATATGGCCCGTTTGTTTAGGAAGCACAGTTCTTATGTTCTGAGCAAGCTCACTGTTCTGGCCCTATAGGAAACCCAGTAGAGTAGAAGAGTGCTCTTTTCTCTAAAGCAGAGTGTGTTTCTTGTAAGGCGAGCTAGCTTTTGTTTCCTAGTCCTAAATGGAGTTGAATCACATGCAGTTTCTGGTCCTACGAACAAGAGTTGTTTTCTGGTAAGGAAAGTCACTTTGCGCTCCCATTGCCATTCACAGTGCAAATAGCACTCCTGTCTGTTCCCAGCAAGTACAGTGTATTGGACTGAATAGGTGCTACTGTTCTTGTCAGTTTCCTAAGCAGAGTTGAACTCGAAATGATCCGTGTGTGTAGGAAGCACAGTTCTTTTGTTCTGAGCAAGCTCACTGTTTGGACCCCATAGGAAACACAGTAGAGTAGAAGAGTGCTCTTTTCTCTAAAGCAGAGTGTGTTTCTTGTAAGGCGAGCTAGCGTTTGTTTTCCAGTCCTAAATGGTGTTGAGTCACAAGCAGTTTTTGGTCGTACGAGCAAGAGTTGTTTTCTGGTAAGAAGAGTCACTATTGCGCTGCCATTGCCATACACAGGACAAATAGCACTGGCGTCTGT
This sequence comes from Peromyscus eremicus, assembly GCF_949786415.1. Classification (NCBI taxonomy): domain Eukaryota; kingdom Metazoa; phylum Chordata; class Mammalia; order Rodentia; family Cricetidae; genus Peromyscus; species Peromyscus eremicus. The sequence continues at coordinate 263,940 of NW_026734384.1, read as the reverse complement.
TCGCAGCAAGTACAGTGTATTGGACTGAAGAGGATCTACTGTTATTGTCAGGTTCCGAAGCAGAATTGAACTAGATATGGCCATGTGTGTAGGAAGCACAGTTCTTTTGTTCTGAGCAAGCTCACTGTTCGGACACCATAGGAAACACAGTAGAGTAGAAGAGTGCTCTTTTCTCAAAAGCAGAGTGTGTTTTTTGTAAGGCAAGCTATCGTTTATTTCCCAGTCCTAAATGGAGTTGAATCACATGCAGTTTCTGGTCCTACGAGCAAGAGTTTTTTTCTGGTAAGGAAAGTCACTTTTGCGCTCCCTTTGCCATGCACAGTGCAAATAGCACTCGCATTTGTTCCCAGCAAGTCCAGTGTATCGTCCTGAAGAGGAGCTACTGTTCTTGTCAGTTTCCTAAGCAGAGTTGAACTAGATATGGCCCGTTTGTTTAGGAAGCACAGTTATTATGTTGTGAGCAAGCTCACTGTTCTGGCCCTATAGGAAACACAGTAGAGTAGAAGAGTGCTCTTTTCTCAAAAGCAGAGTGTGTTTCTTGTAAGGCGAGGTAGTGTTTTTTTCCCAGTCCTAAATGGAGTTGAATCACATGCAGTTTGTGGTCCTACGAGCAAGAGTTGTTTTCTGGTAAGGAAAGTCACTATTGCGCTCCCATTGCATTACACAGAACAAATAGCATTCGCGTCTGTTCCCCGCAAGTACAGTATATCGGACTGAAGAGGAGCTACTCTTTTAGTTAGTTTCCTAAGTAGAATTGAACTAGATATGGCCCGTGTGTGTAGGAAGCACAGTTCTTATGTTCTGAGCAAGCTCACTGTTCTGGCCGTATAGGAAACACAGTAGAGTAGAAGAGTGCTCTTTTCTCTAAAGCAGAGTGTGTTTCTTGTAAGGCGAGCTAGCTTTTGTTTCCTAGTCCTAAATGGAGTTGAATCACATGCAGTTTCTGGTCCTACGAACAAGAGTTGTTTTCTGGTAAGGAAAGTCACTTTGCGCTCCCATTGCCATTCACAGTGCAAATAGCACTCCCGTCTGTTCCCAGCAGTACAGTGTATTGGACTGAATAGGTGCTACTGTTCTTGTCAGTTTCCTAAGCAGAGTTGAACTAGAAATGATCCGTGTGTGTAGGAAGCACACTTCTTTTGTTCTGAGCAAGCTCACTGTTTGGACCCCATAGGAAACACAGTAGAGTAGAAGAGTGCTCTTTTCTCTAAAGCAGAGTATGTTTCTTGTAAGGTGAGCTAGCGTTTGTTTCCCAGTCCTAAATGGAGTTGAATCCGATGCAGTTTCTGGTACTACGAGCAAGAGTTGTTTTCTGGTAAGAAGAGTCACTATTGCGCTGCCATTGCCATACACAGGACAAATAGCACTGGCGTCTGTTCCCAGCAAGTACAGTGTATTGGACTGAAGAGGATCTACTGTTATTGTCAGGTTCCGAAGCAGAATTGAACTAGATATGGCCATGTGTGTAGGAAGCACAGTTCTTTTGTTCTGAGCAAGCTCACTGTTCAGACACCATAGGAAAAACAGTAGAGTAGAAGAGTGCTCTTTTCTCTAAAGCAGAGTGTGTTTCTTGTAAGGCGAGCTAGCGTTTGTTTCCCAGTCCTAAATGGAGTTGAGTCACATGCAGTTTTTGGTCCTACGACTAAGAGTTGTTTTCCGGTAAGAAGAGTCACTATTGTGCTCCAAATGCCATACACAGTGCAAATAGCACTCGTGTCTGTTCCCAGCAAGTACAGTGTATTGGACTGAATAGGAGCTACTGTTCGGGTCAGTTTCCTAAGCAGAGTTGAACTAGATATGGTCCATGTGTGTAGGAAGCACAGTTCTTTGTTCTGAGCAAGCTCACTGTTCGGACCCCATAGGAAACACAGTAGAGTAGAAGAGTGCTCTTTTCTCTAAAGCAGAGTGTGTTTCTTGTAAGGCGAGCTAGCATTTGTTTCCCAGTCCTAAACGGAGTTGAATCACATGCAGTTTCTGGTCCTACGAGCAAGAGTTGTTTTCTGGTAAGGAAAGTCACTATTGTGCTCCCTTTGCCCTACACAGTGCAAATAGCACACGCGTCTGTTCCCAGCATGTACACTGTATCGGACTGAAGAGGAGCTACTGTTCTTGTCAGTTTCCTAAGCAGAGTTGAACTAGATATGGCCCTTGTGTCTAGGAAGCACAGTTCATTTGTTCTGAGCAAGCTCACTCTTCTGGCCCTATAGTAAACACAGTAGAGTAGAAGAGTGCCCTTTTCTCAAAAGCAGAGTGTGTTTCTTGTAAGGCGAGCTAGAGTTTGTTTCCCAGTCCTAAAGGGAGTTGAGTCACATGCAGTTTTTTGTCCTACGAGCAAGAGTTGTTTTCTGGTAAGAAGAGTCACTATTGTGCTCCAATTGCCATACACAGTGCAAATAGCTCTCGCGGCTGTACCCAGCAAGTACAGTGTATCAGACTGAGGAGGAGCTAATGTTCCTGTCAGTTTCCTAAGCAGAGTTGAACTAGATATGGCCCGTGTGTGTAGGAAGCACAGTTCTTATGTTCTGAGCAAGTTCACTGTTCTGGCCCTATAGGAAACACAGTAGAGTAGAAGAGTGCTCATTTCTCAAAAGCAGAGTGTGTTTCTTGTAAGGCGAGCTAGCATTTGTTTCCTAGTCCTAAATGGAGTTGAATCACATGCAGTTTCTGGTCCTACGAGCAAGAGTTTTTTTCTGGTAAGGAAAGTCACTATTGCGCTCCCTTTGCCATACACAGTGCAAATAGCACTCGCGTCTGTTCCCAGCAAGTCCAGTGTATCGGACTGAAGAGGAGCTACTGTTTTTGTCAGTTTCCTAAGCAGAGTTGAACTAGATATGGCCCGTTTGTTTAGGAAGCACAGTTATTATGTTCTGAGCAAGCTCACTGTTCTGGCCCTATAGGAAACACAGTAGAGTAGAAGAGTGCTCTTTTCTCTAAAGCAGAGTGTGTTTCTTGTAAGGCGAGCTCGCGTTTGTTTCCCAGTCCTAAATGGAGTTGAGTCACAGGCAGTTTTTCGTCCTACGAGTGAGTTGTTTTCTGGTAAGAAGGGTCACTATTGCGCTCCAAATGCCATACACAGTGCAAGTAGCACTCGCGTCTGTTTCCAGGAGTACAGTGTATTGGACTGAATAGGTGCTACTGTTCTTGTCAGTTTCCTAAGCAGAGTTGAACTACATATGGTCCATGTGTGTGGGAAGCACAGTTCTTTTGTTCTGAGCAAGCTCACTGTTCTGGCCCTATAGGAAACACAGTAGAGTAGAAGAGTGCTCTTTTCTCAAAAGCAGAGTGTGTTTCATGTAAGGCGAGCTAGCATTTGTTTCCCATTCCTAAATGGAGTTGAATCACATGCAGTTTCTGGACCTACGATCAAGAGTTTTTTTCTGGTAAAGAAAGTCACTATTGTGCTCCCATTGCCATACACAGTGCAAATAGCACTCGCGTCTGTTCCCAGCAAGTACAGTGTATCGGACAGAAGAGGAGCTACTGTTCTTGCCAGTTTCCTAAGCAGAGTTGAACTAGATATGGCCCGTGTGTAGGAAGCACATTTCTTTTGTTCTGAGCAAGCTCACTGTTCGGACACCATAGGAAACACAGTAGAGTAGAAGAGTGCTCTTTTCTCTAAAGCAGAGTATGTTTCTTGTAAGGCGAGCTAGCGTTTCTTTCTCAGTCCTAAATGGAGTTGAATCACATGCAGTTTCTGGTCCTACGAGCAAGAGTTGTTTTCTGGTAAGGAAAGTCACTATTGCGCTCCCCTTGCCATACACAGTGCAAATAGCTCTCGCGTCTGTTCCCAGCAAGTACAGTGTATCAGACTGAGGAGGAGCTAATGTTCCTGTCAGTTTCCTAAGCAGATTTGAACTAGATATGGCCCGTGTGTGTAGGAAGCACAGTTCTTATGTTCTGAGCAAGTTCACTGTTCTGGCCCTATAGGAAACACAGTAGAGTAGAAGAGTGCTCTTTTCTCAAAAGCAGAGTGTGTTTCTTGTAAGGCGAGCTAGCGTTTGTTTCCTAGTCCTAAATGGAGTTGATTCACATGCAGTTTCTGGTCCTACGAACAAGAGTTGTTTTCTGGTAAGGAAAGTCACTTTGCGCTCCCATTGCCATTCACAGTGCAAATAGCACTCCCGTCTGTTCCCAGCAGTACAGTGTATTGGACTGAATAGGTGCTACTGTTCTTGTCAGTTTCCTAAGCAGAGTTGAACTAGAAATGATCCGTGTGTGTAGGAAGCACAGTTCTTTTGTTCTGAGCAACCTCACTGTTTGGACCCCTTAGGAAACATAGTAGAGTAGAAGAGTGCTCTTTTCTCTAAAGCAGAGTGTGTTTCTTGTAAGGCGAGCTAGCATTTGTTTCCCAGTCCTAAATGGAGTTGAATCCCATGCAGTTTCTGGTACTACGAGCAAGAGTTGTTTTCTGGTAAGAAGAGTCACTATTGCGCTCCAAATGCCATACACAGTGCAAATAGCACTCGTGTCTGTTCCCAGCAAGCACAGTGTATTGGACTGAATAGGAGCTACTGTTCTTGTCAGTTTCCTAAGCAGAGTTGAACTACATATGGTCCATGTGTGTGGGAAGCACAGTTCTTTTGTTCTGAGCAAGCTCACTGTTCTGGCCCTATAGGAAACACAGTAGAGTAGAAGAATGCTCTTTTCTCCAAAGCAGAGTGTGTTTCTTGTAAGGCGAGCTAGCGTTTGTTTGCCAGTCCTAAATGGAGTTGAATCACATGCAGTTTCTGGTCCTACGAGCAAGAGTTGTTTTATGGTAAGAAGAGTCACTATTGCGCTGCCATTGCCATACACAGGACAAATAGCACTGGCGTCTGTTCCCAGCAAGTACAGTGTATTGGACTGAAGAGGAGCTACTGTTCTTGTCAGGTTCCTAAGCAGAATTGAACTAGATATGGCCTTGTGTGTAGGAAGCACAGTTCTTTTGTTCTGAGCAAGTTCACTGTTCGGACCCCATAGGAAACACAGTAGAGTAGAAGAGTGCTCTTTTCTCAAAAGCAGAGTGTGTTTCTTGTAAGGCGAGCTAGCGTTTTTTTCCCAGTCCTAAATGGAGTTGAATCACATGCAGTTTATGGTCCTACGAGCAAGAGTTGTTTTCTGGTAAGGAAAGTCACTATTGCGCTCCCATTGCATTACACAGAACAAATAGCATTCTCGTCTGTTCCCAGCAAGTACAGTATATCGGACTGAAGAGGAGCTACTGTTTTTGTTAGTTTCCTAAGTAGAATTGAACTAGATATGGCCCGTGTGTGTAGGAAGCACAGTTCTTATATTCTGAGCAATCTCACTGTTCTGGCCGTATAGGAAACACAGTAGAGTAGAAGAGTGCTCTTTTCTCTAAAGCAGAGTGTGTTTCTTGTAAGGCGAGCTAGCTTTTGTTTCCTAGTCCTAAATGGAGTTGAATCACATGCAGTTTCTGGTCTTACGAACAAGAGTTGTTTTCTGGTAAGGAAAGTCACTTTGTGCTCCCATTGCCATTCACAGTGCAAATAGCACTCCGGCCTGTTCCCAGCAGTACAGTGTATTGGACTGAATAGGTGCTACTGTTCTTGTCAGTTTCCTAAGCAGAGTTGAATTAGAAAAGATCCGTGTGAGTAGGAAGCACACTTCTTTTGTTCTGAGCAAGCTCACTGTTTGGACCCCATAGGAAACACAGTAGAGTAGAAGAGTGCTCTTTTCTCTAAAGCAGAGTGTGTTTCTTGTAAGGCGAGCTAGCGTTTGTTTCCCAGTCCTAAATGGAGTTGAGTCCCATGCAGTTTCTGGTACTACGAGCAAGAGTTCTTTTCTGGTAAGAAGAGTCACTATTGTGCTGCCATTGCCATACACAGGACAAATAGCACTGGCGTCTGTTCACAGCAAGTACAGTGTATTGGACTGAAGAGGATGTACTGTTATTGTCAGGTTCCAAAGCAGAATTGAACTAGATATGGCCATGTGTGTAGGAAGCACAGTTCTTTTGTTCTGAGCAACCTCACTGTTCGGACACCATAGGAAACACAGTAGAGTAGAAGAGTGCTCTTTTCTCAAAAGCAGAGTGTGTTTTTTGTAAGGCAAGCTATCGTTTATTTCCCAGTCCTAAATGGAGTTGAATCACATGCAGTTTCTGGTCCTACGAGCAAGAGTTGTTTTCTGGTAAGGAAAGTCACTATTGCGTTCCCTTTGCCATACACAGTGCAAATAGCACTCACGTCTGTTCCCAGCAAGTACAGTGTATCGGACTGAAGAGGAGCTACTGTTCTTGTCAGTTTCCTAAGCAGAGTTGAACTAGATATGGCCCGTTTGTTTAGGAAGCACAGTTATTATGTTCTGAGCAAGCTCACTGTTCTGGCCCTATAGGAAACACAGTAGAGAAGAAGAGTGCTCTTTTCTCTAAAGCAGAGTGTGTTTCTTGTAAGGCGAGCTAGCATTTGTTTCCCAATCCTAAATGGAGTTGAGTCACATGCAGTTTTTGGTCCTACGAGCAAGAGTTGTTTTCTGGTAAGAAGAGTCACTATTGTGCTCCAAATGCCATACACAGTGCAAATAGCACTCGTGTCTGTTCCCAGCAAGTACAGTGTATCGGACAGAAGAGGAGCTACTGTTCTTGCCAGTTTCCTAAGCAGAGTTGAACTAGATATGGCCCGTGTGTAGGAAGCACAGTTCTTTTGTTCTGAGCAAGCTCACTGTTCGGACACCATAGGAAACACAGTAGAGTAGAAGAGTGCTCTTTTCTCAAAAGCAGAGTATGTTTCTTGTAAGGCGAGCTAGCGTTTCTTTCTCAGTCCTAAATGGAGTTGAATCACATGCAGTTTCTGGTCCTACGAGCAAGAGTTGTTTTCTGGTAAGGAAAGTCACTATTGCGCTGCCATTGCCATACACAGTGCAAATAGCACTCGCATCTGTTCCCAGCAAGTCCAGTGTATCGTCCTGAAGAGGAGCTACTGTTCTTGTCAGTTTCCTAAGCAAAGTTGAACTAGATATGGCCCGTTTGTTTAGGAAGCACAGTTATTATGTTGTGAGCAAGCTCACTGTTCTGGCCCTATAGGAAACACAGTAGAGTAGAAGAGTGCTCTTTTCTCAAAAGCAGAGTGTGTTTCTTGTAAGGCGAGCTAGCATTTGTTTCCCAGTCCTAAATGGAGTTGAATCACATGCAGTTTGTGGTCCTACGAGCAAGAGTTGTTTTCTGGTAAGGAAAGTCACTATTGCGCTCCCCTTGCCATACACAGTGCAAATAGCACTCGCATCTGTTCCCACCAAGTACAGTGTATCAGACTGAAGAGGAGCTACTGTTCTTGTCAGTTTCCTAAGCAGAGTTGAACTAGATATGACCCATGTGTGTAGGAAGCACAGTTCTTTTGTTCTGAGCAAGCTCACTGTTCGAACCCCATAGGAAACACAGTAGAGTAGAAGAGTGCTCTTTTCTCAAAAGCAGAGTGTGTTTCATGTAAGGCGAGCGAGCATTTGTTTCGAGTCCTAAACGGAGTTGAATCACATGCAGTTTCTGGTCCTACGAGCAAGAGTTGTTTTCTGGTAAGGAAAGTCACTATTGTGCTCCCTTTGCCATACACAGTGCAAATAGCACACGCGTCTGTTCCCAGCAAGTACACTGTATCGGACTGAAGAGGAGCTACTGTTCTTGTCAGTTTCCTAAGCAGAGTTGAACTAGATATGGCCCTTGTGTCTAGGAAGCACAGTTCATTTGTTCTGAGCAAGCTCACTGTTCTGGCCCTATAGTAAACACAGTAGAGAAGAAGAGTGCTCTTTTCTCAAAAGCAGAGTGTGTTTCTTGTAAGGCGAGCTAGTGTTTGTTTCCCAGTCCTAAAGGGAGTTGAGTCACATGCAGTTTTTTGTCCTACGAGCAAGAGTTGTTTTCTGGTAAGAAGAGTCACTATTGTGCTCCAATTGCCATACACAGTGCAAGTAGCTCTCGCGTCTGTTCTCAGCAAGTACAGTGTATCGGACTGAAGAGGAGCTACTGTTCTTGTCAGTTTCCTAAGCAGAGTTGAACTAGATATGGCCCGTGTGTGTAGGAAGCACAGTTCTTTTGTTCTGAGCAAGCTCACTGTTCTGGCCCTATAGGAAACACAGTAGAGTAGAAGAGTGCTCTTTTCTCTAAAGCAGAGTGTGTTTCTTGTAAGGCGAGCTCGCGTTTGTTTCCCAGTCCTAAATGGAGTTGAGTCACAGGCAGTTTTTCGTCCTACGAGCAAGAGTTGTTTTCTGGTAAGAAGAGTCACTATTGCGCTGCCATTGCCATACACAGGACAAATAGCACTGGCGTCTGTTCCCAGCAAGTACAGTGTATTGGACTGAAGAGGATGTACTGTTATTGTCAGGTTCCGAAGCAGAATTGAACTAGATACGGCCATGTGTGTAGGAAGCACAGTTCTTTTGTTCTGAGCAAGCTCACTGTTCGGACACCATAGGAAACACAGTAGAGTAGAAGAGTGCTCTTTTCTCAAAAGCAGAGTGTGTTTTTTGTAAGGCAAGCTATCGTTTATTTCCCAGTCATAAATGGAGTTGAATCACATGCAGTTTCTGGTCCTACGAGCAAGAGTTGTTTTCTGGTAAGGAAAGTTACTATTGCGTTCCCTTTGCCATACACAGTGCAAATAGCACTCGCGTCTGTTCCCAGCAAGTACAGTGTATCAGACTGAGGAGGAGCTACTGTTCCTTTCAGTTTCCTAAGCAGAGTTGAACTAGATATGGCCCGTGTGTGTAGGAAGCACAGTTCTTACGTTCTGAGTAAGTTCACTGTACTGGCCCTATAGGAAACACAGTAGAGTAGAAGAGTGCTCTTTTCTCAAAAGCAGAGTGTGTTTCTTGTAAGGCAAGCTACCGTTTGTTTCCTAGTCCTAAATGGAGTTGAATCACATGCAGTTTCTGGTCCTACGAGCAAGAGTTGTTTTCTGGTAAGGAAAGTCACGTTGCGCTCCCATTGCCATTCACAGTGCAAATAGCACTCCCGTCTGTTCCCAGCAAGTACAGTGTATTGGACTGAATAGGTGCTACTGTTCTTGTCAGTTTCCTAAGCAGAGTTGAACTAGAAATGATCCGTGTGTGTAGGCAGCACAGTTCTTTTTTTCTGAGCAACCTCACTGTTTGGACCCCTTAGGAAACATAGTAGAGTAGAAGAGTGCTCTTTTCTCTAAAGCAGAGTGTTTTTCTTGTAAGGCGAGCTAGCGTTTGTTTCCCAGTCCTAAATGGAGTTGAATCCCATGCAGTTTCTGGTACTACGAGCAAGAGTTGTTTTCTGGTAAGAAGAGTCACTATTGCGCTGCCATTGCCATACACAGGACAAAGAGCACTGGCGTCTGTTCCCAGCAAGTACAGTGTATTGGACTGAAGAGGATCTACTGTTATTGTCAGGTTCCGAAGCAGATTTGAACTAGATATGGCCATGTGTGTAGGAAGCACAGTTCTTTTGTTCTGAGCAAGCTCACTGTTCGGACACCATAGGAAACACAGTAGAGTAGAAGAGTGCTCTTTTCTCAAAAGCAGAGTGTGTTTTTTGTAAGGCAAACTATCGTTTATTTCCCAGTCCTAAATGGAGTTGAATCACATGCAGTTTCTGGTCCTACGAGCAAGAGTTGTTTTCTGGTAAGGAAAGTCACTATTGCGCTGCCATTGCCATACACAGTCCAAATAGCACTCGCGTCTGTTCCCAGCAAGTACAGTGTATCGGACTGAAGAGGAGCTACTGTTCTTGTCAGTTTCCTAAGCAGAGTTGAACTAGATATGGCCCGTTTCTTTAGGAAGCACAGTTATTATGTTCTGAGCAAGCTCACTGTTCTGGCTCTATAGGAAACACAGTAGAGTAGAAGAGTGCTCTTTTCTCTAAAGCAGAGTGTGTTTCTTGTAAGGCGAGCTAGCGTTTGTTTCCCAGTCCTAAATGGAGTTGAGTCACATGCAGTTTTTGGTCCTACGAGCAAGAGTTCTTTTCCGGTAAGAAGAGTCACTATTGTGCTCCAAATGCCATACACAGTGCAAATAGCACTCGTGTCTGTTCCCAGCAAGTACAGTATATTGGACTGAATAGGAGCTACTGTTCGTGTCAGGTTCCTAAGCAGAGTTGAACTAGATATGGCCCATGTGTGTAGGAAGCACAGTTCTTTGTTCTGAGCAAGCTCACTGTTCGGACCCCATAGGAAACACAGTAGAGTAGAAGAGTGCTCTTTTCTCTAAAGCAGAGTGTGTTTCTTGTAAGACGAGCTAGCATTTGTCTCCAGTCCTAAACGGAGTTGAATCACATGCAGTTTCTGGTCCTACGAGCAAGAGTTGTTTTCTGGTAAGGAAAGTCACTATTGTGCTCCCTTTGCCATACACAGTGCAAATAGCACACGCGTCTGTTCCCAGCAAGTACACTGTATCGGACTGAAGAGGAGCTACTGTTCTTGTCAGTTTCCTAAGCAGAGTTGAACTAGATATGGCCCTTGTGTCCAGGAAGCACAGTTCATTTGTTCTGAGCAAGCTCACTCTTCTGGCCCTATAGTAAACACAGTAGAGTAGAAGAGTGCTCTTTTCTCAAAAGCAGAGTGTGTTTCTTGTAAGGCGAGCTAGAGTTTGTTTCCCAGTCCTAAAGGGAGTTGAGTCACATGCAGTTTTTGGTCCTAAGAGCAAGAGTTGTTTTCTGGTAAGAAGAGTCACTATTGTGCTCCAATTGCCATACACAGTGCAAATAGCTCTCGCGGCTGTACCCAGCAAGTACAGTGTATCAGACTGAGGAGGAGCTAATGTTCCTGTCAGTTTCCTAAGCAGAGTTGAACTAGATATGGACCGTGTGTGTAGGAAGCACAGTTCTTATGTTCTGAGCAAGTTCACTGTTCTGGCCCTATAGGAAACACAGTAGAGTAGAAGAGTGCTCTTTTCTCAAAAGCAGAGTGTGTTTCTTGTAAGGCGAGCTAGCGTTTGTTTCCTAGTCCTAAATGGAGTTGAATCACATGCAGTTTCTGGTCCTATGAACAAGAGTTGTTTTCTGGTAAGAAAAGTCACTTTGCGCTCCCATTGCCATTCACAGTGCAAATAGCACTCCCGTCTGTTCCCAACAGTACAGTGTATTGGACTGAATAGGTTCTACTGTTCTTGTCAGTTTCCTAAGCAGAGTTGAACTAGAAATGATCCGTGTGTGTAGGAAGCACAGTTTTTTGTTCTGAGCAAGCTCACTGTTTGGACCCCATAGGAAACACAGTAGAGTAGAAGAGTGCTCTTTTCTCTAAAGCAGAGTGTGTTTCTTGTAAGGCGAGCTAGCGTTTGTTTCCCAGTCCTAAATGGAGTTGAATCCCATGCAGTTTCTGGTACTACGAGCAAGAGTTGTTTTCTGGTAAGAAGAGTCACTATTGCGTTCCCTTTGCCATACACAGTGCAAATAGCACTCACGTCTGTTCCCAGCAAGTACAGTGTATCGGACTGAAGAGGAGCTACTGTTCTTGTCAGTTTCCTAAGCAGAGTTGAACTAGATATGGCCCGTTTGTTTAGGAAGCACAGTTATTATGTTCTGAGCAAGCTCACTGTTCTGGCCCTATAGGAAACACAGTAGAGAAGAAGAGTGCTCTTTTCTCTAAAGCAGAGTGTGTTTCTTGTAAGGCGAGCTAGCATTTGTTTCCCAATCCTAAATGGAGTTGAGTCACATGCAGTTTTTGGTCCTACGAGCAAGAGTTGTTTTCTGGTAAGAAGAGTCACTATTGTGCTCCAAATGCCATACACAGTGCAAATAGCACTCGTGTCTGTTCCCAGCAAGTACAGTGTATCGGACAGAAGAGGAGCTACTGTTCTTGCCAGTTTCCTAAGCAGAGTTGAACTAGATATGGCCCGTGTGTAGGAAGCACAGTTCTTTTGTTCTGAGCAAGCTCACTGTTCGGACACCATAGGAAACACAGTAGAGTAGAAGAGTGCTCTTTTCTCAAAAGCAGAGTATGTTTCTTGTAAGGCGAGCTAGCGTTTCTTTCTCAGTCCTAAATGGAGTTGAATCACATGCAGTTTCTGGTCCTACGAGCAAGAGTTGTTTTCTGGTAAGGAAAGTCACTATTGCGCTGCCATTGCCATACACAGTGCAAATAGCACTTGCATCTGTTCCCAGCAAGTCCAGTGTATCGTCCTGAAGAGGAGCTACTGTTCTTGTCAGTTTCCTAAGCAAAGTTGAACTAGATATGGCCCGTTTGTTTAGGAAGCACAGTTATTATGTTGTGAGCAAGCTCACTGTTCTGGCCCTATAGGAAACACAGTAGAGTAGAAGAGTGCTCTTTTCTCAAAAGCAGAGTGTGTTTCTTGTAAGGCGAGCTAGCATTTGTTTCCCAGTCCTAAATGGAGTTGAATCACATGCAGTTTGTGGTCCTACGAGCAAGAGTTGTTTTCTGGTAAGGAAAGTCACTATTGCGCTCCCCTTGCCATACACAGTGCAAATAGCACTCGCATCTGTTCCCACCAAGTACAGTGTATCAGACTGAAGAGGAGCTACTGTTCTTGTCAGTTTCCTAAGCAGAGTTGAACTAGATATGACCCATGTGTGTAGGAAGCACAGTTCTTTTGTTCTGAGCAAGCTCACTGTTCGAACCCCATAGGAAACACAGTAGAGTAGAAGAGTGCTCTTTTCTCAAAAGCAGAGTGTGTTTCATGTAAGGCGAGCGAGCATTTGTTTCGAGTCCTAAACGGAGTTGAATCACATGCAGTTTCTGGTCCTACGAGCAAGAGTTGTTTTCTGGTAAGGAAAGTCACTATTGTGCTCCCTTTGCCATACACAGTGCAAATAGCACACGCGTCTGTTCCCAGCAAGTACACTGTATCGGACTGAAGAGGAGCTACTGTTCTTGTCAGTTTCCTAAGCAGAGTTGAACTAGATATGGCCCTTGTGTCTAGGAAGCACAGTTCATTTGTTCTGAGCAAGCTCACTGTTCTGGCCCTATAGTAAACACAGTAGAGTAGAAGAGTGCTCTTTTCTCAAAAGCAGAGTGTGTTTCTTGTAAGGCGAGCTAGTGTTTGTTTCCCAGTCCTAAAGGGAGTTGAGTCACATGCAGTTTTTTGTCCTACGAGCAAGAGTTGTTTTCTGGTAAGAAGAGTCACTATTGTGCTCCAATTGCCATACACAGTGCAAGTAGCTCTCGCGTCTGTTCTCAGCAAGTACAGTGTATCGGACTGAAGAGGAGCTACTGTTCTTGTCAGTTTCCTAAGCAGAGTTGAACTAGATATGGCCCGTGTGTGTAGGAAGCACAGTTCTTTTGTTCTGAGCAAGCTCACTGTTCTGGCCCTATAGGAAACACAGTAGAGTAGAAGAGTGCTCTTTTCTCTAAAGCAGAGTGTGTTTCTTGTAAGGCGAGCTCGCGTTTGTTTCCCAGTCCTAAATGGAGTTGAGTCACAGGCAGTTTTTCGTCCTACGAGCAAGAGTTGTTTTCTGGTAAGAAGAGTCACTATTGCGCTGCCATTGCCATACACAGGACAAATAGCACTGGCGTCTGTTCCCAGCAAGTACAGTGTATTGGACTGAAGAGGATGTACTGTTATTGTCAGGTTCCGAAGCAGAATTGAACTAGATATGGCCATGTGTGTAGGAAGCACAGTTCTTTTGTTCTGAGCAAGCTCACTGTTCGGACACCATAGGAAACACAGTAGAGTAGAAGAGTGCTCTTTTCTCAAAAGCAGAGTGTGTTTTTTGTAAGGCAAGCTATCGTTTATTTCCCAGTCATAAATGGAGTTGAATCACATGCAGTTTCTGGTCCTACGAGCAAGAGTTGTTTTCTGGTAAGGAAAGTTACTATTGCGTTCCCTTTGCCATACACAGTGCAAATAGCACTCGCGTCTGTTCCCAGCAAGTACAGTGTATCAGACTGAGGAGGAGCTACTGTTCCTTTCAGTTTCCTAAGCAGAGTTGAACTAGATATGACCCGTGTGTGTAGGAAGCACAGTTCTTACGTTCTGAGTAAGTTCACTGTACTGGCCCTATAGGAAACACAGTAGAGTAGAAGAGTGCTCTTTTCTCAAAAGCAGAGTGTGTTTCTTGTAAGGCAAGCTACCGTTTGTTTCCTAGTCCTAAATGGAGTTGAATCACATGCAGTTTCTGGTCCTACGAGCAAGAGTTGTTTTCTGGTAAGGAAAGTCACGTTGCGCTCCCATTGCCATTCACAGTGCAAATAGCACTCCCGTCTGTTCCCAGCAAGTACAGTGTATTGGACTGAATAGGTGCTTCTGTTCTTGTCAGTTTCCTAAGCAGAGTTGAACTAGAAATGATCCGTGTGTGTAGGCAGCACAGTTCTTTTTTTCTGAGCAACCTCACTGTTTGGACCCCTTAGGAAACATAGTAGAGTAGAAGAGTGCTCTTTTCTCTAAAGCAGAGTGTGTTTCTTGTAAGGCGAGCTAGCGTTTGTTTCCCAGTCCTAAATGGAGTTGAATCCCATGCAGTTTCTGGTACTACGAGCAAGAGTTGTTTTCTGGTAAGAAGAGTCACTATTGCGCTGCCATTGCCATACACAGGACAAATAGCACTGGCGTCTGTTCCCAGCAAGTACAGTGTATTGGACTGAAGAGGATCTACTGTTATTGTCAGGTTCCGAAGCAGATTTGAACTAGATATGGCCATGTGTGTAGGAAGCACAGTTCTTTTGTTCTGAGCAAGCTCACTGTTCGGACACCATAGGAAACACAGTAGAGTAGAAGAGTGCTCTTTTCTCAAAAGCAGAGTGTGTTTTTTGTAAGGCAAACTATCGTTTATTTCCCAGTCCTAAATGGAGTTGAATCACATGCAGTTTCTGGTCCTACGAGCAAGAGTTGTTTTCTGGTAAGGAAAGTCACTATTGCGCTGCCATTGCCATACACAGTCCAAATAGCACTCGCGTCTGTTCCCAGCAAGTACAGTGTATCGGACTGAAGAGGAGCTACTGTTCTTGTCAGTTTCCTAAGCAGAGTTGAACTAGATATGGCCCGTTTCTTTAGGAAGCACAGTTATTATGTTCTGAGCAAGCTCACTGTTCTGGCTCTATAGGAAACACAGTAGAGTAGAAGAGTGCTCTTTTCTCTAAAGCAGAGTGTGTTTCTTGTAAGGCGAGCTAGCGTTTGTTTCCCAGTCCTAAATGGAGTTGAGTCACATGCAGTTTTTGGTCCTAAGAGCAAGAGTTGTTTTCCGGTAAGAAGAGTCACTATTGTGCTCCAAATGCCATACACAGTGCAAATAGCACTCGTGTCTGTTCCCAGCAAGTACAGTATATTGGACTGAATAGGAGCTACTGTTCGTGTCAGGTTCCTAAGCAGAGTTGAACTAGATATGGTCCATGTGTGTAGGAAGCACAGTTCTTTGTTCTGAGCAAGCTCACTGTTCGGACCCCATAGGAAACACAGTAGAGTAGAAGAGTGCTCTTTTCTCTAAAGCAGAGTGTGTTTCTTGTAAGACGAGCTAGCATTTGTTTCCCAGTCCTAAACGGAGTTGAATCACATGCAGTTTCTGGTCCTACGAGCAAGAGTTGTTTTCTGGTAAGGAAAGTCACTATTGTGCTCCCTTTGCCATACACAGTGCAAATAGCACACGCGTCTGTTCCCAGCAAGTACACTGTATCGGACTGAAGAGGAGCTACTGTTCTTGTCAGTTTCCTAAGCAGAGTTGAACTAGATATGGCCCTTGTGTCCAGGAAGCACAGTTCATTTGTTCTGAGCAAGCTCACTCTTCTGGCCCTATAGTAAACACAGTAGAGTAGAAGAGTGCTCTTTTCTCAAAAGCAGAGTGTGTTTCTTGTAAGGCGAGCTAGAGTTTGTTTCCCAGTCCTAAAGGGAGTTGAGTCACATGCAGTTTTTGGTCCTAAGAGCAAGAGTTGTTTTCTGGTAAGAAGAGTCACTATTGTGCTCCAATTGCCATACACAGTGCAAATAGCTCTCGAGGCTGTACCCAGCAAGTACAGTGTATCAGACTGAGGAGGAGCTAATGTTCCTGTCAGTTTCCTAAGCAGAGTTGAACTAGATATGGACCGTGTGTGTAGGAAGCACAGTTCTTATGTTCTGAGCAAGTTCACTGTTCTGGCCCTATAGGAAACACAGTAGAGTAGAAGAGTGCTCTTTTCTCAAAGCAGAGTGTGTTTCTTGTAAGGCGAGCTAGCGTTTGTTTCCTAGTCCTAAATGGAGTTGAATCACATGCAGTTTCTGGTCCTATGAACAAGAGTTGTTTTCTGGTAAGAAAAGTCACTTTGCGCTCCCATTGCCATTCACAGTGCAAATAGCACTCCCGTCTGTTCCCAACAGTACAGTGTATTGGACTGAATAGGTGCTACTGTTCTTGTCAGTTTCCTAAGCAGAGTTGAACTAGAAATGATCCGTGTGTGTAGGAAGCACAGTTTTTTGTTCTGAGCAAGCTCACTGTTTGGACCCCATAGGAAACACAGTAGAGTAGAAGAGTGCTCTTTTCTCTAAAGCAGAGTGTGTTTCTTGTAAGGCGAGCTAGCGTTTGTTTCCCAGTCCTAAATGGAGTTGAATCCCATGCAGTTTCTGGTACTACGAGCAAGAGTTGTTTTCTGGTAAGAAGAGTCACTATTGCGCTGCCATTGCCATACACAGGACAAATAGCACTGGCGTCTGTTCCCAGCAAGTACAGTGTATTGGACTGAAGAGGATCTACTGTTATTGTCAGGTTCCGAAGCAGATTTGAACTAGATATGGCCATGTGTGTAGGAAGCACAGTTCTTTTGTTCTGAGCAAGCTCACTGTTCGGACACCATAGGAAACACAGTAGAGTAGAAGAGTGCTCTTTTCTCAAAAGCAGAGTGTGTTTTTTGTAAGGCAAACTATCGTTTATTTCCCAGTCCTAAATGGAGTTGAATCACATGCAGTTTCTGGTCCTACGAGCAAGAGTTGTTTTCTGGTAAGGAAAGTCACTATTGCGCTGCCATTGCCATACACAGTCCAAATAGCACTCGCGTCTGTTCCCAGCAAGTACAGTGTATCGGACTGAAGAGGAGCTACTGTTCTTGTCAGTTTCCTAAGCAGAGTTGAACTAGATATGGCCCGTTTCTTTAGGAAGCACAGTTATTATGTTCTGAGCAAGCTCACTGTTCTGGCTCTATAGGAAACACAGTAGAGTAGAAGAGTGCTCTTTTCTCTAAAGCAGAGTGTGTTTCTTGTAAGGCGAGCTAGCGTTTGTTTCCCAGTCCTAAATGGAGTTGAGTCACATGCAGTTTTTGGTCCTAAGAGCAAGAGTTGTTTTCCGGTAAGAAGAGTCACTATTGTGCTCCAAATGCCATACACAGTGCAAATAGCACTCGTGTCTGTTCCCAGCAAGTACAGTATATTGGACTGAATAGGAGCTACTGTTCGTGTCAGGTTCCTAAGCAGAGTTGAACTAGATATGGTCCATGTGTGTAGGAAGCACAGTTCTTTGTTCTGAGCAAGCTCACTGTTCGGACCCCATAGGAAACACAGTAGAGTAGAAGAGTGCTCTTTTCTCTAAAGCAGAGTGTGTTTCTTGTAAGACGAGCTAGCATTTGTTTCCCAGTCCTAAACGGAGTTGAATCACATGCAGTTTCTGGTCCTACGAGCAAGAGTTGTTTTCTGGTAAGGAAAGTCACTATTGTGCTCCCTTTGCCATACACAGTGCAAATAGCACACGCGTCTGTTCCCAGCAAGTACACTGTATCGGACTGAAGAGGAGCTACTGTTCTTGTCAGTTTCCTAAGCAGAGTTGAACTAGATATGGCCCGTTTGTTTAGGAAGCACAGTTCTTATGTTCTGAGCAAGCTCACTGTTCTGGCCCTATAGGAAACCCAGTAGAGTAGAAGAGTGCTCTTTTCTCTAAAGCAGAGTGTGTTTCTTGTAAGGCGAGCTAGCTTTTGTTTCCTAGTCCTAAATGGAGTTGAATCACATGCAGTTTTTGGTCCTACGAACAAGAGTTGTTTTCTGGTAAGGAAAGTCACTTTGCGCTCCCATTGCCATTCACAGTGCAAATAGCACTCCTGTCTGTTCCCAGCAAGTACAGTGTATTGGACTGAATAGGTGCTACTGTTCTTGTCAGTTTCCTAAGCAGAGTTGAACTCGAAATGATCCGTGTGTGTAGGAAGCACAGTTCTTTTGTTCTGAGCAAGCTCACTGTTTGGACCCCATAGGAAACACAGTAGAGTAGAAGAGTGCTCTTTTCTCAAAAGCAGAGTGTGTTTCTTGTAAGGCGAGCTAGCGTTTGTTTTCCAGTCCTAAATGGTGTTGAGTCACAAGCAGTTTTTGGTCGTACGAGCAAGAGTTGTTTTCTGGTAAGAAGAGTCACTATTGCGCTGCCATTGCCATACACAGGACAAATAGCACTGGCGTCTGTTCGCAGCAAGTACAGTGTATTGGACTGAAGAGGATCTACTGTTATTGTCAGGTTCCGAAGCAGAATTGAACTAGATATGGCCATGTGTGTAGGAAGCACAGTTCTTTTGTTCTGAGCAAGCTCACTGTTCGGACACCATAGGAAACACAGTAGAGTAGAAGAGTGCTCTTTTCTCAAAAGCAGAGTGTGTTTTTTGTAAGGCAAGCTATCGTTTATTTCCCAGTCCTAAATGGAGTTGAATCACATGCAGTTTCTGGTCCTACGAGCAAGAGTTTTTTTCTGGTAAGGAAAGTCACTTTTGCGCTCCCTTTGCCATGCACAGTGCAAATTCACTCGCATTTGTTCCCAGCAAGTCCAGTGTATCGTCCTGAAGAGGAGCTACTGTTCTTGTCAGTTTCCTAAGCAGAGTTGAACTAGATATGGCCCGTTTGTTTAGGAAGCACAGTTATTATGTTGTGAGCAAGCTCACTGTTCTGGCCCTATAGGAAACACAGTAGAGTAGAAGAGTGCTCTTTTCTCAAAAGCAGAGTGTGTTTCTTGTAAGGCGAGCTAGCATTTGTTTCCCAGTCCTAAATGGAGTTGAATCACATGCAGTTTGTGGTCCTACGAGCAAGAGTTGTTTTCTGGTAAGGAAAGTCACTATTGCGCTCCCATTGCATTACACAGAACAAATAGCATTCGCGTCTGTTCCCCGCAAGTACAGTATATCAGACTGAAGAGGAGCTACTCTTTTAGTTAGTTTCCTAAGTAGAATTGAACTAGATATGGCCCGTGTGTGTAGGAAGCACAGTTCTTATGTTCTGAGCAAGCTCACTGTTCTGGCCGTATAGGAAACACAGTAGAGTAGAAGAGTGCTCTTTTCTCTAAAGCAGAGTGTGTTTCTTGTAAGGCGAGCTAGCTTTTGTTTCCTAGTCCTAAATGGAGTTGAATCACATGCAGTTTCTGGTCCTACGAACAAGAGTTGTTTTCTGGTAAGGAAAGTCACTTTGCGCTCCCATTGCCATTCACAGTGCAAATAGCAATCCCGTCTGTTCCCAGCAGTACAGTGTATTGGACTGAATAGGTGCTACTGTTCTTGTCAGTTTCCTAAGCAGAGTTGAACTAGAAATGATCCGTGTGTGTAGGAAGCACACTTCTTTTGTTCTGAGCAAGCTCACTGTTTGGACCCCATAGGAAACACAGTAGAGTAGAAGAGTGCTCTTTTCTCTAAAGCAGAGTATGATTCTTGTAAGGTGAGCTAGCGTTTGTTTCCCAGTCCTAAATGGAGTTGAATCCGATGCAGTTTCTGGTACTACGAGCAAGAGTTGTTTTCTGGTAAGAAGAGTCACTATTGCGCTGCCATTGCCATACACAGGACAAATAGCACTGGCGTCTGTTCCCAGCAAGTACAGTGTATTGGACTGAAGAGGATCTACTGTTATTGTCAGGTTCCGAAGCAGAATTGAACTAGATATGGCCATGTGTGTAGGAAGCACAGTTCTTTTGTTCTGAGCAAGCTCACTGTTCGGACACCATAGGAAACACAGTAGAGTAGAAGAGTGCTCTTTTCTCTAAAGCAGAGTGTGTTTCTTGTAAGGCGAGCTAGCGTTTGTTTCCCAGTCCTAAATGGAGTTGAGTCACATGCAGTTTTTGGTCCTACGACCAAGAGTTGTTTTCCGGTAAGAGGAGTCACTATTGTGCTCCAAATGCCATACACAGTGCAAATAGCACTCGTGTCTGTTCCCAGCAAGTACAGTGTATTGGACTGAATAGGAGCTACTGTTCGTGTCAGTTTCCTAAGCAGAGTTGAACTAGATATGGTCCATGTGTGTAGGAAGCACAGTTCTTTGTTCTGAGCAAGCTCACTGTTCGGACCCCATAGGAAACACAGTAGAGTAGAAGAGTGCTCTTTCTCTAAAGCAGAGTGTGTTTCTTGTAAGGCGAGCTAGCATTTGTTTCCCAGTCCTAAACGGAGTTGAATCACATGCAGTTTCTGGTCCTACGAGCAAGAGTTGTTTTCTGGTAAGGAAAGTCACTATTGTGCTCCCTTTGCCCTACACAGTGCAAATAGCACACGCGTCTGTTCCCAGCATGTACACTGTATCGGACTGAAGAGGAGCTACTGTTCTTGTCAGTTTCCTAAGCAGAGTTGAACTAGATATGGCCCTTGTGTCTAGGAAGCACAGTTCATTTGTTCTGAGCAAGCTCACTCTTCTGGCCCTATAGTAAACACAGTAGAGTAGAAGAGTGCCCTTTTCTCAAAAGCAGAGTGTGTTTCTTGTAAGGCGAGCTAGCTTTTGTTTCCTAGTCCTAAATGGAGTTGAATCACATGCAGTTTCTGGTCCTACGAACAAGAGTTGTTTTCTGGTAAGGAAAGTCACTTTGCGCTCCCATTGCCATTCACAGTGCAAATAGCACTCCCGTCTGTTCCCAGCAGTACAGTGTATTGGACTGAATAGGTGCTACTGTTCTTGTCAGTTTCCTAAGCAGAGTTGAACTAGATATGACCCATGTGTGTAGGAAGCACAGTTCTTTTGTTCTGAGCAAGCTCACTGTTCGGACCCCATAGGAAACACAGTAGAGTAGAAGAGTGCTCTTTTCTCAAAAGCAGAGTGTGTTTCATGTAAGGCGAGCGAGCATTTGTTTCCCAGTCCTAAACGGAGTTGAATCACATGCAGTTTCTGGTCCTACGAGCAAGAGTTGTTTTCTGGTAAGGAAAGTCACTATTGTGCTCCCTTTGCCATACACAGTGCAAATAGCACACGCGTCTGTTCCCAGCAAGTACACTGTATCGGACTGAAGAGGAGCTACTGTTCTTGTCAGTTTCCTAAGCAGAGTTGAACTAGATATGGCCCTTGTGTCTAGGAAGCACAGTTCATTTGTTCTGAGCAAGCTCACTGTTCTGGCCCTATAGTAAACACAGTAGAGTAGAAGAGTGCTCTTTTCTCAAAAGCAGAGTGTGTTTCTTGTAAGGCGAGCTAGTGTTTGTTTCCCAGTCCTAAAGGGAGTTGAGTGACATGCAGTTTTTTGTCCTACGAGCAAGAGTTGTTTTCTGGTAAGAAGAGTCACTATTGTGCTCCAATTGCCATACACAGTGCAAGTAGCTCTCGCGTCTGTTCTCAGCAAGTACAGTGTATCGGACTGAAGAGGAGCTACTGTTCTTGTCAGTTTCCTAAGCAGAGTTGAACTAGATATGGCCCTTGTGTGTAGGAAGCACAGTTCTTTTGTTCTAAGCAAGCTCACTGTTCTGGCCCTATAGGAAAAACAGTAGAGTAGAAGAGTGCTCTTTTCTCTAAAGCAGAGTGTGTTTCTTGTAAGGCGAGCTCGCGTTTGTTTCCCAGTCCTAAATGGAGTTGAGTCACAGGCAGTTTTTCGTCCTACGAGCAAGAGTTGTTTTCTGGTAAGAAGAGTCACTATTGCGCTGCCATTGCCATACACAGGACAAATAGCACTGGCGTCTGTTCCCAGCAAGTACAGTGTATTGGACTGAAGAGGATGTACTGTTATTGTCAGGTTCCGAAGCAGAATTGAACTAGATATGGCCATGTGTGTAGGAAGCACAGTTCTTTTGTTCTGAGCAAGCTCACTGTTCGGACACCATAGGAAACACAGTAGAGTAGAAGAGTGCTCTTTTCTCAAAAGCAGAGTGTGTTTTTTGTAAGGCAAGCTATCGTTTATTTCCCAGTCATAAATGGAGTTGAATCACATGCAGTTTCTGGTCCTACGAGCAAGAGTTGTTTTCTGGTAAGGAAAGTCACTATTGCGTTCCCTTTGCCATACACAGTGCAAATAGCACTCGCGTCTGTTCCAAGCAAGTACAGTGTATCAGACTGAGGAGGAGCTACTGTTCCTTTCAGTTTCCTAAGCAGAGTTGAACTAGATATGGCCCGTGTGTGTAGGAAGCACAGTTCTTACGTTCTGAGCAAGTTCACTGTACTGGCCCTATAGGAAACACAGTAGAGTAGAAGAGTGCTCTTTTCTCAAAAGCAGAGTGTGTTTCTTGTAAGGCAAGCTACCGTTTGTTTCCTAGTCCTAAATGGAGTTGAATCACATGCAGTTTCTGGTCCTACGAGCAAGAGTTGTTTTCTGGTAAGGAAAGTCACGTTGCGCTCCCATTGCCATTCACAGTGCAAATAGCACTCCCGTCTGTTCCCAGCAAGTACAGTGTATTGGACTGAATAGGTGCTACTGTTCTTGTCAGTTTCCTAAGCAGAGTTGAACTAGAAATGATCCGTGTGTGTAGGCAGCACAGTTCTTTTTTTCTGAGCAACCTCACTGTTTGGACCCCTTAGGAAACATAGTAGAGTAGAAGAGTGCTCTTTTCTCTAAAGCAGAGTGTGTTTCTTGTAAGGCGAGCTAGTGTTTGTTTCCCAGTCCTAAATGGAGTTGAATCCCATGCAGTTTCTGGTACTACGAGCAAGAGTTGTTTTCTGGTAAGAAGAGTCACTATTGCGCTGCCATTGCCTTACACAGGACAAATAGCACTGGCGTCTGTTCCCAGCAAGTACAGTGTATTGGACTGAAGAGGATCTACTGTTATTGTCAGGTTCCGAAGCAGAATTGAACTAGATATGGCCATGTGTGTAGTAAGCACAGTTCTTTTGTTCTGAGCAAGCTCACTGTTCGGACACCATAGGAAACACAGTAGAGTAGAAGAGTGCTCTTTTCTCAAAAGCAGAGTGTGTTTTTTGTAAGGCAAACTATCGTTTATTTCCCAGTCCTAAATGGAGTTGAATCACATGCAGTTTCTGGTCCTACGAACAAGAGTTGTTTTCTGGTAAGGAAAGTCACTATTGCGCTCCCATTGCCATCCACAGTGCAAATAGCCCTCCCGTCTGTTCCCAGCAAGTACAGTGTATTGGACTGAAGAGGAGCTACTGTTCTTGTCAGTTTCCTAAGCAGAGTTGAACTAGATATGGCCCGTTTGTTTAGGAAGCACAGTTATTATGTTCTGAGCAAGCTCACTGTTCTGGCTCTATAGGAAACACAGTAGAGTAGAAGAGTGCTCTTTTCTCTAAAGCAGAGTGTGTTTCTTGTAAGGCGAGCTAGCGTTTGTTTCCCAGTCCTAAATGGAGTTGAGTCACATGCAGTTTTTGGTCCTAAGAGCAAGAGTTGTTTTCCGGTAAGAAGAGTCACTATTGTGCTCCAAATGCCATACACAGTGCAAATAGCTCTCGCGGCTGTACCCAGCAAGTACAGTGTATCAGACTGAGGAGGAGCTAATGTTCCTGTCAGTTTCCTAAGCAGAGTTGAACTAGATATGCCCCGTGTGTGTAGGAAGCACAGTTCTTATGTTCTGAGCAAGTTCACTGTTCTGGCCCTATAGGAAACACAGTAGAGTAGAAGAGTGCTCTTTTCTCTAAAGCAGAGTGTGTTTCTTGTAAGGCGAGCTAGCGTTTGTTTCCTAGTCCTAAATGGAGTTGAATCACATGCAGTTTCTGGTCCTATGAACAAGAGTTGTTTTCTGGTAAGAAAAGTCACTTTGCGCTCCCATTGCCATTCACAGTGCAAATAGCACTCCCGTCTGTTCCCAGCAGTACAGTGTATCGGACAGAAGAGGAGCTACAGTTCTTGCCAGTTTCCTAATAGAGTTGAACTAGATATGGCCCGTGTGTAGGAAGCACAGTTGTTTTGTTCTGAGCAAGCTCACTGTTCGGACACCATAGGAAACACAGCAGAGTAGAAGAGTGCTCTTTTCTCAAAAGCAGAGTATGTTTCTTGTAAGGCGAGCTAGCGTTTCTTTCTCAGTCCTAAATGGAGTTGAATCACATGCAGTTTCTGGTCCTACGAGCAAGAGTTGTTTTCTGGTAAGGAAAGTCACTATTGCGCTGCCATTGCCATACACAGTGCAAATAGCACTCGCGTCTGTTTCCAGCATGTACAGTGTATCGGACTGAAGAGGAGCTACTGTTTTTGTCAGTTTCCTAAGCAGAGTTGAACTAGATATGGCCCGTTTGTTCAGGAAGCACAGTTATTATGTTCTGAGCAAGCTCACTGTTCTGGCCCTATAGGAAACACAGTAGAGTAGAAGAGTGCTCTTTTCTCTAAAGCAGAGTGTGTTTCTTGTAAGGCGAGCTAGCGTTTGTTTCCCAGTCCTAAATGGATTTGAGTCACATGCAGTTTTTGGTCCTACGAGCAAGAGTTGTATTCCGGTAAGAAGAGTCACTATTGCGCTCCAAATGCCATACACAGTGCAAATAGCACTTATGTCTGTTCCCAGCAAGCACAGTGTATTGGACTGAATAGGAGCTACTGTTCCTTTCAGATTCCTAACCAGAGTTGAACTACATATGATCCATTTGTGTGGGAAGCACAGTTCTTTTGTTCTGAGCAAGCTCACTCTTCTGGCCCTATAGGAAACACAGTAGAGTAGAAGAGTGCTCTTTTCTCCAAAGCAGAGTGTGTTTCTTGTAAGGCGAGCTAGCGTTTGTTTGCCAGTCCTAAATGGAGTTTATTCACATGCAGTTTCTGGTCCTACGAGCAAGAGTTGTTTTATGGTAAGAAGAGTCACTATTGCGCTGCCATTGCCATACACAGGACAAATAGCACTGGCGTCTGTTCCCAGCAAGTACAGTGTATTGGACTGAAGAGGATCTACTGTTCTTGTCAGGTTCCTAAGCAGAATTGAACTAGATATGGTCTTGTGTGTAGGAAGCACAGTTCTTTTGTTCTGAGCAAGTTCACTGTTCGGACCCCATAGGAAACACAGTAGAGTAGAAGAGTGCTCTTTTCTCTAAAGCAGAGTGTGTTTCTTGTAAGGCGAGGTAGCGTTTTTTTCCCAGTCCTAAATGGAGTTGAATCACATGCAGTTTGTGGTCCTACGAGCAAGAGTTGTTTTCTGGTAAGGAAAGTCACTATTGCGCTCCCATTGCATTACAAAGAACAAATAGCATTCGCGTCTGTTCCCCGCAAGTACAGTATATCGGACTGAAGAGGAGCTACTGTTTTTGTTAGTTTCCTAATTAGAATTGAACTAGATATGGCCCGTGTGTGTAGGAAGCACAGTTCTTATGTTCTGAGCAAGCTCACTGTTCTGGCCGTATAGGAAACACAGTAGAGTAGAAGAGTGCTCTTTTCTCTAAAGCAGAGTGTGTTTCTTGTAAGGCGAGCTAGCTTTTGTTTCCTAGTCCTAAATGGAGTTGAATCACATGCAGTTTCTGGTCCTACGAACAAGAGTTGTTTTCTGGTAAGGAAAGTCACTTTGCGCTCCCATTGCCATTCACAGTGCAAATAGCACTCCCGTCTGTTCCCAGCAGTACAGTGTATTGGACTGAATAGGTGCTACTGTTCTTGTCAATTTCCTAAGCAGAGTTGAACTAGAAATGATCCGTGTGTGTAGGAAGCACACTTCTTTTGTTCTGAGCAAGCTCACTGTTTGGACCCCATAGGAAACACAGTAGAGTAGAAGAGTGCTCTTTTCTCTAAAGCAGAGTATGTTTCTTGTAAGGCGAGCTAGCGTTTGTTTCCCAGTCCTAAATGGAGTTGAATCCCATGCAGTTTCTGGTACTACGAGCAAGAGTTTTTTTCTGGTAAGAAGAGTCACTATTGCGCTGCCATTGCCATACACAGGACAAATAGCACTGGCGTCTGTTCGCAGCAAGTACAGTGTATTGGACTGAAGAGGATGTACTGTTATTGTCAGGTTCCGAAGCAGAATTGAACTAGATATGGCCATGTGTGTAGGAAGCACAGTTCTTTTGTTCTGAGCAAGCTCACTGTTCGGACACCATAGGAAACACAGTAGAGTAGAAGAGTGCTCTTTTCTCTAAACCAGAGTGTGTTTCTTGTAAGGCGAGCTAGCGTTTATTTCCCAGTCCTAAATGGAGTTGAATCACAGGCAGTTTTTGGTCCTACGACCAAGAGTTGTTTTCCGGTAAGAAGAGTCACTATTGTGCTCCAAATGCCATACACAGTGCAAATAGCACTCGTGTCTGTTCCCAGCAAGTACAGTGTATTGGACTGAATAGGAGCTACTGTTCGTGTCAGTTTCCTAAGCAGAGTTGAACTAGATATGGTCCATGTGTGTAGGAAGCACAGTTCTTTGTTCTGAGCAAGCTCACTGTTCGGACCCCATAGGAAACACAGTAGAGTAGAAGAGTGCTCTTTTCTCAAAAGCAGAGTATGTTTCTTGTAAGGCGAGCTAGCGTTTCTTTCTCAGTCCTAAATGGAGTTGAATCACATGCAGTTTCTGGTCCTACGAGCAAGAGTTGTTTTCTGGTAAGGAAAGTCACTATTGCGCTGCCATTGCCATACACAGTGCAAATAGCACTCGCGTCTGTTCCCAGCATGTACAGTGTATTGGACTGAAGAGGAGCTACTGTTTTTGTCAGTTTCCTAAGCAGAGTTGAACTAGATATGGCCCGTTTGTTCAGGAAGCACAGTTATTATGTTCTGAGCAAGCTCACTGTTCTGGCCCTATAGGAAACACAGTAGAGTAGAAGAGTGCTCTTTTCTCTAAAGCAGAGTGTGTTTCTTGTAAGGCGAGCTAGCGTTTGTTTCCCAGTCCTAAATGGAGTTGAGTCACATGCAGTTTTTGGTCCTACGAGCAAGAGTTGTTTTCCGGTAAGAAGAGTCACTATTGTGCTCCAAATGCCGTACACAGTGCAAATAGCACTCGTGTCTGTTCCCAGCAAGTACAGTATATTGGACTGAATAGGAGCTACTGTTTGTGTCAGGTTCCTAAGCAGAGTTGAACTAGATATGGTCCATGTGTGTAGGAAGCACAGTTCTTTGTTCTGAGCAAGCTCACTGTTCGGACCCCATAGGAAACACAGTAGAGTAGAAGAGTGCTCTTTTCTCTAAAGCAGAGTGTGTTTCTTGTAAGACGAGGTAGCATTTGTTTCCCAGTCCTAAACGGAGTTGAATCACATGCAGTTTCTGGTCCTACGAGCAAGAGTTGTTTTCTGGTAAGGAAAGTCACTATTGTGCTCCCTTTGCCATACACAGTGCAAATAGCACACGCGTCTGTTCCCAGCAAGTACACTGTATCGGACTGAAGAGGAGCTACTGTTCTTGTCAGTTTCCTAAGCAGAGTTGAACTAGATATGGCCTTTGTGTCCAGGAAGCACAGTTCATTTGTTCTGAGCAAGCTCACTCTTCTGGCCCTATAGTAAACACAGTAGAGTAGAAGAGTGCTCTTTTCTCAAAAGCAGAGTGTGTTTCTTGTAAGGCGAGCTAGAGTTTGTTTCCCAGTCCTAAAGGGAGTTGAGTCACATGCAGTTTTTGGTCCTACGAGCAAGAGTTGTTTTCTGGTAAGAAGAGTCACTATTGTGCTCCAATTGCCATACACAGTGCAAATAGCTCTTGCGGCTGTACCCAGCAAGTACAGTGTATCAGACTGAGGAGGAGCTAATGTTCCTGTCAGTTTCCTAAGCAGAGTTGAACTAGATATGCCCCGTGTGTGTAGGAAGCACAGTTCTTATGTTCTGAGCAAGTTCACTGTTCTGGCCCTATAGGAAACACAGTAGAGTAGAAGAGTGCTCTTTTCTCTAAAGCAGAGTGTGTTTCTTGTAAGGCGAGCTAGCGTTTGTTTCCTAGTCCTAAATGGAGTTGAATCACATGCAGTTTCTGGTCCTATGAACAAGAGTTGTTTTCTGGTAAGAAAAGTCACTTTGCGCTCCCATTGCCATTCACAGTGCAAATAGCACTCCCGTCTGTTCCCAGCAGTACAGTGTATCGGACAGAAGAGGAGCTACAGTTCTTGCCAGTTTCCTAATAGAGTTGAACTAGATATGGCCCGTGTGTAGGAAGCACAGTTGTTTTGTTCTGAGCAAGCTCACTGTTCGGACACCATAGGAAACACAGCAGAGTAGAAGAGTGCTCTTTTCTCAAAAGCAGAGTATGTTTCTTGTAAGGCGAGCTAGCGTTTCTTTCTCAGTCCTAAATGGAGTTGAATCACATGCAGTTTCTGGTCCTACGAGCAAGAGTTGTTTTCTGGTAAGGAAAGTCACTATTGCGCTGCCATTGCCATACACAGTGCAAATAGCACTCGCGTCTGTTCCCAGCATGTACAGTGTATCGGACTGAAGAGGAGCTACTGTTTTTGTCAGTTTCCTAAGCAGAGTTGAACTAGATATGGCCCGTTTGTTCAGGAAGCACAGTTATTATGTTCTGAGCAAGCTCACTGTTCTGGCCCTATAGGAAACACAGTAGAGTAGAAGAGTGCTCTTTTCTCTAAAGCAGAGTGTGTTTCTTGTAAGGCGAGCTAGCGTTTGTTTCCCAGTCCTAAATGGATTTGAGTCACATGCAGTTTTTGGTCCTACGAGCAAGAGTTGTATTCCGGTAAGAAGAGTCACTATTGCGCTCCAAATGCCATACACAGTGCAAATAGCACTCATGTCTGTTCCCAGCAAGCACAGTGTATTGGACTGAATAGGAGCTACTGTTCTTGTCAGTTTCCTAACCAGAGTTGAACTACATATGATCCATGTGTGTGGGAAGCACAGTTCTTTTGTTCTGAGCAAGCTCACTCTTCTGGCCCTATAGGAAACACAGTAGAGTAGAAGAGTGCTCTTTTCTCCAAAGCAGAGTGTGTTTCTTGTAAGGCGAGCTAGCGTTTGTTTGCCAGTCCTAAATGGAGTTGATTCACATGCAGTTTCTGGTCCTACGAGCAAGAGTTGTTTTATGGTAAGAAGAGTCACTATTGCGCTGCCATTGCCATACACAGGACAAATAGCACTGGCGTCTGTTCCCAGCAAGTACAGTGTATTGGACTGAAGAGGATCTACTGTTCTTGTCAGGTTCCTAAGCAGAATTGAACTAGATATGGTCTTGTGTGTAGGAAGCACAGTTCTTTTGTTCTGAGCAAGTTCACTGTTCGGACCCCATAGGAAACACAGTAGAGTAGAAGAGTGCTCTTTTCTCTAAAGCAGAGTGTGTTTCTTGTAAGGCGAGGTAGCGTTTTTTTCCCAGTCCTAAATGGAGTTGAATCACATGCAGTTTGTGGTCCTACGAGCAAGAGTTGTTTTCTGGTAAGGAAAGTCACTATTGCGCTCCCATTGCATTACACAGAACAAATAGCATTCGCGTCTGTTCCCCGCAAGTACAGTATATCGGACTGAAGAGGAGCTACTGTTTTTGTTAGTTTCCTAAGTAGAATTGAACTAGATATGGCCCGTGTGTGTAGGAAGCACAGTTCTTATGTTCTGAGCAAGCTCACTGTTCTGGCCGTATAGGAAACACAGTAGAGTAGAAGAGTGCTCTTTTCTCTAAAGCAGAGTGTGTTTCTTGTAAGGCGAGCTAGCTTTTGTTTCCTAGTCCTAAATGGAGTTGAATCACATGCAGTTTCTGGTCCTACGAACAAGAGTTGTTTTCTGGTAAGGAAAGTCACTTTGCGCTCCCATTGCCATTCACAGTGCAAATAGCACTCCCGTCTGTTCCCAGCAGTACAGTGTATTGGACTGAATAGGTGCTACTGTTCTTGTCAATTTCCTAAGCAGAGTTGAACTAGAAATGATCCGTGTGTGTAGGAAGAACACTTCTTTTGTTCTGAG
Organism: Peromyscus eremicus; assembly: GCF_949786415.1. Lineage (NCBI taxonomy): Eukaryota > Metazoa > Chordata > Mammalia > Rodentia > Cricetidae > Peromyscus > Peromyscus eremicus. The sequence continues at coordinate 234,225 of NW_026734384.1, read as the reverse complement.
CAAGCTCACTGTTTGGACCCCATAGGAAACACAGTAGAGTAGAAGAGTGCTCTTTTCTCTAAAGCAGAGTATGTTTCTTGTAAGGCGAGCTAGCGTTTGTTTCCCAGTCCTAAATGGAGTTGAATCCCATGCAGTTTCTGGTACTACGAGCAAGAGTTTTTTTCTGGTAAGAAGAGTCACTATTGCGCTGCCATTGCCATACACAGGACAAATAGCACTGGCGTCTGTTCGCAGCAAGTACAGTGTATTGGACTGAAGAGGATGTACTGTTATTGTCAGGTTCCGAAGCAGAATTGAACTAGATATGGCCATGTGTGTAGGAAGCACAGTTCTTTTGTTCTGAGCAAGCTCACTGTTCGGACACCATAGGAAACACAGTAGAGTAGAAGAGTGCTCTTTTCTCTAAACCAGAGTGTGTTTCTTGTAAGGCGAGCTAGCGTTTGTTTCCCAGTCCTAAATGGAGTTGAGTCACAGGCAGTTTTTGGTCCTACGACCAAGAGTTGTTTTCCGGTAAGAAGAGTCACTATTGTGCTCCAAATGCCATACACAGTGCAAATAGCACTCGTGTCTGTTCCCAGCAAGCACAGTGTATTGGACTGAATAGGAGCTACTGTTCGTGTCAGTTTCCTAAGCAGAGTTGAACTAGATATGGTCCATGTGTGTAGGAAGCACAGTTCTTTGTTCTGAGCAAGCTCACTGTTCGGACCCCATAGGAAACACAGTAGAGTAGAAGAGTGCTCTTTTCTCTAAAGCAGAGTGTTTTTCTTGTAAGGCGAGCTAGCATTTGTTTCCCAGTCCTAAACGGAGTTGAATCACATGCAGTTTCTGGTCCTACGAGCAAGAGTTGTTTTCTGGTAAGGAAAGTCACTATTGTGCTCCCTTTGCCATACACAGTGCAAATAGCACACCCGTCTGTTCCCAGCATGTACACTGTATCGGACTGAAGAGGAGCTACTGTTCTTGTCAGTTTCCTAAGCAGAGTTGAACTAGACATGGCCCTTGTGTCTAGGAAGCACAGTTCATTTGTTCTGAGCAAGCTCACTCTTCTGGCCCTATAGTAAACACAGTAGAGTAGAAGAGTGCTCTTTTCTCAAAAGCAGAGTGTGTTTCTTGTAAGGCGAGCTAGAGTTTGTTTCCCAGTCCTAAAGGGAGTTGAGTCACATGCAGTTTTTGGTCCTACGAGCAAGAGTTGTTTTCTGGTAAGAAGAGTCACTATTGTGCTCCAATTGCCATACACAGTGCAAATAGCTCTCGCGGCTGTACCCAGCAAGTACAGTGTATCAGAATGAGGAGGAGCTAATGTTCCTGTCAGTTTCCTAAGCAGAGTTGAACTAGATATGGCCCGTGTGTGTAGGAAGCACAGTTCTTATGTTCTGAGCAAGTTCACTGTTCTGGCCCTATAGGAAACACAGTAGAGTAGAAGAGTGCTCTTTTCTCAAAAGCAGAGTGTGTTTCTTGTAAGGCAAGCTACCGTTTGTTTCCTAGTCCTAAATGGAGTTGAATCACATGCAGTTTCTGGTCCTATGAACAAGAGTTGTTTTCTGGTAAGAAAAGTCACTTTGCGCTCCCATTGCTATTCACAGTGCAAATAGCACTCCCGTCTGTTCCCAGCAGTACAGTGTATTGGACTGAATAGGTGCTACTGTTCTTGTCAGTTTCCTAAGCAGAGTTGAACTAGAAATGATCCGTGTGTGTAGGAAGCACAGTTTTTTGTTCTGAGCAAGCTCACTGTTTGGACCCCATAGGAAACACAGTAGAGTAGAAGAGTGCTCTTTTCTCTAAAGCAGAGTGTGTTTCTTGTAAGGCGAGCTAGCGTTTGTTTCCCAGTCCTAAATGGAGTTGAATCCCATGCAGTTTCTGGTACTACGAGCAAGAGTTGTTTTCTGGTAAGAAGAGTCACTATTGCGCTGCCATTGCCATACACAGGACAAATAGCACTGGCGTCTGTTCGCAGCAAGTACAGTGTATTGGACTGAAGAGGATGTACTGTTATTGTCAGGTTCTGAAGCTGAATTGAACTAGATATGGCCATGTGTGTAGGAAACACAGTTCTTTTGTTCTGAGCAAGCTCACTGTTCGGACACCATAGGAAACACAGTAGAGTAGAAGAGTGCTCTTTTCTCAAAAGCAGAGTGTGTTTTTTGTAAGGCAAGCTATCGTTTATTTCCCAGTCCTAAATGGAGTTGAATCACATGCAGTTTCTGGTCCTAAGAGCAAGAGTTGTTTTCTGGTAAGGAAAGTCACTATTGCGTTCCCTTTGCCATACACAGTGCAAAAAGCACTCGCGGCTGTTCCCAGCAAGTACAGTGTATCGGACTGAAGAGGAGCTACTGTTCTTGTCAGTTTCCTAAGCAGAGTTGAACTAGATATGGCCCGTTTGTTTAGGAAGCACAGTTATTATGTTCTGAGCAAGCTCACTGTTCTGGCCCTATAGGAAACACAGTAGAGTAGAAGAGTGCTCTTTTCTCTAAACCAGAGTGTGTTTCTTGTAAGGCGAGCTAGCGTTTGTTTCCCAGTCCTAAATGGAGTTGAGTCACATGCAGTTTTTGGTCCTATGAGCAAGAGTTGTTTTCTGGTAAGGAGAGTCACTATTGTGCTCCAAATGCCCAAACACAGTGCAAATAGCACTCGTGTCTGTTCCCAGCAATTACAGTGTATCGGACAGAAGAGGAGCTACAGTTCTTGCCAGTTTCCTAATAGAGTTGAACTAGATATGGCCCGTGTGTAGGAAGCACAGTTCTTTTGTTCTGAGCAAGCTCACTGTTCGGACACCATAGGAAACACAGTAGAGTAGAAGAGTGCTCTTTTCTCAAAAGCAGAGTATGTTTCTTGTAAGGCGAGCTAGCGTTTCTTTCTCAGTCCTAAATGGAGTTGAATCACATGCAGTTTCTGGTCCTACGAGCAAGAGTTGTTTTCTGGTAAGGAAAGTCACTATTGCGCTGCCATTGCCATACACAGTGCAAATAGCACTCGCGTCTGTTCCCAGCATGTACAGTGTATCGGACTGAAGAGGAGCTACTGTTTTTGTCAGTTTCCTAAGCAGAGTTGAACTAGATATGGCCCGTTTGTTCAGGAAGCACAGTTATTATGTTCTGAGCAAGCTCACTGTTCTGGCCCTATAGGAAACACAGTAGAGTAGAAGAGTGCTCTTTTCTCTAAAGCAGAGTGTGTTTCTTGTAAGGCGAGCTAGCGTTTGTTTCCCAGTCCTAAATGGAGTTGAGTCACATGCAGTTTTTGGTCCTACGAGCAAGAGTTGTTTTCCGGTAAGAAGAGTCACTATTGTGCTCCAAATGCCGTACACAGTGCAAATAGCACTCGTGTCTGTTCCCAGCAAGTACAGTATATTGGACTGAATAGGAGCTACTGTTTGTGTCAGGTTCCTAAGCAGAGTTGAACTAGATATGGTCCATGTGTGTAGGAAGCACAGTTCTTTGTTCTGAGCAAGCTCACTGTTCGGACCCCATAGGAAACACAGTAGAGTAGAAGAGTGCTCTTTTCTCTAAAGCAGAGTGTGTTTCTTGTAAGACGAGGTAGCATTTGTTTCCCATTCCTAAATGGAGTTGAATCACATGCAGTTTCTGGTCCTACGAGCAAGAGTTGTTTTCTGGTAAGGAAAGTCACTATTGTGCTCCCTTTGCCATACACAGTGCAAATAGCACACGCGTCTGTTCCCAGCAAGTACACTGTATCGGACTGAAGAGGAGCTACTGTTCTTGTCAGTTTCCTAAGCAGAGTTGAACTAGATATGGCCTTTGTGTCCAGGAAGCACAGTTCATTTGTTCTGAGCAAGCTCACTCTTCTGGCCCTATAGTAAACACAGTAGAGTAGAAGAGTGCTCTTTTCTCAAAAGCAGAGTGTGTTTCTTGTAAGGCGAGCTAGAGTTTGTTTCCCAGTCCTAAAGGGAGTTGAGTCACATGCAGTTTTTGGTCCTACGAGCAAGAGTTGTTTTCTGGTAAGAAGAGTCACTATTGTGCTCCAATTGCCATACACAGTGCAAATAGCTCTCGCGGCTGTACCCAGCAAGTACAGTGTATCAGACTGAGGAGGAGCTAATGTTCCTGTCAGTTTCCTAAGCAGAGTTGAACTAGATATGCCCCGTGTGTGTAGGAAGCACAGTTCTTATGTTCTGAGCAAGTTCACTCTTCTGGCCCTATAGGAAACACAGTAGAGTAGAAGAGTGCTCTTTTCTCTAAAGCAGAGTGTGTTTCTTGTAAGGCGAGCTAGCGTTTGTTTCCTAGTCCTAAATGGAGTTGAATCACATGCAGTTTCTGGTCCTATGAACAAGAGTTGTTTTCTGGTAAGAAAAGTCACTTTGCGCTCCCATTGCCATTCACAGTGCAAATAGCACTCCCGTCTGTTCCCAGCAGTACAGTGTATCGGACAGAAGAGGAGCTACAGTTCTTGCCAGTTTCCTAATAGAGTTGAACTAGATATGGCCCGTGTGTAGGAAGCACAGTTGTTTTGTTCTGAGCAAGCTCACTGTTCGGACACCATAGGAAACACAGCAGAGTAGAAGAGTGCTCTTTTCTCAAAAGCAGAGTATGTTTCTTGTAAGGCGAGCTAGCGTTTCTTTCTCAGTCCTAAATGGAGTTGAATCACATGCAGTTTCTGGTCCTACGAGCAAGAGTTGTTTTCTGGTAAGGAAAGTCACTATTGCGCTGCCATTGCCATACACAGTGCAAATAGCACTCGCGTCTGTTCCCAGCATGTACAGTGTATCGGACTGAAGAGGAGCTACTGTTTTTGTCAGTTTCCTAAGCAGAGTTGAACTAGATGTGGCCCGTTTGTTCAGGAAGCACAGTTATTATGTTCTGAGCAAGCTCACTGTTCTGGCCCTATAGGAAACACAGTAGAGTAGAAGAGTGCTCTTTTCTCTAAAGCAGAGTGTGTTTCTTGTAAGGCGAGCTAGCGTTTGTTTCCCAGTCCTAAATGGATTTGAGTCACATGCAGTTTTTGGTCCTACGAGCAAGAGTTGTATTCCGGTAAGAAGAGTCACTATTGCGCTCCAAATGCCATACACAGTGCAAATAGCACTCATGTCTGTTCCCAGCAAGCACAGTGTATTGGACTGAATAGGAGCTACTGTTCTTGTCAGTTTCCTAACCAGAGTTGAACTACATATGATCCATGTGTGAGGGAAGCACAGTTCTTTTGTTCTGAGCAAGCTCACTCTTCTGGCCCTATAGGAAACACAGTAGAGTAGAAGAGTGCTCTTTTCTCCAAAGCAGAGTGTGTTTCTTGTAAGGCGAGCTAGCGTTTGTTTGCCAGTCCTAAATGGAGTTGATTCACATGCAGTTTCTGGTCCTACGAGCAAGAGTTGTTTTATGGTAAGAAGAGTCACTATTGCGCTGCCATTGCCATACACAGGACAAATAGCACTGGCGTCTGTTCCCAGCAAGTACAGTGTATTGGACTGAAGAGGATCTACTGTTCTTGTCAGGTTCCTAAGCAGAATTGAACTAGATATGGTCTTGTGTGTAGGAAGCACAGTTCTTTTGTTCTGAGCAAGTTCACTGTTCGGACCCCATAGGAAACACAGTAGAGTAGAAGAGTGCTCTTTTCTCTAAAGCAGAGTGTGTTTCTTGTAAGGCGAGGTAGCGTTTTTTTCCCAGTCCTAAATGGAGTTGAATCACATGCAGTTTGTGGTCCTACGAGCAAGAGTTGTTTTCTGGTAAGGAAAGTCACTATTGCGCTCCCATTGCATTACACAGAACAAATAGCATTCGCGTCTGTTCCCCGCAAGTACAGTATATCGGACTGAAGAGGAGCTACTGTTTTTGTTAGTTTCCTAAGTAGAATTGAACTAGATATGGCCCGTGTGTGTAGGAAGCACAGTTCTTATGTTCTGAGCAAGCTCAGTGTTCTGGCCGTATAGGAAACACAGTAGAGTAGAAGAGTGCTCTTTTCTCTAAAGCAGAGTGTGTTTCTTGTAAGGCGAGCTAGCTTTTGTTTCCTAGTCCTAAATGGAGTTGAATCACATGCAGTTTCTGGTCCTACGAACAAGAGTTGTTTTCAGGTAAGGAAAGTCACTTTGCGCTCCCATTGCCATTCACAGTGCAAATAGCACTCCCGTCTGTTCCCAGCAGTACAGTGTATTGGACTGAATAGGTGCTACTGTTCTTGTCAATTTCCTAAGCAGAGTTGAACTAGAAATGATCCGTGTGTGTAGGAAGCACACTTCTTTTGTTCTGAGCAAGCTCACTGTTTGGACCCCATAGGAAACACAGTAGAGTAGAAGAGTGCTCTTTTCTCTAAAGCAGAGTATGTTTCTTGTAAGGCGAGCTAGCGTTTGTTTCCCAGTCCTAAATGGAGTTGAATCCCATGCAGTTTCTGGTACTACGAGCAAGAGTTTTTTTCTGGTAAGAAGAGTCACTATTGCGCTGCCATTGCCATACACAGGACAAATAGCACTGGCGTCTGTTCGCAGCAAGTACAGTGTATTGGACTGAAGAGGATGTACTGTTATTGTCAGGTTCCGAAGCAGAATTGAACTAGATATGGCCATGTGTGTAGGAAGCACAGTTCTTTTGTTCTGAGCAAGCTCACTGTTCGGACACCATAGGAAACACAGTAGAGTAGAAGAGTGCTCTTTTCTCTAAAGCAGAGTGTGTTTCTTGTAAGGCGAGCTAGCGTTTGTTTCCCAGTCCTAAATGGAGTTGAGTCACAGGCAGTTTTTGGTCCTACGACCAAGAGTTGTTTTCCGGTAAGAAGAGTCACTATTGTGCTCCAAATGCCATACACAGTGCAAATAGCACTCGTGTCTGTTCCCAGCAAGTACAGTGTATTGGACTGAATAGGAGCTACTGTTCGTGTCAGTTTCCTAAGCAGAGTTGAACTAGATATGGTCCATGTGTGTAGGAAGCACAGTTCTTTGTTCTGAGCAAGCTCACTGTTCGGACCCCATAGGAAACACAGTAGAGTAGAAGAGTGCTCTTTTCTCTAAAGCAGAGTGTTTTTCTTGTAAGGCGAGCTAGCATTTGTTTCCCAGTCCTAAACGGAGTTGAATCACATGCAGTTTCTGGTCCTACGAGCAAGAGTTGTTTTCTGGTAAGGAAAGTCACTATTGTGCTCCCTTTGCCATACACAGTGCAAATAGCACACCCGTCTGTTCCCAGCATGAACACTGTATCGGACTGAAGAGGAGCTACTGTTCTTGTCAGTTTCCTAAGCAGAGTTGAACTAGATATGGCCCTTGTGTCTAGGAAGCACAGTTCATTTGTTCTGAGCAAGCTCACTCTTCTGGCCCTATAGTAAACACAGTAGAGTAGAAGAGTGCTCTTTTCTCAAAAGCAGAGTGTGTTTCTTGTAAGGCGAGCTAGAGTTTGTTTCCCAGTCCTAAAGGGAGTTGAGTCACATGCAGTTTTTGGTCCTACGAGCAAGAGTTGTTTTCTGGTAAGAAGAGTCACTATTGTGCTCCAATTGCCATACACAGTGCAAATAGCTCTCGCGGCTGTACCCAGCAAGTACAGTGTATCAGAATGAGGAGGAGCTAATGTTCCTGTCAGTTTCCTAAGCAGAGTTGAACTAGATATGGCCCGTGTGTGTAGGAAGCACAGTTCTTATGTTCTGAGCAAGTTCACTGTTCTGGCCCTATAGGAAACACAGTAGAGTAGAAGAGTGCTCTTTTCTCTAAAGCAGAGTGTGTTTCTTGTAAGGCAAGCTACCGTTTGTTTCCTAGTCCTAAATGGAGTTGAATCACATGCAGTTTCTGGTCCTATGAACAAGAGTTGTTTTCTGGTAAGAAAAGTCACTTTGCGCTCCCATTGCCATTCACAGTGCAAATAGCACTCCCGTCTGTTCCCAGCAGTACAGTGTATTGGACTGAATAGGTGCTACTGTTCTTGTCAGTTTCCTAAGCAGAGTTGAACTAGAAATGATCCGTGTGTGTAGGAAGCACAGTTTTTGGTTCTGAGCAAGCTCACTGTTTGGACCCCATAGGAAACACAGTAGAGTAGAAGAGTGCTCTTTTCTCTAAAGCAGAGTGTGTTTCTTGTAAGGCGAGCTAGCGTTTGTTTCCCAGTCCTAAATGGAGTTGAATCCCATGCAGTTTCTGGTACTACGAGCAAGAGTTGTTTTCTGGTAAGAAGAGTCACTATTGCGCTGCCATTGCCATACACAGGACAAATAGCACTGGCGTCTGTTCACAGCAAGTACAGTGTATTGGACTGAAGAGGATGTACTGTTATTGTCAGGTTCTGAAGCTGAATTGAACTAGATATGGCCATGTGTGTAGGAAGCACAGTTCTTTTGTTCTGAGCAAGCTCACTGTTCGGACACCATAGGAAACACAGTAGAGTAGAAGAGTGCTCTTTTCTCAAAAGCAGAGTGTGTTTTTTGTAAGGCAAGCTATCGTTTATTTCCCAGTCCTAAATGGAGTTGAATCACATGCAGTTTCTGGTCCTAAGAGCAAGAGTTGTTTTCTGGTAAGGAAAGTCACTATTGCGTTCCCTTTGCCATACACAGTGCAAATAGCACTCGCGTCTGTTCCCAGCAAGTACAGTGTATCGGACTGAAGAGGAGCTACTGTTCTTGTCAGTTTCCTAAGCAGAGTTGAACTAGATATGGCCCGTTTGTTTAGGAAGCACAGTTTTTATGTTCTGAGCAAGCTCACTGTTCTGGCCCTATAGGAAACACAGTAGAGTAGAAGAGTTTTCTTTTCTCTAAACCAGAGTGTGTTTCTTGTAAGGCGAGCTAGCGTTTGTTTGCCAGTCCTAAATGGAGTTGAGTCACATGCAGTTTTTGGTCCTATGAGCAAGAGTTGTTTTCTGGTAAGGAGAGTCACTATTGTGCTCCAAATGCCAAACACAGTGCAAATAGCACTCGTGTCTGTTCCCAGCAATTACAGTGTATCGGACAGAAGAGGAGCTACAGTTCTTGCCAGTTTCCTAATAGAGTTGAACTAGATATGGCCCGTGTGTAGGAAGCACAGTTCTTTTGTTCTGAGCAAGCTCACTGTTCGGACACCATAGGAAACACAGTAGAGTAGAAGAGTGCTCTTTTCTCAAAAGCAGAGTATGTTTCTTGTAAGGCGAGCTAGCGTTTCTTTCTCAGTCCTAAATGGAGTTGAATCACATGCAGTTTCTGGTCCTACGAGCAAGAGTTGTTTTCTGGTAAGGAAAGTCACTATTGCGCTGCCATTGCCATACACAGTGCAAATAGCACTCGCGTCTGTTCCCAGCATGTACAGTGTATCAGACTGAAGAGGAGCTACTGTTTTTGTCAGTTTCCTAAGCAGAGTTGAACTAGATATGGCCCGTTTGTTCAGGAAGCACAGTTATTATGTTCTGAGCAAGCTCACTGTTCTGGCCCTATAGGAAACACAGTAGAGTAGAAGAGTGCTCTTTTCTCTAAAGCAGAGTGTGTTTCTTGTAAGGCGAGCTAGCGTTTGTTTCCCAGTCCTAAATGGATTTGAGTCACATGCAGTTTTTGGTCCTACGAGCAAGAGTTGTATTCCGGTAAGAAGAGTCACTATTGCGCTCCAAATGCCATACACAGTGCAAATAGCACTCGTGTCTGTTCCCAGCAAGCACAGTGTATTGGACTGAATAGGAGCTACTGTTCTTGTCAGTTTCCTAAGCAGAGTTGAACTACATATGATCCATGTGTGTGGGAAGCACAGTTCTTTTGTTCTGAGCAAGCTCACTCTTCTGGCCCTATAGGAAACACAGTAGAGTAGAAGAGTGCTCTTTTCTCCAAAGCAGAGAGTGTTTCTTGTAAGGCGAGCTAGCGTTTGTTTGCCAGTCCTAAATGGAGTTGAATCACATGCAGTTTCTGGTCCTACGAGCAAGAGTTGTTTTATGGTAAGAAGAGTCACTATTGCGCTGCCATTGCCATACACAGGACAAATAGCACTGGCGTCTGTTCCCAGCAAGTACAGTGTATTGGACTGAAGAGGATCTACTGTTCTTGTCAGGTTCCTAAGCAGAATTGAACTAGATATGGTCTTGTGTGTAGGAAGCACAGTTCTTTTGTTCTGAGCAAGTTCACTGTTTGGACCCCATAGGAAACACAGTAGAGTAGAAGAGTGCTCTTTTCTCTAAAGCAGAGTGTGTTTCTTGTAAGGCGAGGTAGCGTTTTTTTTCCCAGTCCTAAATGGAGTTGAATCACATGCAGTTTGTGGTCCTACGAGCAAGAGTTGTTTTCTGGTAAGGAAAGTCACTATTGCGCTCCCATTGCATTACACAGAACAAATAGCATTCGCGTCTGTTCCCCGCAAGTACAGTATATCGGACTGAAGAGGAGCTACTGTTTTTGTTAGTTTCCTAAGTAGAATTGAACTAGATATGGCCCGTGTGTGTAGGAAGCACAGTTCTTATGTTCTGAGCAAGCTCACTGTTCTGGCCGTATAGGAAACACAGTAGAGTAGAAGAGTGCTCTTTTCTCTAAAGCAGAGTGTGTTTCTTGTAAGGCGAGCTAGTGTTTCTTTCTCCATCCTAAATGGAGTTGAATCACATGCAGATTCTGGTCCAACGAGCAAAAGTTGTTTTCTGGTAAGGAAAGTCACTATTGTGCTCCCTTTGCCATACACAGTGCAAATAGCTCTCCCGTCTGTTCCCAGCAAGTACAGTGTATCAGACTGAGGAGGAGCTACTGTTCCTGTCAGTTTTCTAAGCAGAGTTGAACTAGATATGGCTCGTGTGTGTAGGAAGCACAGTTCTTATGTTCTGAGCAAGTTCACTATTCTGGCCCTATAGGAAACACAGTAGAGTAGAAGAGTGCTCTTTTCTCAAAGCAGAGTGTGTTTCTTGTAAGGCGAGCTAGCGTTTGTTTCCTAGTCCTAAATGGAGTTGAATCACATGCAGTTTCTGGTCCTACGAACAAGAGTTGTTTTCTGGTAAGGAAAGTCACGTTGCGCTCCCATTGCCATTCACAGTGCAAATAGCACTCCCGTCTGTTCCCAGCAAGTACAGTGTATTGGACTGAATAGGTGCTACTGTTCTTGTCAGTTTCCTAAGCAGAGTTGAACTAGAAATGATCCGTGTGTGTAGGAAGCACAGTTCTTTTGTTCTGAGCAAGCTCACTGTTTGGACCCCATAGGAAACACAGTAGAGTAGAAGAGTGCTCTTTTCTCTAAAGCAGAGTGTGTTTCTTGTAAGGCGAGCTAGCGTTTGTTTTCCAGTCCTAAATGGTGTTGAGTCACAGGCAGTTTTTGGTCCTACGAGCAAGAGTTGTTTTCTGGTAAGAAGAGTCACTATTGCGCTGCCATTGCCATACACAGGACAAATAGCACTGGCGTCTGTTCGCAGCAAGTACAGTGTATTGGACTGAAGAGGATCTACTGTTATTGTCAGGTTCCGAAGCAGAATTGAACTAGATATGGCCATGTGTGTAGGAAGCACAGTTCTTTTGTTCTGAGCAAGCTCACTGTTCGGACACCATAGGAAACACAGTAGAGTAGAAGAGTGCTCTTTTCTCAAAAGCAGAGTGTGTTTTTTGTAAGGCAAGCTATCGTTTATTTCCCAGTCCTAAATGGAGTTGAATCACATGCAGTTTCTGGTCCTACGAGCAAGAGTTTTTTTCTGGTAAGGAAAGTCACTATTGCGCTCCCTTTGACATACACAGTGCAAATAGCACTCGCATCTGTTCCCAGCAAGTCCAGTGTATCGTCCTGAAGAGGAGCTACTGTTCTTGTCAGTTTCCTAAGCAGAGTTGAACTAGATATGGCCCGTTTGTTTAGGAAGCACAGTTATTATGTTCTGAGCAAGCTCACTGTTCTGGCCCTATAGGAAACACAGTAGAGTAGAAGAGTGCTCTTTTCTCAAAAGCAGAGTGTGTTTCTTGTAAGGCGAGCTAGCATTTGTTTCCCAGTCCTAAATGGAGTTGAATCACATGCAGTTTGTGGTCCTACGAGCAAGAGTTGTTTTCTGGTAAGGAAAGTCACTATTGCGCTCCCATGCCATACACAGTGCAAATAGCACTCGCATCTGTTCCCACCAAGTACAGTGTATCAGACTGAAGAGGAGCTACTGTTCTTGTCAGTTTCCTAAGCAGAGTTGAACTAGATATGACCCATGTGTGTAGGAAGCACAGTTCTTTTGTTCTGAGCAAGCTCACTGTTCGGACCCCATAGGAAACACAGTAGAGTAGAAGAGTGCTCTTTTCTCAAAAGCAGAGTGTGTTTCATGTAAGGCGAGCGAGCATTTGTTTCCCAGTCCTAAACGGAGTTGAATCACATGCAGTTTCTGGTCCTACGAGCAAGAGTTGTTTTCTGGTAAGGAAAGTCACTATTGTGCTCCCTTTGCCATACACAGTGCAAATAGCACACGCGTCTGTTCCCAGCAAGTACACTGTATCGGACTGAAGAGGAGCTACTGTTCTTGTCAGTTTCCTAAGCAGAGTTGAACTAGATATGGCCCTTGTGTCTAGGAAGGACAGTTCATTTGTTCTGAGCAAGCTCACTGTTCTGGCCCTATAGTAAACACAGTAGAGTAGAAGAGTGCTCTTTTCTCAAAAGCAGAGTGTGTTTCTTGTAAGGCGAGCTAGTGTTTGTTTCCCAGTCCTAAAGGGAGTTGAGTCACATGCAGTTTTTTGTCCTACGAGCAAGAGTTGTTTTCTGGTAAGAAGAGTCACTATTGTGCTCCAATTGCCATACACAGTGCAAGTAGCTCTCGCGTCTGTTCTCAGCAAGTACAGTGTATCGGACTGAAGAGGAGCTACTGTTCTTGTCAGTTTCCTAAGCAGAGTTGAACTAGATATGGCCCGTGTGTGTAGGAAGCACAGTTCTTTTGTTCTGAGCAAGCTCACTGTTCTGGCCCTATAGGAAACACAGTAGAGTAGAAGAGTGCTCTTTTCTCTAAAGCAGAGTGTGTTTCTTGTAAGGCGAGCTCGCGTTTGTTTCCCAGTCCTAAATGGAGTTGAGTCACAGGCAGTTTTTCGTCCTACGAGCAAGAGTTGTTTTCCCTTTAAGAAGAGTCACTATTGCGCTGCCATTGCCATACACAGGACAAATAGCACTGGCGTCTGTTCCCAGCAAGTACAGTGTATTGGACTGAAGAGGATGTACTGTTATTGTCAGGTTCCGAAGCAGAATTGAACTAGATATGGCCATGTGTGTAGGAAGCACAGTTCTTTTGTTCTGAGCAAGCTCACTGTTCGGACACCATAGGAAACACAGTAGAGTAGAAGAGTGCTCTTTTCTCAAAAGCAGAGTGTGTTTTTTGTAAGGCAAGCTATCGTTTATTTCCCAGTCATAAATGGAGTTGAATCACATGCAGTTTCTGGTCCTACGAGCAAGAGTTGTTTTCTGGTAAGGAAAGTCACTATTGTGTTCCCTTTGCCATACACAGTGCAAATAGCACTCGCGTCAGTTCCCAGCAAGTACAGTGTATCAGACTGAGGAGGAGCTATTGTTCCTTTCAGTTTCCTAAGCAGAGTTGAAGTAGATATGGCCCGTGTGTGTAGGAAGCACAGTTCTTACGTTCTGAGCAACTTCACTGTACTGGCCCTATAGGAAACACAGTAGAGTAGAAGAGTGCTCTTTTCTCAAAAGCAGAGTGTGTTTCTTGTAAGGCAAGCTACCGTTTGTTTCCTAGTCCTAAATGGAGTTAAATCACATGCAGTTTCTGGTCCTACGAGCAAGAGTTGTTTTCTGGTAAGGAAAGTCACGTTGCGCTCCCATTGCCATTCACAGTGCAAATAGCACTCCCGTCTGTTCCCAGCAAGTACAGTGTATTGGACTGAATAGGTGCTACTGTTCTTGTCAGTTTCCTAAGCAGAGTTGAACTAGAAATGATCCGTGTGTGTAGGCAGCACAGTTCTTTTTACCTGAGCAACCTCACTGTTTGGACCCCTTAGGAAACATAGTAGAGTAGAAGAGTGCTCTTTTCTCTAAAGCAGAGTGTGTTTCTTGTAAGGCGAGCTAGCGTTTGTTTCCCAGTCCTAAATGGAGTTGAAACCCATGCAGTTTCTGGTACTACGAGCAAGAGTTGTTTTCTGGTAAGAAGATTCACTATTGCGCTGCCATTGCCATACACAGGACAAATAGCACTGGCGTCTGTTCCCAGCAAGTACAGTGTATTGGACTGAAGAGGATCTACTGTTATTGTCAGGTTCCGAAGCAGATTTGAACTAGATATGGCCATGTGTGTAGGAAGCACAGTTCTTTTGTTCTGAGCAAGCTCACTGTTCGGACACCATAGGAAACACAGTAGAGTAGAAGAGTGCTCTTTTCTCAAAAGCAGAGTGTGTTTTTTGTAAGGCAAACTATCGTTTATTTCCCAGTCCTAAATGGAGTTTACTCACATGCAGTTTCTGGTCCTACGAGCAAGAGTTGTTTTCTGGTAAGGAAAGTCACTATTGCGCTGCCATTGCCATACACAGTACAGATAGCACTCGCGTCTGTTCCCAGCAAGTACAGTGTATCGGACTGAAGAGGAGCTACTGTTCTTGTCAGTTTCCTAAGCAGAGTTGAACTAGATATGGCCCGTTTGTTTAGGAAGCACAGTTATTATGTTCTGAGCAAGCTCACTGTTCTGGCTCTATAGGAAACACAGTAGAGTAGAAGAGTGCTCTTTTCTCTAAAGCAGAGTGTGTTTCTTGTAAGGCGAGCTAGCATTTGTTTCCCAGTCCTAAATGGAGTTGAGTCACATGCAGTTTTTGGTCCTATGAGCAAGAATTGTTTTCCGGTAAGAAGAGTCACTATTGTGCTCCAAATGCCATACACAGTGCAAATAGCACTCGTGTCTGTTCCCAGCAAGTACAGTATATTGGACTGAATAGGAGCTACTGTTCGTGTCAGGTTCCTAAGCAGAGTTGAACTAGATATGGTCCATGTGTGTAGGAAGCACAGTTCTTTGTTCTGAGCATGCTCACTGTTCGGACCCCATAGGAAACACAGTAGAGTAGAAGAGTGCTCTTTTCTCTAAAGCAGAGTGTGTTTCTTGTAAGACGAGCTAGCATTTGTTTCCCAGTCCTAAACGGAGTTGAATCACATGCAGTTTCTGGTCCTACGAGCAAGAGTTGTTTTCTGGTAAGGAAAGTCACTATTGTGCTCCCTTTGCCATACACAGTGCAAATAGCACACGCGTCTGTTCCCAGCAAGTACAGTGTATTGGACTGAAGAGGATCTACTGTTCTTGTCAGGTTCCTAAGCAGAATTGAACTAGATATGGTCTTGTGTGTAGGAAGCACAGTTCTTTTGTTCTGAGCAAGTTCAATGTTCGGACCCCATAGGAAACACAGTAGAGTAGAAGAGTGCTCTTTTCTCTAAAGCAGAGTGTGTTTCTTGTAAGGCGAGGTAGCGTTTTTTTCCCAGTCCTAAATGGAGTTGAATCACATGCAGTTTGTGGTCCTACGAGCAAGAGTTGTTTTCTGGTAAGGAAAGTCACTATTGCGCTCCCATTGCATTACACAGAACAAATAGCATTCGCGTCTCTTCCCCGCAAGTACAGTATATCGGACTGAAGAGGAGCTACCCTTTTAGTTAGTTTCCTAAGTAGAATTGAACTAGATATGGCCCGTGTGTGTAGGAAGCACAGTTCTTATGTTCTGAGCAAGCTCACTGTTCTGGCCGTATAGGAAACACAGTAGAGTAGAAGAGTGCTCTTTTCTCTAAAGCAGAGTGTGTTTCTTGTAAGGCGAGCTAGCTTTTGTTTCCTAGTCCTAAATGGAGTTGAATCACATGCAGTTTCTGGTCCTACGAACAAGAGTTGTTTTCTGGTAAGGAAAGTCACTTTGCGCTCCCATTGCCATTCACAGTGCAAATAGCACTCCCGTCTGTTCCCAGCAGTACAGTGTATTGGACTGAATAGGTGCTACTGTTCTTGTCAGTTTCCTAAGCAGAGTTGAACTAGAAATGATCCGTGTGTGTAGGAAGCACACTTCTTTTGTTCTGAGCAAGCTCACTGTTTGGACCCCATAGGAAACACAGTAGAGTAGAAGAGTGCTCTTTTCTCTAAAGCAGAGTATGTTTCTTGTAAGGTGAGCTAGCGTTTGTTTCCCAGTCCTAAATGGAGTTGAATCCCATGCAGTTTCTGGTACTACGAGCAAGAGTTGTTTTCTGGTAAGAAGAGTCACTATTGCGCTGCCATTGCCATACACAGGACAAATAGCACTGGCGTCTGTTCCCAGCAAGTACAGTGTATTGGACTGAAGAGGATCTACTGTTATTGTCAGGTTCCGAAGCAGAATTGAACTAGATATGGCCATGTGTGTAGGAAGCACAGTTCTTTTGTTCTGAGCAAGCTCACTGTTCGGACACCATCGGAAACACAGTAGAGTAGAAGAGTGCTCTTTTCTCAAAAGCAGAGTGTGTTTTTTGTAAGGCAAGCTATCGTTTATTTCCCAGTCCTAAATGGAGTTGAATCACATGCAGTTTCTGGTCCTAAGAGCAAGAGTTGTTTTCTGGTAAGGAAAGTCACTATTGCGTTCCCTTTGCCATACACAGTGCAAATAGCACTCGCGTCTGTTCCCAGCAAGTACAGTGTATCGGACAGAAGAGGAGCTACTGTTCTTGCCAGTTTCCTAATAGAGTTGAACTAGATATGGCCCGTGTGTAGGAAGCACAGTTCTTTTGTTCTGAGCAAGCTCACTGTTCGGACACCATAGGAAACACAGTAGAGTAGAAGAGTGCTCTTTTCTCAAAAGCAGAGTATGTTTCTTGTAAGGCGAGCTAGCGTTTCTTTCTCAGTCCTAAATGGAGTTGAATCACATGCAGTTTCTGGTCCTACGAGCAAGAGTTGTTTTCTGGTAAGGAAAGTCACTATTGCGCTGCCATTGCCATACACAGTGCAAATAGCACTCGCGTCTGTTCCCAGCTAGTACAGTGTATCGGACTGAAGAGGAGCTACTGTTTTTGTCAGTTTCCTAAGCAGAGTTGAACTAGATATGGCCCGTTTGTTCAGGAAGCACAGTTATTATGTTCTGAGCAAGCTCACTGTTCTGGCTCTATAGGAAACACAGTAGAGTAGAAGAGTGCTCTTTTCTCTAAAGCAGAGTGTGTTTCTTGTAAGGCGAGCTAGCGTTTGTTTCCCAGTCCTAAATGGATTTGAGTCACATGCAGTTTTTGGTCCTACGAGCAAGAGTTGTTTTCCGGTAAGAAGAGTCACTATTGCGCTCCAAATGCCATACACAGTGCAAATAGCACTCGTGTCTGTTCCCAGCAAGCACAGTGTATTGGACTGAATAGGAGCTACTGTTCATGTCAGTTTCCTAAGCAGAGTTGAACTACATATGATCCATGTGTGTTGGAAGCACAGTTCTTTTGTTCTGAGCAAGCTCACTCTTCTGGCCCTATAGGAAACACAGTAGAGTAGAAGAGTGCTCTTTTCTCCAAAGCAGAGTGTGTTTCTTGTAAGGCGAGCTAGCGTTTGTTTGCCAGTCCTAAATGGAGTTGAATCACATGCAGTTTCTGGTTACGAGCAAGAGTTTTTTTATGGTAAGAAGAGTCACTATTGCGCTGCCATTGCCATACACAGGACAAATAGCACTGGCGTCTGTTCCCAGCAAGTACAGTGTATTGGACTGAAGAGGATCTACTGTTCTTGTCAGGTTCCTAAGCAGAATTGAACTAGATATGGTCTTGTGTGTAGGAAGCACAGTTCTTTTGTTCTGAGCAAGTTCAATGTTCGGACCCCATAGGAAACACAGTAGAGTAGAAGAGTGCTCTTTTCTCTAAAGCAGAGTGTGTTTCTTGTAAGGCGAGGTAGCGTTTTTTTCCCAGTCCTAAATGGAGTTGAATCACATGCAGTTTGTGGTCCTACGAGCAAGAGTTGTTTTCTGGTAAGGAAAGTCACTATTGCGCTCCCATTGCATTACACAGAACAAATAGCATTCGCGTCTGTTCCCCGCAAGTACAGTATATCGGACTGAAGAGGAGCTACTCTTTTAGTTAGTTTCCTAAGTAGAATTGAACTAGATATGGCCCGTGTGTGTAGGAAGCACAGTTCTTATGTTCTGAGCAAGCTCACTGTTCTGGCCGTATAGGAAACACAGTAGAGTAGAAGAGTGCTCTTTTCTCTAAAGCAGAGTGTGTTTCTTGTAAGGCGAGCTAGCTTTTGTTTCCTAGTCCTAAATGGAGTTGAATCACATGCAGTTTCTGGTCCTACGAACAAGAGTTGTTTTCTGGTAAGGAAAGTCACTTTGCGCTCCCATTGCCATTCACAGTGCAAATAGCACTCCCGTCTGTTCCCAGCAGTACAGTGTATTGGACTGAATAGGTGCTACTGTTCTTGTCAGTTTCCTAAGCAGAGTTGAACTAGAAATGATCCGTGTGTGTAGGAAGCACACTTCTTTTGTTCTGAGCAAGCTCACTGTTTGGACCCCATAGGAAACACAGTAGAGTAGAAGAGTGCTCTTTTCTCTAAAGCAGAGTATGTTTCTTGTAAGGTGAGCTAGCGTTTGTTTCTCAGTCCTAAATGGAGTTGAATCCCATGCAGTTTCTGGTACTACGAGCAAGAGTTGTTTTCTGGTAAGAAGAGTCACTATTGCGCTGCCATTGCCATACACAGGACAAATAGCACTGGCGTCTGTTCCCAGCAAGTACAGTGTATTGGACTGAAGAGGATCTACTGTTATTGTCAGGTTCCGAAGCAGAATTGAACTAGATATGGCCATGTGTGTAGGAAGCACAGTTCTTTTGTTCTGAGCAAGCTCACTGTTCGGACACCATAGGAAACACAGTAGAGTAGAAGAGTGCTCTTTTCTCTAAAGCAGAGTGTGTTTCTTGTAAGGCGAGCTAGCGTTTGTTTCCCAGTCCTAAATGGAGTTGAGTCACATGCAGTTTTTGGTCCTACGAGCAAGAGTTGTTTTCCGGTAAGAAGAGTCACTATTGTGCTCCAAATGCCATACACAGTGCAAATAGCACTCGTGTCTGTTCCCAGCAAGTACAGTGTATTGGACTGAATAGGAGCTACTGTTCGTGTCAGTTTCCTAAGCAGAGTTGAACTAGATATGGTCCATGTGTGTAGGAAGCACAGTTCTTTGTTCTGAGCAAGCTCACTGTTCGGACCCCATAGGAAACACAGTAGAGTAGAAGAGTGCTCTTTTCTCTAAAGCAGAGTGTGTTTCTTGTAAGGCGAGCTAGCATTTGTTTCCCAGTCCTAAACGGAGTTGAATCACATGCAGTTTCTGGTCCTACGAGCAAGAGTTGTTTTCTGGTAAGGAAAGTCACTATTGTGCTCCCTTTGCCCTACACAGTGCAAATAGCACACGCGTCTGTTCCCAGCATGTACACTGTATCGGACTGAAGAGGAGCTACTGTTCTTGTCAGTTTCCTAAGCAGAGTTGAACTAGATATGGCCCTTGTGTCTAGGAAGCACAGTTCATTTGTTCTGAGCAAGCTCACTGTTCTGGCCCTATAGTAAACACAGTAGAGTAGAAGAGTGCCCTTTTCTCAAAAGCAGAGTGTGTTTCTTGTAAGGCGAGCTAGAGTTTGTTTCCCAGTCCTAAAGGGAGTTGAGTCACATGCAGTTTTTTGTCCTACGAGCAAGAGTTGTTTTCTGGTAAGAAGAGTCACTATTGTGCTCCAATTGCCATACACAGTGCAAATAGCTCTCGCGGCTGTACCCAGCAAGTACAGTGTATCAGACTGAGGAGGAGCTAATGTTCCTGTCAGTTTCCTAAGCAGAGTTGAACTAGATATGGCCCGTGTGTGTAGGAAGCACAGTTCTTATGTTCTGAGCAAGTTCACTGTTCTGGCCCTATAGGAAACACAGTAGAGTAGAAGAGTGCTCATTTCTCAAAAGCAGAGTGTGTTTCTTGTAAGGCGAGCTAGCGTTTGTTTCCTAGTCCTAAATGGAGTTGAATCACATGCAGTTTCTGGTCCTACGAGCAAGAGTTTTTTTCTGGTAAGGAAAGTCACTATTGCGCTCCCTTTGCCATACACAGTGCAAATAGCACTCGCGTCTGTTCCCAGCAAGTCCAGTGTATCGGACTGAAGAGGAGCTACTGTTTTTGTCAGTTTCCTAAGCAGAGTTGAACTAGATATGGCCCGTTTGTTTAGGAAGCACAGTTATTATGTTCTGAGCAAGCTCACTGTTCTGGCCCTATAGGAAACACAGTAGAGTAGAAGAGTGCTCTTTTCTCTAAAGCAGAGTGTGTTTCTTGTAAGGCGAGCTCGCGTTTGTTTCCCAGTCCTAAATGGAGTTGAGTCACAGGCAGTTTTTCGTCCTACGAGTGAGTTGTTTTCTGGTAAGAAGAGTCACTATTGCGCTCCAAATGCCATACACAGTGCAAGTAGCACTCGCGTCTGTTTCCAGCAGTACAGTGTATTGGACTGAATAGGTGCTACTGTTCTTGTCAGTTTCCTAAGCAGAGTTGAACTACATATGGTCCATGTGTGTGGGAAGCACAGTTCTTTTGTTCTGAGCAAGCTCACTGTTCTGGCCCTATAGGAAACACAGTAGAGTAGAAGAGTGCTCTTTTCTCAAAAGCAGAGTGTGTTTCATGTAAGGCGAGCTAGCATTTCTTTCCCATTCCTAAATGGAGTTGAATCACATGCAGTTTCTGGACCTACGATCAAGAGTTTTTTTCTGGTAAAGAAAGTCACTATTGCGCTCCCATTGCCATACACAGTGCAAATAGCACTCGCGTCTGTTCCCAGCAAGTACAGTGTATCGGACAGAAGAGGAGCTACTGTTCTTGCCAGTTTCCTAAGCAGAGTTGAACTAGATATGGCCCGTGTGTAGGAAGCACATTTCTTTTGTTCTGAGCAAGCTCACTGTTCGGACACCATAGGAAACACAGTAGAGTAGAAGAGTGCTCTTTTCTCTAAAGCAGAGTATGTTTCTTGTAAGGCGAGCTAGCGTTTCTTTCTCAGTCCTAAATGGAGTTGAATCACATGCAGTTTCTGGTCCTACGAGCAAGAGTTGTTTTCTGGTAAGGAAAGTCACTATTGCGCTCCCCTTTCCATACACAGTGCAAATAGCTCTCACGTCTGTTCCCAGCAAGTACAGTGTATCAGACTGAGGAGGAGCTAATGTTCCTGTCAGTTTCCTAAGCAGATTTGAACTAGATATGGCCCGTGTGTGTAGGAAGCACAGTTCTTATGTTCTGAGCAAGTTCACTGTTCTGGCCCTATAGGAAACACAGTAGAGTAGAAGAGTGCTCTTTTCTCAAAAGCAGAGTGTGTTTCTTGTAAGGCGAGCTAGCGTTTGTTTCCTAGTCCTAAATGGAGTTGATTCACATGCAGTTTCTGGTCCTACGAACAAGAGTTGTTTTCTGGTAAGGAAAGTCACTTTGCGCTCCCATTGCCATTCACAGTGCAAATAGCACTCCCATCTGTTCCCAGCAGTACAGTGTATTGGACTGAATAGGTGCTACTGTTCTTGTCAGTTTCCTAAGCAGAGTTGAACTAGAAATGATCCGTGTGTGTAGGAAGCACAGTTCTTTTGTTCTGAGCAAGCTCACTATTTGGACCCCATAGGAAACACAGTAGAGTAGAAGAGTGCTATTTTCTCTAAAGCAGAGTGTGTTTCTTGTAAGGCGAGCTAGCATTTGTTTCCCATTCCTAAATGGAGTTGAATCCCATGCAGTTTCTGGTACTACGAGCAAGAGTTGTTTTCTGGTAAGAAGAGTCACTATTGCACTGCCATTGCCATACACAGGACAAATAGCACTGGCGTCTGTTCGCAGCAAGTACAGTGTATTGGACTGAAGAGGATGCACTGTTATTGTCAGGTTCCAAAGCAGAATTGAACTAGATATGGCCATGTGTGTAGGAAGCACAGTTCTTTTGTTCTGAGCAAGCTCACTGTTCGGACACCATAGGAAACACAGTAGAGTAGAAGAGTGCTCTTTTCTCAAAAGCAGAGCATGTTTTTTGTAAGGCAAGCTATCGTTTATTTCCCAGTCATAAATGGAGTAGAATCACATGCAGTTTCTGGTCCTACGAGCAAGAGTTGTTTTCTGGTAAGGAAAGTCACTATTGCGTTCCCTTTGCCATACACAGTGCAAATAGCACTCGCGTCTGTTCCCAGCAAGTACAGTGTATCAGACTGAGGAGGAGCTACTGTTCCTTTCAGTTTCCTAAGCAGAGTTGAACTAGATATGGCCCGTGTGTGTAGGAAGCACAGTTCTTATGTTCTGAGCAAGTTCACTGTTCTGGCCCTATAGGAAACACAGTAGAGTAGAAGAGTGCTCTTTTCTCAAATGCAGAGTGTGTTTCTTGTAAGGCAAGCTAGCGTTTGTTTCCTAGTCCTAAATGGAGTTGAATCACATGCAGTTTCTGGTCCTACGAGCAAGAGTTGTTTTCTGGTAAGGAAAGTCACGTTGCGCTCCCATTGCCATTCACAGTGCAAATAGCACTCCCGTCTGTTCCCAGCAAGTACAGTGTATTGGACTGAATAGGTGCTACTGTTCGTGTCAGTTTCCTAAGCAGAGTTGAACTAGAAATGATCCGTGTTTGTAGGCAGCACAGTTCTTTTTTTCTGAGCAACCTCACTGTTTGGACCCCTTAGGAAACATAGTAGAGTAGAAGAGTGCTCTTTTCTCTAAAGCAGAGTGTGTTTCTTGTAAGGCGAGCTAGCATTTGTTTCCCAGTCCTAAATGGAGTTGAATCCCATGCAGTTTCTGGTACTACGAGCAAGAGTTGTTTTCTGGTAAGAAGAGTCACTATTGCGCTCCAAATGCCATACACAGTGCAAATAGCACTCGTGTCTGTTCCCAGCAAGCACAGTGTATTGGACTGAATAGGAGCTACTGTTCTTGTCAGTTTCCTAAGCAGAGTTGAACTACATATGGTCCATGTGTGTGGGAAGCACAGTTCTTTTGTTCTGAGCAAGCTCACTGTTCTGGCCCTATAGGAAACACAGTAGAGTAGAAGAATGCTCTTTTCTCCAAAGCAGAGTGTGTTTCTTGTAAGGCGAGCTAGCGTTTGTTTGCCAGTCCTAAATGGAGTTGAATCCCATGCAGTTTCTGGTCCTACGAGCAAGAGTTGTTTTATGGTAAGAAGAGTCACTATTGCACTGCCATTGCCATACACAGGACAAATAGCACTGGCGTCTGTTCCCAGCAAGTACAGTGTATTGGACTGAAGAGGAGCTACTGTTCTTGTCAGGTTCCTAAGCAGAATTGAACTAGATATGGCCTTGTGTGTAGGAAGCACAGTTCTTTTGTTCTGAGCAAGCTCACTGTTCGGACCCCATAGGAAACACAGTAGAGTAGAAGAGTGCTCTTTTCTCAAAAGTAGAGTGTGTTTCTTGTAAGGCGAGCTAGCGTTTTTTTCCCAGTCCTAAATGGAGTTGAATCACATGCAGTTTATGGTCCTACGAGCAAGAGTTCTTTTCTGGTAAGGAAAGTCACTATTGCGCTCCCATTGCATTACACAGAACAAATAGCATTCTCGTCTGTTCCCAGCAAGTACAGTATATCGGACTGAAGAGGAGCTACTGTTTTTGTTAGTTTCCTAAGTAGAATTGAACTAGATATGGCCCGTGTGTGTAGGAAGCACAGTTCTTATATTCTGAGCAATCTCACTGTTCTGGCCGTATAGGAAACACAGTAGAGTAGAAGAGTGCTCTTTTCTCTAAAGCAGAGTGTGTTTCTTGTAAGGCGAGCTAGCTTTTGTTTCCTAGTCCTAAATGGAGTTGAATCACATGCAGTTTCTGGTCTTACGAACAAGAGTTGTTTTCTGGTAAGGAAAGTCACTATTGCGCTCCCATTGCCATTCACAGTGCAAATAGCACTCCCGCCTGTTCCCAGCAGTACAGTGTATTGGACTGAATAGGTGCTACTGTTCTTGTCAGTTTCCTAAGCAGAGTTGAATTAGAAAAGATCCGTGTGAGTAGGAAGCACACTTCTTTTGTTCTGAGCAAGCTCACTGTTTGGACCCCATAGGAAACACAGTAGAGTAGAAGAGTGCTCTTTTCTCTAAAGCAGAGTGTGTTTCTTGTAAGGCGAGCTAGCGTTTGTTTCCCAGTCCTAAATGGAGTTGAGTCCCATGCAGTTTCTGGTACTACGAGCAAGAGTTGTTTTCTGGTAAGAAGAGTCACTATTGCGCTGCCATTGCCATACACAGGACAAATAGCACTGGCGTCTGTTCACAGCAAGTACAGTGTATTGGACTGAAGAGGATGTACTGTTATTGTCAGGTTCCAAAGCAGAATTGAACTAGATATGGCCATGTGTGTAGGAAGCACAGTTCTTTTGTTCTGAGCAACCTCACTGTTCGGACACCATAGGAAACACAGTAGAGTAGAAGAGTGCTCTTTTCTCAAAAGCAGAGTGTGTTTTTTGTAAGGCAAGCTATCGTTTATTTCCCAGTCCTAAATGGAGTTGAATCACATGCAGTTTCTGGTCCTACGAGCAAGAGTTGTTTTCTGGTAAGGAAAGTCACTATTGCGTTCCCTTTGCCATACACAGTGCAAATAGCACTCACGTCTGTTCCCAGCAAGTACAGTGTATCGGACTGAAGAGGAGCTACTGTTCTTGTCAGTTTCCTAAGCAGAGTTGAACTAGATATGGCCCGTTTGTTTAGGAAGCACAGTTATTATGTTCTGAGCAAGCTCACTGTTCTGGCCCTATAGGAAACACAGTAGAGAAGAAGAGTGCTCTTTTCTCTAAAGCAGAGTGTGTTTCTTGTAAGGCGAGCTAGCATTTGTTTCCCAATCCTAAATGGAGTTGAGTCACATGCAGTTTTTGGTCCTACGAGCAAGAGTTGTTTTCTGGTAAGAAGAGTCACTATTGTGCTCCAAATGCCATACACAGTGCAAATAGCACTCGCGTCTGTTCCCAGCAAGTACAGTGTATCGGACAGAAGAGGAGCTACTGTTCTTGCCAGTTTCCTAAGCAGAGTTGAACTAGATATGGCCCGTGTGTAGGAAGCACAGTTCTTTTGTTCTGAGCAAGCTCACTGTTCGGACACCATAGGAAACACAGTAGAGTAGAAGAGTGCTCTTTTCTCAAAAGCAGAGTATGTTTCTTGTAAGGCGAGCTAGCGTTTCTTTCTCAGTCCTAAATGGAGTTGAATCACATGCAGTTTCTGGTCCTACGAGCAAGAGTTGTTTTCTGGTAAGGAAAGTCACTATTGCGCTGCCATTGCCATACACAGTGCAAATAGCACTCGCATCTGTTCCCAGCAAGTCCAGTGTATCGTCCTGAAGAGGAGCTACTGTTCTTGTCAGTTTCCTAAGCAAAGTTGAACTAGATATGGCCCGTTTGTTTAGGAAGCACAGTTATTATGTTGTGAGCAAGCTCACTGTTCTGGCCCTATAGGAAACACAGTAGAGTAGAAGAGTGCTCTTTTCTCAAAAGCAGAGTGTGTTTCTTGTAAGGCGAGCTAGAATTTGTTTCCCAGTCCTAAATGGAGTTGAATCACATGCAGTTTGTGGTCCTACGAGCAAGAGTTGTTTTCTGGTAAGGAAAGTCACTATTGCGCTCCCCTTTCCATACACAGTGCAAATAGCACTCGCATCTGTTCCCACCAAGTACAGTGTATCAGACTGAAGAGGAGCTACTGTTCTTGTCAGTTTCCTAAGCAGAGTTGAACTAGATATGACCCATGTGTGTAGGAAGCACAGTTCTTTTGTTCTGAGCAAGCTCACTGTTCGAACCCCATAGGAAACACAGTAGAGTAGAAGAGTGCTCTTTTCTCAAAAGCAGAGTGTGTTTCATGTAAGGCGAGCGAGCATTTGTTTCGAGTCCTAAACGGAGTTGAATCACATGCAGTTTCTGGTCCTACGAGCAAGAGTTGTTTTCTGGTAAGGAAAGTCACTATTGTGCTCCCTTTGCCATACACAGTGCAAATAGCACACGCGTCTGTTCCCAGCAAGTACACTGTATCGGACTGAAGAGGAGCTACTGTTCTTGTCAGTTTCCTAAGCAGAGTTGAACTAGATATGGCCCGTGTGTGTAGGAAGCACAGTTCTTTTGTTCTGAGCAAGCTCACTGTTCTGGCCCTATAGGAAACACAGTAGAGTAGAAGAGTGCTCTTTTCTCTAAAGCAGAGTGTGTTTCTTGTAAGGCGAGCTCGCGTTTGTTTCCCAGTCCTAAATGGAGTTGAGTCACAGGCAGTTTTTCGTCCTACGAGCAAGAGTTGTTTTCTGGTAAGAAGAGTCACTATTGCGCTGCCATTGCCATACACAGGACAAATAGCACTGGCGTCTGTTCCCAGCAAGTACAGTGTATTGGACTGAAGAGGATGTACTGTTATTGTCAGGTTCCGAAGCAGAATTGAACTAGATATGGCCATGTGTGTAGGAAGCACAGTTCTTTTGTTCTGAGCAAGCTCACTGTTCGGACACCATAGGAAACACAGTAGAGTAGAAGAGTGCTCTTTTCTCAAAAGCAGAGTGTGTTTTTTGTAAGGCAAGCTATCGTTTATTTCCCAGTCATAAATGGAGTTGAATCACATGCAGTTTCTGGTCCTACGAGCAAGAGTTGTTTTCTGGTAAGGAAAGTTACTATTGCGTTCCCTTTGCCATACACAGTGCAAATAGCACTCGCGTCTGTTCCCAGCAAGTACAGTGTATCAGACTGAGGAGGAGCTACCGTTCCTTTCAGTTTCCTAAGCAGAGTTGAACTAGATATGGCCCGTGTGTGTAGGAAGCACAGTTCTTACGTTCTGAGTAAGTTCACTGTACTGGCCCTATAGGAAACACAGTAGAGTAGAAGAGTGCTCTTTTCTCAAAAGCAGAGTGTGTTTCTTGTAAGGCAAGCTACCGTTTGTTTCCTAGTCCTAAATGGAGTTGAATCACATGCAGTTTCTGGTCCTACGAGCAAGAGTCGTTTTCTGGTAAGGAAAGTCACGTTGCGCTCCCATTGCCATTCACAGTGCAAATAGCACTCCCGTCTGTTCCCAGCAAGTACAGTGTATTGGACTGAATAGGTGCTACTGTTCTTGTCAGTTTCCTAAGCAGAGTTGAACTAGAAATGATCCGTGTGTGTAGGCAGCACAGTTCTTTTTTTCTGAGCAACCTCACTGTTTGGACCCCTTAGGAAACATAGTAGAGTAGAAGAGTGCTCTTTTCTCTAAAGCAGAGTGTGTTTCTTGTAAGGCGAGCTAGCGTTTGTTTCCCAGTCCTAAATGGAGTTGAATCCCATGCAGTTTCTGGTACTACGAGCAAGAGTTGTTTTCTGGTAAGAAGAGTCACTATTGCGCTGCCATTGCCATACACAGGACAAATAGCACTGGCGTCTGTTCCCAGCAAGTACAGTGTATTGGACTGAAGAGGATCTACTGTTCTTGCCAGTTTCCTAAGCAGAGTTGAACTAGATATGGCCCGTGTGTAGGAAGCACAGTTCTTTTGTTCTGAGCAAGCTCACTGTTCGGACACCATAGGAAACACAGTAGAGTAGAAGAGTGCTCTTTTCTCAAAAGCAGAGTATGTTTCTTGTAAGGCGAGCTAGCGTTTCTTTCTCAGTCCTAAATGGAGTTGAATCACATGCAGTTTCTGGTCCTACGAGCAAGAGTTGTTTTCTGGTAAGGAAAGTCACTATTGCGCTGCCATTGCCATACACAGTGGAAATAGCACTCGCATCTGTTCCCAGCAAGTCCAGTGTATCGTCCTGAAGAGGAGCTACTGTTCTTGTCAGTTTCCTAAGCAAAGTTGAACTAGATATGGCCCGTTTGTTTAGGAAGCACAGTTATTATGTTGTGAGCAAGCTCACTGTTCTGGCCCTATAGGAAACACAGTAGAGTAGAAGAGTGCTCTTTTCTCAAAAGCAGAGTGTGTTTCTTGTAAGGCGAGCTAGAATTTGTTTCCCAGTCCTAAATGGAGTTGAATCACATGCAGTTTGTGGTCCTACGAGCAAGAGTTGTTTTCTGGTAAGGAAAGTCACTATTGCGCTCCCCTTGCCATTCACAGTGCAAATAGCACTCGCATCTGTTCCCACCAAGTACAGTGTATCAGACTGAAGAGGAGCTACTGTTCTTGTCAGTTTCCTAAGCAGAGTTGAACTAGATATGACCCATGTGTGTAGGAAGCACAGTTCTTTTGTTCTGAGCAAGCTCACTGTTCGAACCCCATAGTAAACACAGTAGAGTAGAAGAGTGCTCTTTTCTCAAAAGCAGAGTGTGTTTCATGTAAGGCGAGCGAGCATTTGTTTCGAGTCCTAAACGGAGTTGAATCACATGCAGTTTCTGGTCCTACGAGCAAGAGTTGTTTTCTGGTAAGGAAAGTCACTATTGTGCTCCCTTTGCCATACACAGTGCAAATAGCACACGCGTCTGTTCCCAGCAAGTACACTGTATCGGACTGAAGAGGAGCTACTGTTCTTGTCAGTTTCCTAAGCAGAGTTGAACTAGATATGGCCCTTGTGTCTAGGAAGCACAGTTCATTTGTTCTGAGCAAGCTCACTGTTCTGGCCCTATAGTAAACACAGTAGAGTAGAAGAGTGCTCTTTTCTCAAAAGCAGAGTGTGTTTCTTGTAAGGCGAGCTAGTGTTTGTTTCCCAGTCCTAAAGGGAGTTGAGTCACATGCAGTTTTTTGTCCTACGAGCATGAGTTGTTTTCTGGTAAGAAGAGTCACTATTGTGCTCCAATTGCCATACACAGTGCAAGTAGCTCTCGCGTCTGTTCTCAGCAAGTACAGTGTATCGGACTGAAGAGGAGCTACTGTTCTTGTCAGTTTCCTAAGCAGAGTTGAACTAGATATGGCCCGTGTGTGTAGGAAGCACAGTTCTTTTGTTCTGAGCAAGCTCACTGTTCTGGCCCTATAGGAAACACAGTAGAGTAGAAGAGTGCTCTTTTCTCTAAAGCAGAGTGTGTTTCTTATAAGGCGAGCTCGCGTTTGTTTCCCAGTCCTAAATGGAGTTGAGTCACAGGCAGTTTTTCGTCCTACGAGCAAGAGTTGTTTTCTGGTAAGAAGAGTCACTATTGCGCTGCCATTGCCATACACAGGACAAATAGCACTGGCGCCTGTTCCCAGCAAGTACAGTGTATTGGACTGAAGAGGATGTACTGTTATTGTCAGGTTCCGAAGCAGAATTGAACTAGATATGGCCATGTGTGTAGGAAGCACAGTTCTTTTGTTCTGAGCAAGCTCACTGTTCGGACTCCATAGGAAACACAGTAGAGTAGAAGAGTGCTCTTTTCTCAAAAGCAGAGTGTGTTTTTTGTAAGGCAAGCTATCGTTTATTTCCCAGTCATAAATGGAGTTGAATCACATGCAGTTTCTGGTCCTACGAGCAAGAGTTGTTTTCTGTTAAGGAAAGTTACTATTGCGTTCCCTTTGCCATACACAGTGCAAATAGCACTCGCGTCTGTTCCCAGCAAGTACAGTGTATCAGACTGAGGAGGAGCTACTGTTCCTTTCAGTTTCCTAAGCAGA
Organism: Peromyscus eremicus; assembly: GCF_949786415.1. Classification (NCBI taxonomy): domain Eukaryota; kingdom Metazoa; phylum Chordata; class Mammalia; order Rodentia; family Cricetidae; genus Peromyscus; species Peromyscus eremicus. Next base: position 205,021 of record NW_026734384.1, on the reverse strand, counting down.
GTTGAACTAGATATGGCCCGTGTGTGTAGGAAGCACAGTTCTTACGTTCTGAGTAAGTTCACTGTACTGGCCCTATAGGAAACACAGTAGAGTAGAAGAGTGCTCTTTTCTCAAAAGCAGAGTGTGTTTCTTGTAAGGCAAGCTACCGTTTGTTTCCTAGTCCTAAATGGAGTTGAATCACATGCAGTTTCTGGTCCTACGAGCAAGAGTTGTTTTCTGGTAAGGAAAGTCACGTTGCGCTCCCATTGCCATTCACAGTGCAAATAGCACTCCCGTCTGTTCCCAGCAAGTACAGTGTATTGGACTGAATAGGTGCTACTGTTCTTGTCAGTTTCCTAAGCAGAGTTGAACTAGAAATGATCCGTGTGTGTAGGCAGCACAGTTCTTTTTTTCTGAGCAACCTCACTGTTTGGACCCCTTAGGAAACATAGTAGAGTAGAAGAGTGCTCTTTTCTCTAAAGCAGAGTGTGTTTCTTGTAAGGCGAGCTAGCGTTTGTTTCCCAGTCCTAAATGGAGTTGAATCCCATGCAGTTTCTGGTACTACGAGCAAGAGTTGTTTTCTGGTAAGAAGAGTCACTATTGCGCTGCCATTGCCATACACAGGACAAATAGCACTGGCGTCTGTTCCCAGCAAGTACAGTGTATTGGACTGAAGAGGATCTACTGTTATTGTCAGGTTCCGAAGCAGATTTGAACTAGATATGGCCATGTGTGTAGGAAGCACAGTTCTTTTGTTCTGAGCAAGCTCACTGTTCGGACACCATAGGAAACACAGTAGAGTAGAAGAGTGCTCTTTTCTCAAAAGCAGAGTGTGTTTTTTGTAAGGCAAACTATCGTTTATTTCCCAGTCCTAAATGGAGTTGAATCACATGCAGTTTCTGGTCCTACGAGCAAGAGTTGTTTTCTGGTAAGGAAAGTCACTATTGCGCTGCCATTGCCATACACAGTGCAAATAGCACTCGCGTCTGTTCCCAGCAAGTACAGTGTATCGGACTGAAGAGGAGCTACTGTTCTTGTCAGTTTCCTAAGCAGAGTTGAACTAGATATGGCCCGTTTCTTTAGGAAGCACAGTTATTATGTTCTGAGCAAGCTCACTGTTCTGGCTCTATAGGAAACACAGTAGAGTAGAAGAGTGCTCTTTTCTCTAAAGCAGAGTGTGTTTCTTGTAAGGCGAGCTAGCGTTTGTTTCCCAGTCCTAAATGGAGTTGAGTCACATGCAGTTTTTGGTCCTACGAGCAAGAGTTGTTTTCCGGTAAGAAGAGTCACTATTGTGCTCCAAATGCCATACACAGTGCAAATAGCACTCGTGTCTGTTCCCAGCAAGTACAGTATATTGGACTGAATAGGAGCTACTGTTCGTGTCAGGTTCCTAAGCAGAGTTGAACTAGATATGGTCCATGTGTGTAGGAAGCACAGTTCTTTGTTCTGAGCAAGCTCACTGTTCGGACCCCATAGGAAACACAGTAGAGTAGAAGAGTGCTCTTTTCTCTAAAGCAGAGTGTGTTTCTTGTAAGACGAGCTAGCATTTGTTTCCCAGTCCTAAACGGAGTTGAATCACATGCAGTTTCTGGTCCTAAGAGCAAGAGTTGTTTTCTGGTAAGGAAAGTCACTATTGTGCTCCCTTTGCCATACACAGTGCAAATAGCACACGCGTCTGTTCCCAGCAAGTACACTGTATCGGACTGAAGAGGAGCTACTGTTCTTGTCAGTTTCCTAAGCAGAGTTGAACTAGATATGGCCCTTGTGTCCAGGAAGCACAGTTCATTTGTTCTGAGCAAGCTCACTCTTCTGGCCCTATAGTAAACACAGTAGAGTAGAAGAGTGCTCTTTTCTCAAAAGCAGAGTGTGTTTCTTGTAAGGCGAGCTAGAGTTTGTTTCCCAGTCCTAAAGGGAGTTGAGTCACATGCAGTTTTTGGTCCTAAGAGCAAGAGTTGTTTTCTGGTAAGAAGAGTCACTATTGTGCTCCAATTGCCATACACAGTGCAAATAGCTCTCGCGGCTGTACCCAGCAAGTACAGTGTATCAGACTGAGGAGGAGCTAATGTTCCTGTCAGTTTCCTAAGCAGAGTTGAACTAGATATGGACCGTGTGTGTAGGAAGCACAGTTCTTATGTTCTGAGCAAGTTCACTGTTCTGGCCCTATAGGAAACACAGTAGAGTAGAAGAGTGCTCTTTTCTCAAAAGCAGAGAATGTTTCTTGTAAGGCGAGCTAGCGTTTGTTTCCTAGTCCTAAATGGAGTTGAATCACATGCAGTTTCTGGTCCTATGAACAAGAGTTGTTTTCTGGTAAGAAAAGTCACTTTGCGCTCCCATTGCCATTCACAGAGCAAATAGCACTCCCGTCTGTTCCCAACAGTACAGTGTATTGGACTGAATAGGTGCTACTGTTCTTGTCAGTTTCCTAAGCAGAGTTGAACTAGAAATGATCCGTGTGTGTAGGAAGCACAGTTTTTTGTTCTGAGCAAGCTCACTGTTTGGACCCCATAGGAAACACAGTAGAGTAGAAGAGTGCTCTTTTCTCTAAAGCAGAGTGTGTTTCTTGTAAGGCGAGCTAGCGTTTGTTTCCCAGTCCTAAATGGAGTTGAATCCCATGCAGTTTCTGGTACTACGAGCAAGAGTTGTTTTCTGGTAAGAAGAGTCACTATTGCACTGCCATTGCCATACACAGGACAAATAGCACTGGCGTCTGTTCGCAGCAAGTACAGTGTATTGGACTGAAGAGGATGTACTGTTATTGTCAGGTTCCGAAGCTGAATTGAACTAGATATGGCCATGTGTGTAGGAAGCACAGTTCTTTTGTTCTGAGCAAGCTCACTGTTCGGACACCATAGGAAACACAGTAGAGTAGAAGAGTGCTCTTTTCTCAAAAGCAGAGTGTGTTTTTTGTAAGGCAAGCTATCGTTTATTTCCCAGTCCTAAATGGAGTTGAATCACATGAAGTTTCTGGTCCTAAGAGCAAGAGTTGTTTTCTGGTAAGGAAAGTCACTATTGCGTTCCCTTTGCCATACACAGTGCAAATAGCACTCGCGTCTGTTCCCAGCAAGTACAGTGTATGGGACTGAAGAGGAGCTACTGTTCTTGTCAGTTTCCTAAGCAGAGTTGAACTAGATATGGCCCGTTTGTTTAGGAAGCACAGTTCTTATGTTCTGAGCAAGCTCACTGTTCTGGCCCTATAGGAAACCCAGTAGAGTAGAAGAGTGCTCTTTTCTCTAAAGCAGAGTGTGTTTCTTGTAAGGCGAGCTAGCTTTTGTTTCCTAGTCCTAAATGGAGTTGAATCACATGCAGTTTCTGGTCCTACGAACAAGAGTTGTTTTCTGGTAAGGAAAGTCACTTTGCGCTCCCATTGCCATTCACAGTGCAAATAGAACTCCTGTCTGTTCCCAGCAAGTACACTGTATCGTCCTGAAGAGGAGCTACTGTTCTTGTCAGTTTCCTAAGCAGAGTTGAACTAGATATGGCCCGTTTGTTTAGGAAGCACAGTTATTATGTTGTGAGCAAGCTCACTGTTCTGGCCCTATAGGAAACACAGTAGAGTAGAAGAGTGCTCTTTTCTCAAAAGCAGAGTGTGTTTCATGTAAGGCGAGCGAGCATTTGTTTCCCAGTCCTAAACGGAGTTGAATCACATGCAGTTTCTGGTCCTACGAGCAAGAGTTGTTTTCTGGTAAGGAAAGTCACTATTGTGCTCCCTTTGCCATACACAGTGCAAATAGCACACGCGTCTGTTCCCAGCAAGTACACTGTATCGGACTGAAGAGGAGCTACTGTTCTTGTCAGTTTCCTAAGCAGAGTTGAACTAGATATGGCCCTTGTGTCTAGGAAGCACAGTTCATTTGTTCTGAGCAAGCTCACTGTTCTGGCCCTATAGTAAACACAGTGGAGTAGAAGAGTGCTCTTTTCTCAAAAGCAGAGTGTGTTTCTTGTAAGGCGAGCTAGTGTTTGTTTCCCAGTCCTAAAGGGAGTTGAGTCACATGCAGTTTTTTGTCCTACGAGCAAGAGTTGTTTTCTGGTAAGAAGAGTCACTATTGTGCTCCAATTGCCATACACAGTGCAAGTAGCTCTCGCGTCTGTTCTCAGCAAGTACAGTGTATCGGACTGAAGAGGAGCTACTGTTCTTGTCAGTTTCCTAAGCAGAGTTGAACTAGATATGGCCCTTGTGTCCAGGAAGCACAGTTCATTTGTTCTGAGCAAGCTCACTCTTCTGGCCCTATAGTAAACACAGTAGAGTAGAAGAGTGCTCTTTTCTCAAAAGCAGAGTGTGTTTCTTGTAAGGCGAGCTAGAGTTTGTTTCCCAGTCCTAAAGGGAGTTGAGTCACATGCAGTTTTTGGTCCTAAGAGCAAGAGTTGTTTTCTGGTAAGAAGAGTCACTATTGTGCTCCAATTGCCATACACAGTGCAAATAGCTCTCGCGGCTGTACCCAGCAAGTACAGTGTATCAGACTGAGGAGGAGCTAATGTTCCTGTCAGTTTCCTAAGCAGAGTTGAACTAGATATGGACCGTGTGTGTAGGAAGCACAGTTCTTATGTTCTGAGCAAGTTCACTGTTCTGGCCCTATAGGAAACACAGTAGAGTAGAAGAGTGCTCTTTTCTCAAAAGCAGAGAATGTTTCTTGTAAGGCGAGCTAGCGTTTGTTTCCTAGTCCTAAATGGAGTTGAATCACATGCAGTTTCTGGTCCTATGAACAAGAGTTGTTTTCTGGTAAGAAAAGTCACTTTGCGCTCCCATTGCCATTCACAGAGCAAATAGCACTCCCGTCTGTTCCCAACAGTACAGTGTATTGGACTGAATAGGTGCTACTGTTCTTGTCAGTTTCCTAAGCAGAGTTGAACTAGAAATGATCCGTGTGTGTAGGAAGCACAGTTTTTTGTTCTGAGCAAGCTCACTGTTTGGACCCCATAGGAAACACAGTAGAGTAGAAGAGTGCTCTTTTCTCTAAAGCAGAGTGTGTTTCTTGTAAGGCGAGCTAGCGTTTGTTTCCCAGTCCTAAATGGAGTTGAATCCCATGCAGTTTCTGGTACTACGAGCAAGAGTTGTTTTCTGGTAAGAAGAGTCACTATTGCACTGCCATTGCCATACACAGGACAAATAGCACTGGCGTCTGTTCGCAGCAAGTACAGTGTATTGGACTGAAGAGGATGTACTGTTATTGTCAGGTTCCGAAGCTGAATTGAACTAGATATGGCCATGTGTGTAGGAAGCACAGTTCTTTTGTTCTGAGCAAGCTCACTGTTCGGACACCATAGGAAACACAGTAGAGTAGAAGAGTGCTCTTTTCTCAAAAGCAGAGTGTGTTTTTTGTAAGGCAAGCTATCGTTTATTTCCCAGTCCTAAATGGAGTTGAATCACATGAAGTTTCTGGTCCTAAGAGCAAGAGTTGTTTTCTGGTAAGGAAAGTCACTATTGCGTTCCCTTTGCCATACACAGTGCAAATAGCACTCGCGTCTGTTCCCAGCAAGTACAGTGTATGGGACTGAAGAGGAGCTACTGTTCTTGTCAGTTTCCTAAGCAGAGTTGAACTAGATATGGCCCGTTTGTTTAGGAAGCACAGTTCTTATGTTCTGAGCAAGCTCACTGTTCTGGCCCTATAGGAAACCCAGTAGAGTAGAAGAGTGCTCTTTTCTCTAAAGCAGAGTGTGTTTCTTGTAAGGCGAGCTAGCTTTTGTTTCCTAGTCCTAAATGGAGTTGAATCACATGCAGTTTCTGGTCCTACGAACAAGAGTTGTTTTCTGGTAAGGAAAGTCACTTTGCGCTCCCATTGCCATTCACAGTGCAAATAGAACTCCTGTCTGTTCCCAGCAAGTACACTGTATCGTCCTGAAGAGGAGCTACTGTTCTTGTCAGTTTCCTAAGCAGAGTTGAACTAGATATGGCCCGTTTGTTTAGGAAGCACAGTTATTATGTTGTGAGCAAGCTCACTGTTCTGGCCCTATAGGAAACACAGTAGAGTAGAAGAGTGCTCTTTTCTCAAAAGCAGAGTGTGTTTCATGTAAGGCGAGCGAGCATTTGTTTCCCAGTCCTAAACGGAGTTGAATCACATGCAGTTTCTGGTCCTACGAGCAAGAGTTGTTTTCTGGTAAGGAAAGTCACTATTGTGCTCCCTTTGCCATACACAGTGCAAATAGCACACGCGTCTGTTCCCAGCAAGTACACTGTATCGGACTGAAGAGGAGCTACTGTTCTTGTCAGTTTCCTAAGCAGAGTTGAACTAGATATGGCCCTTGTGTCTAGGAAGCACAGTTCATTTGTTCTGAGCAAGCTCACTGTTCTGGCCCTATAGTAAACACAGTGGAGTAGAAGAGTGCTCTTTTCTCAAAAGCAGAGTGTGTTTCTTGTAAGGCGAGCTAGTGTTTGTTTCCCAGTCCTAAAGGGAGTTGAGTCACATGCAGTTTTTTGTCCTACGAGCAAGAGTTGTTTTCTGGTAAGAAGAGTCACTATTGTGCTCCAATTGCCATACACAGTGCAAGTAGCTCTCGCGTCTGTTCTCAGCAAGTACAGTGTATCGGACTGAAGAGGAGCTACTGTTCTTGTCAGTTTCCTAAGCAGAGTTGAACTAGATATGGCCCTTGTGTGTAGGAAGCACAGTTCTTTTGTTCTAAGCAAGCTTACTGTTCTGGCCCTATAGGAAACACAGTAGAGTAGAAGAGTGCTCTTTTCTCTAAAGCAGAGTGTGTTTCTTGTAAGGCGAGCTCGCATTTGTTTCCCAGTCCTAAATGGAGTTGAGTCACAGGCAGTTTTTCGTCCTACGAGCAAGAGTTGTTTTCTGGTAAGAAGAGTCACTATTGCGCTGCCATTGCCATACACAGGACAAATAGCACTGGCGTCTGTTCCCAGCAAGTACAGTGTATTGGACTGAAGAGGATGTACTGTTATTGTCAGGTTCCGAAGCAGAATTGAACTAGATATGGCCATGTGTGTAGGAAGCACAGTTCTTTTGTTTCTGAGCAAGCTCACTGTTCGGACACCATAGGAAACACAGTAGAGTAGAAGAGTGCTCTTTTCTCAAAAGCAGAGTGTGTTTTTTGTAAGGCAAGCTATCGTTTATTTCCCAGTCATAAATGGAGTTGAATCACATGCAGTTTCTGGTCCTACGAGCAAGAGTTGTTTTCTGGTAAGGAAAGTCACTATTGCGTTCCCTTTGCCATACACAGTGCAAATAGCACTCGCGTCTGTTCCAAGCAAGTACAGTGTATCAGACTGAGGAGGAGCTACTGTTCCTTTCAGTTTCCTAAGCAGAGTTGAACTAGATATGGCCCGTGTGTGTAGGAAGCACAGTTCTTACGTTCTGAGCAAGTTCACTGTACTGGCCCTATAGGAAACACAGTAGAGTAGAAGAGTGCTCTTTTCTCAAAAGCAGAGTGTGTTTCTTGTAAGGCAAGCTACCGTTTGTTTCCTAGTCCTAAATGGAGTTGAATCACATGCAGTTTCTGGTCCTACGAGCAAGAGTTGTTTTCTGGTAAGGAAAGTCACTTTGCGCTCCCATTGCCATTCACAGTGCAAATAGCACTCCCGTCTGTTCCCAGCAGTACAGTGTATCGGACAGAAGAGGAGCTACAGTTCTTGCCAGTTTCCTAATAGAGTTGAACTAGATATGGCCCGTGTGTAGGAAGCACAGTTGTTTTGTTCTGAGCAAGCTCACTGTTCGGACACCATAGGAAACACAGCAGAGTAGAAGAGTGCTCTTTTCTCAAAAGCAGAGTATGTTTCTTGTAAGGCGAGCTAGCGTTTCTTTCTCAGTCCTAAATGGAGTTGAATCACATGCAGTTTCTGGTCCTACGAGCAAGAGTTGTTTTCTGGTAAGGAAAGTCACTATTGCGCTGCCATTGCCATACACAGTGCAAATAGCACTCGCGTCTGTTCCCAGCATGTACAGTGTATCGGACTGAAGAGGAGCTACTGTTTTTGTCAGTTTCCTAAGCAGAGTTGAACTAGATATGGCCCGTTTGTTCAGGAAGCACATTTATTATGTTCTGAGCAAGCTCACTGTTCTGGCCCTATAGGAAAAACAGTAGAGTAGAAGAGTGCTCTTTTCTCTAAAGCAGAGTGTGTTTCTTGTAAGGCGAGCTAGCGTTTGTTTCCCAGTCCTAAATGGATTTGAGTCACATGCAGTTTTTGGTCCTACGAGCAAGAGTTGTATTCCGGTAAGAAGAGTCACTATTGCGCTCCAAATGCCATACACAGTGCAAATAGCACTCATGTCTGTTCCCAGCAAGCACAGTGTATTGGACTGAATAGGAGCTACTGTTCCTTTCAGTTTCCTAACCAGAGTTGAACTACATATGATCCATGTGTGTGGGAAGCACAGTTCTTTTGTTCTGAGCAAGCTCACTCTTCTGGCCCTATAGGAAACACAGTAGAGTAGAAGAGTGCTCTTTTCTCCAAAGCAGAGTGTGTTTCTTGTAAGGCGAGCTAGCGTTTGTTTGCCAGTCCTAAATGGAGTTGATTCACATGCAGTTTCTGGTCCTACGAGCAAGAGTTTTTTTATGGTAAGAAGAGTCACTATTGCGCTGCCATTGCCATACACAGGACAAATAGCACTGGCGTCTGTTCCCAGCAAGTACAGTGTATTGGACTGAAGAGGATCTACTGTTCTTGTCAGGTTCCTAAGCAGAATTGAACTAGATATGGTCTTGTGTGTAGGAAGCACAGTTCTTTTGTTCTGAGCAAGCTCACTGTTCGGACTCCATAGGAAACACAGTAGAGTAGAAGAGTGCTCTTTTCTCAAAAGCAGAGTGTGTTTTTTGTAAGGCAAGCTATCGTTTATTTCCCAGTCATAAATGGAGTTGAATCACATGCAGTTTCTGGTCCTACGAGCAAGAGTTGTTTTCTGTTAAGGAAAGTTACTATTGCGTTCCCTTTGCCATACACAGTGCAAATAGCACTCGCGTCTGTTCCCAGCAAGTACAGTGTATCAGACTGAGGAGGAGCTACTGTTCCTTTCAGTTTCCTAAGCAGAGTTGAACTAGATATGGCCCGTGTGTGTAGGAAGCACAGTTCTTACGTTCTGAGTAAGTTCACTGTACTGGCCCTATAGGAAACACAGTAGAGTAGAAGAGTGCTCTTTTCTCAAAAGCAGAGTGTGTTTCTTGTAAGGCAAGCTACCGTTTGTTTCCTAGTCCTAAATGGAGTTGAATCACATGCAGTTTCTGGTCCTACGAGCAAGAGTTGTTTTCTGGTAAGGAAAGTCACGTTGCGCTCCCATTGCCATTCACAGTGCAAATAGCACTCCCGTCTGTTCCCAGCAAGTACAGTGTATTGGACTGAATAGGTGCTACTGTTCTTGTCAGTTTCCTAAGCAGAGTTGAACTAGAAATGATCCGTGTGTGTAGGCAGCACAGTTCTTTTTTTCTGAGCAACCTCACTGTTTGGACCCCTTAGGAAACATAGTAGAGTAGAAGAGTGCTCTTTTCTCTAAAGCAGAGTGTGTTTCTTGTAAGGCGAGCTAGCGTTTGTTTCCCAGTCCTAAATGGAGTTGAATCCCATGCAGTTTCTGGTACTACGAGCAAGAGTTGTTTTCTGGTAAGAAGAGTCACTATTGCGCTGCCATTGCCATACACAGGACAAATAGCACTGGCGTCTGTTCCCAGCAAGTACAGTGTATTGGACTGAAGAGGATCTACTGTTATTGTCAGGTTCCGAAGCAGATTTGAACTAGATATGGCCATGTGTGTAGGAAGCACAGTTCTTTTGTTCTGAGCAAGCTCACTGTTCGGACACCATAGGAAACACAGTAGAGTAGAAGAGTGCTCTTTTCTCAAAAGCAGAGTGTGTTTTTTGTAAGGCAAACTATCGTTTATTTCCCAGTCCTAAATGGAGTTGAATCACATGCAGTTTCTGGTCCTACGAGCAAGAGTTGTTTTCTGGTAAGGAAAGTCACTATTGCGCTGCCATTGCCATACACAGTGCAAATAGCACTCGCGTCTGTTCCCAGCAAGTACAGTGTATCGGACTGAAGAGGAGCTACTGTTCTTGTCAGTTTCCTAAGCAGAGTTGAACTAGATATGGCCCGTTTCTTTAGGAAGCACAGTTATTATGTTCTGAGCAAGCTCACTGTTCTGGCTCTATAGGAAACACAGTAGAGTAGAAGAGTGCTCTTTTCTCTAAAGCAGAGTGTGTTTCTTGTAAGGCGAGCTAGCGTTTGTTTCCCAGTCCTAAATGGAGTTGAGTCACATGCAGTTTTTGGTCCTACGAGCAAGAGTTGTTTTCCGGTAAGAAGAGTCACTATTGTGCTCCAAATGCCATACACAGTGCAAATAGCACTCGTGTCTGTTCCCAGCAAGTACAGTATATTGGACTGAATAGGAGCTACTGTTCGTGTCAGGTTCCTAAGCAGAGTTGAACTAGATATGGTCCATGTGTGTAGGAAGCACAGTTCTTTGTTCTGAGCAAGCTCACTGTTCGGACCCCATAGGAAACACAGTAGAGTAGAAGAGTGCTCTTTTCTCTAAAGCAGAGTGTGTTTCTTGTAAGACGAGCTAGCATTTGTTTCCCAGTCCTAAACGGAGTTGAATCACATGCAGTTTCTGGTCCTAAGAGCAAGAGTTGTTTTCTGGTAAGGAAAGTCACTATTGTGCTCCCTTTGCCATACACAGTGCAAATAGCACACGCGTCTGTTCCCAGCAAGTACACTGTATCGGACTGAAGAGGAGCTACTGTTCTTGTCAGTTTCCTAAGCAGAGTTGAACTAGATATGGCCCTTGTGTCCAGGAAGCACAGTTCATTTGTTCTGAGCAAGCTCACTCTTCTGGCCCTATAGTAAACACAGTAGAGTAGAAGAGTGCTCTTTTCTCAAAAGCAGAGTGTGTTTCTTGTAAGGCGAGCTAGAGTTTGTTTCCCAGTCCTAAAGGGAGTTGAGTCACATGCAGTTTTTGGTCCTAAGAGCAAGAGTTGTTTTCTGGTAAGAAGAGTCACTATTGTGCTCCAATTGCCATACACAGTGCAAATAGCTCTCGCGGCTGTACCCAGCAAGTACAGTGTATCAGACTGAGGAGGAGCTAATGTTCCTGTCAGTTTCCTAAGCAGAGTTGAACTAGATATGGACCGTGTGTGTAGGAAGCACAGTTCTTATGTTCTGAGCAAGTTCACTGTTCTGGCCCTATAGGAAACACAGTAGAGTAGAAGAGTGCTCTTTTCTCAAAAGCAGAGAATGTTTCTTGTAAGGCGAGCTAGCGTTTGTTTCCTAGTCCTAAATGGAGTTGAATCACATGCAGTTTCTGGTCCTATGAACAAGAGTTGTTTTCTGGTAAGAAAAGTCACTTTGCGCTCCCATTGCCATTCACAGAGCAAATAGCACTCCCGTCTGTTCCCAACAGTACAGTGTATTGGACTGAATAGGTGCTACTGTTCTTGTCAGTTTCCTAAGCAGAGTTGAACTAGAAATGATCCGTGTGTGTAGGAAGCACAGTTTTTTGTTCTGAGCAAGCTCACTGTTTGGACCCCATAGGAAACACAGTAGAGTAGAAGAGTGCTCTTTTCTCTAAAGCAGAGTGTGTTTCTTGTAAGGCGAGCTAGCGTTTGTTTCCCAGTCCTAAATGGAGTTGAATCCCATGCAGTTTCTGGTACTACGAGCAAGAGTTGTTTTCTGGTAAGAAGAGTCACTATTGCACTGCCATTGCCATACACAGGACAAATAGCACTGGCGTCTGTTCGCAGCAAGTACAGTGTATTGGACTGAAGAGGATGTACTGTTATTGTCAGGTTCCGAAGCTGAATTGAACTAGATATGGCCATGTGTGTAGGAAGCACAGTTCTTTTGTTCTGAGCAAGCTCACTGTTCGGACACCATAGGAAACACAGTAGAGTAGAAGAGTGCTCTTTTCTCAAAAGCAGAGTGTGTTTTTTGTAAGGCAAGCTATCGTTTATTTCCCAGTCCTAAATGGAGTTGAATCACATGAAGTTTCTGGTCCTAAGAGCAAGAGTTGTTTTCTGGTAAGGAAAGTCACTATTGCGTTCCCTTTGCCATACACAGTGCAAATAGCACTCGCGTCTGTTCCCAGCAAGTACAGTGTATGGGACTGAAGAGGAGCTACTGTTCTTGTCAGTTTCCTAAGCAGAGTTGAACTAGATATGGCCCGTTTGTTTAGGAAGCACAGTTCTTATGTTCTGAGCAAGCTCACTGTTCTGGCCCTATAGGAAACCCAGTAGAGTAGAAGAGTGCTCTTTTCTCTAAAGCAGAGTGTGTTTCTTGTAAGGCGAGCTAGCTTTTGTTTCCTAGTCCTAAATGGAGTTGAATCACATGCAGTTTCTGGTCCTACGAACAAGAGTTGTTTTCTGGTAAGGAAAGTCACTTTGCGCTCCCATTGCCATTCACAGTGCAAATAGAACTCCTGTCTGTTCCCAGCAAGTACACTGTATCGTCCTGAAGAGGAGCTACTGTTCTTGTCAGTTTCCTAAGCAGAGTTGAACTAGATATGGCCCGTTTGTTTAGGAAGCACAGTTATTATGTTGTGAGCAAGCTCACTGTTCTGGCCCTATAGGAAACACAGTAGAGTAGAAGAGTGCTCTTTTCTCAAAAGCAGAGTGTGTTTCATGTAAGGCGAGCGAGCATTTGTTTCCCAGTCCTAAACGGAGTTGAATCACATGCAGTTTCTGGTCCTACGAGCAAGAGTTGTTTTCTGGTAAGGAAAGTCACTATTGTGCTCCCTTTGCCATACACAGTGCAAATAGCACACGCGTCTGTTCCCAGCAAGTACACTGTATCGGACTGAAGAGGAGCTACTGTTCTTGTCAGTTTCCTAAGCAGAGTTGAACTAGATATGGCCCTTGTGTCTAGGAAGCACAGTTCATTTGTTCTGAGCAAGCTCACTGTTCTGGCCCTATAGTAAACACAGTGGAGTAGAAGAGTGCTCTTTTCTCAAAAGCAGAGTGTGTTTCTTGTAAGGCGAGCTAGTGTTTGTTTCCCAGTCCTAAAGGGAGTTGAGTCACATGCAGTTTTTTGTCCTACGAGCAAGAGTTGTTTTCTGGTAAGAAGAGTCACTATTGTGCTCCAATTGCCATACACAGTGCAAGTAGCTCTCGCGTCTGTTCTCAGCAAGTACAGTGTATCGGACTGAAGAGGAGCTACTGTTCTTGTCAGTTTCCTAAGCAGAGTTGAACTAGATATGGCCCTTGTGTCCAGGAAGCACAGTTCATTTGTTCTGAGCAAGCTCACTCTTCTGGCCCTATAGTAAACACAGTAGAGTAGAAGAGTGCTCTTTTCTCAAAAGCAGAGTGTGTTTCTTGTAAGGCGAGCTAGAGTTTGTTTCCCAGTCCTAAAGGGAGTTGAGTCACATGCAGTTTTTGGTCCTAAGAGCAAGAGTTGTTTTCTGGTAAGAAGAGTCACTATTGTGCTCCAATTGCCATACACAGTGCAAATAGCTCTCGCGGCTGTACCCAGCAAGTACAGTGTATCAGACTGAGGAGGAGCTAATGTTCCTGTCAGTTTCCTAAGCAGAGTTGAACTAGATATGGACCGTGTGTGTAGGAAGCACAGTTCTTATGTTCTGAGCAAGTTCACTGTTCTGGCCCTATAGGAAACACAGTAGAGTAGAAGAGTGCTCTTTTCTCAAAAGCAGAGAATGTTTCTTGTAAGGCGAGCTAGCGTTTGTTTCCTAGTCCTAAATGGAGTTGAATCACATGCAGTTTCTGGTCCTATGAACAAGAGTTGTTTTCTGGTAAGAAAAGTCACTTTGCGCTCCCATTGCCATTCACAGAGCAAATAGCACTCCCGTCTGTTCCCAACAGTACAGTGTATTGGACTGAATAGGTGCTACTGTTCTTGTCAGTTTCCTAAGCAGAGTTGAACTAGAAATGATCCGTGTGTGTAGGAAGCACAGTTTTTTGTTCTGAGCAAGCTCACTGTTTGGACCCCATAGGAAACACAGTAGAGTAGAAGAGTGCTCTTTTCTCTAAAGCAGAGTGTGTTTCTTGTAAGGCGAGCTAGCGTTTGTTTCCCAGTCCTAAATGGAGTTGAATCCCATGCAGTTTCTGGTACTACGAGCAAGAGTTGTTTTCTGGTAAGAAGAGTCACTATTGCACTGCCATTGCCATACACAGGACAAATAGCACTGGCGTCTGTTCGCAGCAAGTACAGTGTATTGGACTGAAGAGGATGTACTGTTATTGTCAGGTTCCGAAGCTGAATTGAACTAGATATGGCCATGTGTGTAGGAAGCACAGTTCTTTTGTTCTGAGCAAGCTCACTGTTCGGACACCATAGGAAACACAGTAGAGTAGAAGAGTGCTCTTTTCTCAAAAGCAGAGTGTGTTTTTTGTAAGGCAAGCTATCGTTTATTTCCCAGTCCTAAATGGAGTTGAATCACATGAAGTTTCTGGTCCTAAGAGCAAGAGTTGTTTTCTGGTAAGGAAAGTCACTATTGCGTTCCCTTTGCCATACACAGTGCAAATAGCACTCGCGTCTGTTCCCAGCAAGTACAGTGTATGGGACTGAAGAGGAGCTAGTGTTCTTGTCAGTTTCCTAAGCAGAGTTGAACTAGATATGGCCCGTTTGTTTAGGAAGCACAGTTCTTATGTTCTGAGCAAGCTCACTGTTCTGGCCCTATAGGAAACCCAGTAGAGTAGAAGAGTGCTCTTTTCTCTAAAGCAGAGTGTGTTTCTTGTAAGGCGAGCTAGCTTTTGTTTCCTAGTCCTAAATGGAGTTGAATCACATGCAGTTTCTGGTCCTACGAACAAGAGTTGTTTTCTGGTAAGGAAAGTCACTTTGCGCTCCCATTGCCATTCACAGTGCAAATAGAACTCCTGTCTGTTCCCAGCAAGTACACTGTATCGTCCTGAAGAGGAGCTACTGTTCTTGTCAGTTTCCTAAGCAGAGTTGAACTAGATATGGCCCGTTTGTTTAGGAAGCACAGTTATTATGTTGTGAGCAAGCTCACTGTTCTGGCCCTATAGGAAACACAGTAGAGTAGAAGAGTGCTCTTTTCTCAAAAGCAGAGTGTGTTTCATGTAAGGCGAGCGAGCATTTGTTTCCCAGTCCTAAACGGAGTTGAATCACATGCAGTTTCTGGTCCTACGAGCAAGAGTTGTTTTCTGGTAAGGAAAGTCACTATTGTGCTCCCTTTGCCATACACAGTGCAAATAGCACACGCGTCTGTTCCCAGCAAGTACACTGTATCGGACTGAAGAGGAGCTACTGTTCTAGTCAGTTTCCTAAGCAGAGTTGAACTAGATATGGCCCTTGTGTCTAGGAAGCACAGTTCATTTGTTCTGAGCAAGCTCACTGTTCTGGCCCTATAGTAAACACAGTGGAGTAGAAGAGTGCTCTTTTCTCAAAAGCAGAGTGTGTTTCTTGTAAGGCGAGCTAGTGTTTGTTTCCCAGTCCTAAAGGGAGTTGAGTCACATGCAGTTTTTTGTCCTACGAGCAAGAGTTGTTTTCTGGTAAGAAGAGTCACTATTGTGCTCCAATTGCCATACACAGTGCAAGTAGCTCTCGCGTCTGTTCTCAGCAAGTACAGTGTATCGGACTGAAGAGGAGCTACTGTTCTTGTCAGTTTCCTAAGCAGAGTTGAACTAGATATGGCCCTTGTGTGTAGGAAGCACAGTTCTTTTGTTCTAAGCAAGCTTACTGTTCTGGCCCTATAGGAAACACAGTAGAGTAGAAGAGTGCTCTTTTCTCTAAAGCAGAGTGTGTTTCTTGTAAGGCGAGCTCGCATTTGTTTCCCAGTCCTAAATGGAGTTGAGTCACAGGCAGTTTTTCGTCCTACGAGCAAGAGTTGTTTTCTGGTAAGAAGAGTCACTATTGCGCTGCCATTGCCATACACAGGACAAATAGCACTGGCGTCTGTTCCCAGCAAGTACAGTGTATTGGACTGAAGAGGATGTACTGTTATTGTCAGGTTCCGAAGCAGAATTGAACTAGATATGGCCATGTGTGTAGGAAGCACAGTTCTTTTGTTCTGAGCAAGCTCACTGTTCGGACACCATAGGAAACACAGTAGAGTAGAAGAGTGCTCTTTTCTCAAAAGCAGAGTGTGTTTTTTGTAAGGCAAGCTATCGTTTATTTCCCAGTCATAAATGGAGTTGAATCACATGCAGTTTCTGGTCCTACGAGCAAGAGTTGTTTTCTGGTAAGGAAAGTCACTATTGCGTTCCCTTTGCCATACACAGTGCAAATAGCACTCGCGTCTGTTCCAAGCAAGTACAGTGTATCAGACTGAGGAGGAGCTACTGTTCCTTTCAGTTTCCTAAGCAGAGTTGAACTAGATATGGCCCGTGTGTGTAGGAAGCACAGTTCTTACGTTCTGAGCAAGTTCACTGTACTGGCCCTATAGGAAACACAGTAGAGTAGAAGAGTGCTCTTTTCTCAAAAGCAGAGTGTGTTTCTTGTAAGGCAAGCTACCGTTTGTTTCCTAGTCCTAAATGGAGTTGAATCACATGCAGTTTCTGGTCCTACGAGCAAGAGTTGTTTTCTGGTAAGGAAAGTCACTTTGCGCTCCCATTGCCATTCACAGTGCAAATAGCACTCCCGTCTGTTCCCAGCAGTACAGTGTATCGGACAGAAGAGGAGCTACAGTTCTTGCCAGTTTCCTAATAGAGTTGAACTAGATATGGCCCGTGTGTAGGAAGCACAGTTGTTTTGTTCTGAGCAAGCTCACTGTTCGGACACCATAGGAAACACAGCAGAGTAGAAGAGTGCTCTTTTCTCAAAAGCAGAGTATGTTTCTTGTAAGGCGAGCTAGCGTTTCTTTCTCAGTCCTAAATGGAGTTGAATCACATGCAGTTTCTGGTCCTACGAGCAAGAGTTGTTTTCTGGTAAGGAAAGTCACTATTGCGCTGCCATTGCCATACACAGTGCAAATAGCACTCGCGTCTGTTCCCAGCATGTACAGTGTATCGGACTGAAGAGGAGCTACTGTTTTTGTCAGTTTCCTAAGCAGAGTTGAACTAGATATGGCCCGTTTGTTCAGGAAGCACATTTATTATGTTCTGAGCAAGCTCACTGTTCTGGCCCTATAGGAAAAACAGTAGAGTAGAAGAGTGCTCTTTTCTCTAAAGCAGAGTGTGTTTCTTGTAAGGCGAGCTAGCGTTTGTTTCCCAGTCCTAAATGGATTTGAGTCACATGCAGTTTTTGGTCCTACGAGCAAGAGTTGTATTCCGGTAAGAAGAGTCACTATTGCGCTCCAAATGCCATACACAGTGCAAATAGCACTCATGTCTGTTCCCAGCAAGCACAGTGTATTGGACTGAATAGGAGCTACTGTTCCTTTCAGTTTCCTAACCAGAGTTGAACTACATATGATCCATGTGTGTGGGAAGCACAGTTCTTTTGTTCTGAGCAAGCTCACTCTTCTGGCCCTATAGGAAACACAGTAGAGTAGAAGAGTGCTCTTTTCTCCAAAGCAGAGTGTGTTTCTTGTAAGGCGAGCTAGCGTTTGTTTGCCAGTCCTAAATGGAGTTGATTCACATGCAGTTTCTGGTCCTACGAGCAAGAGTTTTTTTATGGTAAGAAGAGTCACTATTGCGCTGCCATTGCCATACACAGGACAAATAGCACTGGCGTCTGTTCCCAGCAAGTACAGTGTATTGGACTGAAGAGGATCTACTGTTCTTGTCAGGTTCCTAAGCAGAATTGAACTAGATATGGTCTTGTGTGTAGGAAGCACAGTTCTTTTGTTCTGAGCAAGTTCACTGTTCGGACCCCATAGGAAACACAGTAGAGTAGAAGAGTGCTCTTTTCTCTAAAGCAGAGTGTGTTTCTTGTAAGGCGAGGTAGCGTTTTTTTCCCAGTCCTAAATGGAGTTGAATCACATGCAGTTTGTGGTCCTACGAGCAAGAGTTGTTTTCTGGTAAGGAAAGTCACTATTGCGCTCCCATTGCATTACACAGAACAAATAGCATTCGCGTCTTTTCCCCGCAAGTACAGTATATCGGACTGAAGAGGAGCTACTGTTTTTGTTAGTTTCCTAATTAGAATTGAACTAGATATGGCCCGTGTGTGTAGGAAGCACAGTTCTTATGTTCTGAGCAAGCTCACTGTTCTGGCCGTATAGGAAACACAGTAGAGTAGAAGAGTGCTCTTTTCTCTAAAGCAGAGTGTGTTTCTTGTAAGGCGAGCTAGCTTTTGTTTCCTAGTCCTAAATGGAGTTGAATCACACGCAGTTTCTGGTCCTACGAACAAGAGTTGTTTTCTGGTAAGGAAAGTCACTTTGCGCTCCCATTGCCATTCACAGTGCAAACAGCACTCCCGTCTGTTCCCAGCAGTACAGTGTATTGGACTGAATAGGTGCTACTGTTCTTGTCAATTTCCTAAGCAGAGTTGAACTAGAAATGATCCGTGTGTGTAGGAAGCACACTTCTTTTGTTCTGAGCAAGCTCACTGTTTGGACCCCATAGGAAACACAGTAGAGTAGAAGAGTGCTCTTTTCTCTAAAGCAGAGTATGTTTCTTGTAAGGTGAGCTAGCGTTTGTTTCCCAGTCCTAAATGGAGTTGAATCACATGCAGTTTCTGGTCCTACGAGCAAGAGTTGTTTTCTGGTAAGGAAAGTCACTATTGTGCTCCCTTTGCCATACACAGTGCAAATAGCACACGCGTCTGTTCCCAGCAAGTACACTGTATCGGACTGAAGAGGAGCTACTGTTCTTGTCAGTTTCCTAAGCAGAGTTGAACTAGATATGGCCCTTGTGTCTAGGAAGCACAGTTCATTTGTTCTGAGCAAGCTCACTGTTCTGGCCCTATAGTAAACACAGTGGAGTAGAAGAGTGCTCTTTTCTCAAAAGCAGAGTGTGTTTCTTGTAAGGCGAGCTAGTGTTTGTTTCCCAGTCCTAAAGGGAGTTGAGTCACATGCAGTTTTTTGTCCTACGAGCAAGAGTTGTTTTCTGGTAAGAAGAGTCACTATTGTGCTCCAATTGCCATACACAGTGCAAGTAGCTCTCGCGTCTGTTCTCAGCAAGTACAGTGTATCGGACTGAAGAGGAGCTACTGTTCTTGTCAGTTTCCTAAGCAGAGTTGAACTAGATATGGCCCTTGTGTGTAGGAAGCACAGTTCTTTTGTTCTAAGCAAGCTTACTGTTCTGGCCCTATAGGAAACACAGTAGAGTAGAAGAGTGCTCTTTTCTCTAAAGCAGAGTGTGTTTCTTGTAAGGCGAGCTCGCGTTTGTTTCCCAGTCCTAAATGGAGTTGAGTCACAGGCAGTTTTTCGTCCTACGAGCAAGAGTTGTTTTCTGGTAAGAAGAGTCACTATTGCGCTGCCATTGCCATACACAGGACAAATAGCACTGGCGTCTGTTCCCAGCAAGTACAGTGTATTGGACTGAAGAGGATGTACTGTTATTGTCAGGTTCCGAAGCAGAATTGAACTAGATATGGCCATGTGTGTAGGAAGCACAGTTCTTTTGTTCTGACCAAGCTCACTGTTCGGACACCATAGGAAACACAGTAGAGTAGAAGAGTGCTCTTTTCTCAAAAGCAGAGTGTGTTTTTTGTAAGGCAAGCTATCGTTTATTTCCCAGTCATAAATGGAGTTGAATCACATGCAGTTTCTGGTCCTACGAGCAAGAGTTGTTTTCTGGTAAGGAAAGTCACTATTGCGTTCCCTTTGCCATACACAGTGCAAATAGCACTCGCGTCTGTTCCAAGCAAGTACAGTGTATCAGACTGAGGAGGAGCTACTGTTCCTTTCAGTTTCCTAAGCAGAGTTGAACTAGATATGGCCCGTGTGTGTAGGAAGCACAGTTCTTACGTTCTGAGCAAGTTCACTGTACTGGCCCTATAGGAAACACAGTAGAGTAGAAGAGTGCTCTTTTCTCAAAAGCAGAGTGTGTTTCTTGTAAGGCAAGCTACCGTTTGTTTCCTAGTCCTAAATGGAGTTGAATCACATGCAGTTTCTGGTCCTACGAGCAAGAGTTGTTTTCTGGTAAGGAAAGTCACGTTGCGCTCCCATTGCCATTCACAGTGCAAATAGCACTCCCGTCTGTTCCCAGCAGTACAGTGTATCGGACAGAAGAGGAGCTACAGTTCTTGCCAGTTTCCTAATAGAGTTGAACTAGATATGGCCCGTGTGTAGGAAGCACAGTTGTTTTGTTCTGAGCAAGCTCACTGTTCGGACACCATAGGAAACACAGCAGAGTAGAAGAGTGCTCTTTTCTCAAAAGCAGAGTATGTTTCTTGTAAGGCGAGCTAGCGTTTCTTTCTCAGTCCTAAATGGAGTTGAATCACATGCAGTTTCTGGTCCTACGAGCAAGAGTTGTTTTCTGGTAAGGAAAGTCACTATTGCGCTGCCATTGCCATACACAGTGCAAATAGCACTCGCGTCTGTTCCCAGCATGTACAGTGTATCGGACTGAAGAGGAGCTACTGTTTTTGTCAGTTTCCTAAGCAGAGTTGAACTAGATATGGCCCGTTTGTTCAGGAAGCACAGTTATTATGTTCTGAGCAAGCTCACTGTTCTGGCCCTATAGGAAACACAGTAGAGTAGAAGAGTGCTCTTTTCTCTAAAGCAGAGTGTGTTTCTTGTAAGGCGAGCTAGCGTTTGTTTCCCAGTCCTAAATGGATTTGAGTCACATGCAGTTTTTGGTCCTACGAGCAAGAGTTGTATTCCGGTAAGAAGAGTCACTATTGCGCTCCAAATGCCATACACAGTGCAAATAGCACTCATGTCTGTTCCCAGCAAGCACAGTGTATTGGACTGAATAGGAGCTACTGTTCCTTTCAGTTTCCTAACCAGAGATGAACTACATATGATCCATGTGTGTGGGAAGCACAGTTCTTTTGTTCTGAGCAAGCTCACTCTTCTGGCCCTATAGGAAACACAGTAGAGTAGAAGAGTGCTCTTTTCTCCAAAGCAGAGTGTGTTTCTTGTAAGGCGAGCTAGCGTTTGTTTGCCAGTCCTAAATGGAGTTGATTCACATGCAGTTTCTGGTCCTACGAGCAAGAGTTTTTTTATGGTAAGAAGAGTCACTATTGCGCTGCCATTGCCATACACAGGACAAATAGCACTGGCGTCTGTTCCCAGCAAGTACAGTGTATTGGACTGAAGAGGATCTACTGTTCTTGTCAGGTTCCTAAGCAGAATTGAACTAGATATGGTCTTGTGTGTAGGAAGCACAGTTCTTTTGTTCTGAGCAAGTTCACTGTTCGGACCCCATAGGAAACACAGTAGAGTAGAAGAGTGCTCTTTTCTCTAAAGCAGAGTGTGTTTCTTGTAAGGCGAGGTAGCGTTTTTTTCCCAGTCCTAAATGGAGTTGAATCACATGCAGTTTGTGGTCCTACGAGCAAGAGTTGTTTTCTGGTAAGGAAAGTCACTATTGCGCTCCCATTGCATTACACAGAACAAATAGCATTCGCGTCTGTTCCCCGCAAGTACAGTATATCGGACTGAAGAGGAGCTACTGTTTTTGTTAGTTTCCTAATTAGAATTGAACTAGATATGGCCCGTGTGTGTAGGAAGCACAGTTCTTATGTTCTGAGCAAGCTCACTGTTCTGGCCGTATAGGAAACACAGTAGAGTAGAAGAGTGCTCTTTTCTCTAAAGCAGAGTGTGTTTCTTGTAAGGCGAGCTAGCTTTTGTTTCCTAGTCCTAAATGGAGTTGAATCACATGCAGTTTCTGGTCCTACGAACAAGAGTTGTTTTCTGGTAAGGAAAGTCACTTTGCGCTCCCATTGCCATTCACAGTGCAAATAGCACTCCCGTCTGTTCCCAGCAGTACAGTGTATTGGACTGAATAGGTGCTACTGTTCTTGTCAATTTCCTAAGCAGAGTTGAACTAGAAATGATCCGTGTGTGTAGGAAGCACACTTCTTTTGTTCTGAGCAAGCTCACTGTTTGGACCCCATAGGAAACACAGTAGAGTAGAAGAGTGCTCTTTTCTCTAAAGCAGAGTATGTTTCTTGTAAGGTGAGCTAGCGTTTGTTTCCCAGTCCTAAATGGAGTTGAATCCCATGCAGTTTCTGGTACTACGAGCAAGAGTTTTTTTCTGGTAAGAAGAGTCACTATTGCGCTGCCATTGCCATACACAGGACAAATAGCACTGGCGTCTGTTCGCAGCAAGTACAGTGTATTGGACTGAAGAGGATGTACTGTTATTGTCAGGTTCCGAAGCAGAATTGAACTAGATATGGCCATGTGTGTAGGAAGCACAGTTCTTTTGTTCTGAGCAAGCTCACTGTTCGGACACCATAGGAAACACAGTAGAGTAGAAGAGTGCTCTTTTCTCTAAAGCAGAGTGTGTTTCTTGTAAGGCGAGCTAGCGTTTGTTTCCCAGTCCTAAATGGAGTTGAGTCACAGGCAGTTTTTGGTCCTACGACCAAGAGTTGTTTTCCGGTAAGAAGAGTCACTATTGTGCTCCAAATGCCATACACAGTGCAAATAGCACTCGTGTCTGTTCCCAGCAAGTACAGTGTATTGGACTGAATAGGAGCTACTGTTCGTGTCAGTTTCCTAAGCAGAGTTGAACTAGATATGGTCCATGTGTGTAGGAAGCACAGTTCTTTGTTCTGAGCAAGCTCACTGTTCGGACCCCATAGGAAACACAGTAGAGTAGAAGAGTGCTCTTTTCTCTAAAGCAGAGTGTTTTTCTTGTAAGGCGAGCTAGCATTTGTTTCCCAGTCCTAAACGGAGTTGAATCACATGCAGTTTCTGGTCCTACGAGCAAGAGTTGTTTTCTGGTAAGGAAAGTCACTATTGTGCTCCCTTTGCCATACACAGTGCAAATAGCACACCTGTCTGTTCCCAGCATGTACACTGTATCGGACTGAAGAGGAGCTACTGTTCTTGTCAGTTTCCTAAGCAGAGTTGAACTAGATATGGCCTTTGTGTCTAGGAAGCACAGTTCATTTGTTCTGAGCAAGCTCACTCTTCTGGCCCTAGGTAAACACAGTAGAGTAAGAGAGTGCTCTTTTCTCAAAAGCAGAGTGTGTTTCTTGTAAGGCGAGCTAGAGTTTGTTTCCCAGTCCTAAAGGGAGTTGAGTCACATGCAGTTTTTGGTCCTACGAGCAAGAGTTGTTTTCTGGTAAGAAGAGTCACTATTGTGCTCCAATTGCCATACACAGTGCAAATAGCTCTCGCGGCTGTACCCAGCAAGTACAGTGTATCAGAATGAGGAGGAGCTAATGTTCCTGTCAGTTTCCTAAGCAGAGTTGAACTAGATATGGCCCGTGTGTGTAGGAAGCACAGTTCTTATGTTCTGAGCAAGTTCACTGTTCTGGCCCTATAGGAAATACAGTAGAGTAGAAGAGTGCTCTTTTCTCTAAAGCAGAGTGTGTTTCTTGTAAGGCAAGCTACCGTTTGTTTCCTAGTCCTAAATGGAGTTGAATCACATGCAGTTTCTGGTCCTATGAACAAGAGTTGTTTTCTGGTAAGAAAAGTCACTTTGCGCTCCCATTGCCATTCACAGTGCAAATAGCACTCCCGTCTGTTCCCAGCAGTACAGTGTATTGGACTGAATAGGTGCTACTGTTCTTGTCAGTTTCCTAAGCAGAGTTGAACTAGAAATGATCCGTGTGTGTAGGAAGCACAGTTTTTTGTTCTGAGCAAGCTCACTGTTTGGACCCCATAGGAAACACAGTAGAGTAGAAGAGTGCTCTTTTCTCTAAAGCAGAGTGTGTTTCTTGTAAGGCGAGCTAGCGTTTGTTTCCCAGTCCTAAATGGAGTTGAATCCCATGCAGTTTCTGGTACTACGAGCAAGAGTTGTTTTCTGGTAAGAAGAGTCACTATTGTGCTGCCATTGCCATACACAGGACAAATAGCACTGGCGTCTGTTCGCAGCAAGTACAGTGTATTGGACTGAAGAGGATGTACTGTTATTGTCAGGTTCTGAAGCTGAATTGAACTAGATATGGCCATGTGTGTAGGAAGCACAGTTCTTTTGTTCTGAGCAAGCTCACTGTTCGGACACCATAGGAAACACAGTAGAGTAGAAGAGTGCTCTTTTCTCAAAAGCAGAGTGTGTTTTTTGTAAGGCAAGCTATCGTTTATTTCCCAGTCCTAAATGGAGTTGAATCACATGCAGTTTCTGGTCCTAAGAGCAAGAGTTGTTTTTCTGGTAAGGAAAGTCACTATTGCGTTCCCTTTGCCATACACAGTGCAAAAAGCACTCGCGTCTGTTCCCAGCAAGTACAGTGTATCGGACTGAAGAGGAGCTACTGTTCTTGTCAGTTTCCTAAGCAGAGTTGAACTAGATATGGCCCGTTTGTTTAGGAAGCACAGTTATTATGTTCTGAGCAAGCTCACTGTTCTGGCCCTATAGGAAACACAGTAGAGTAGAAGAGTGCTCTTTTCTCTAAACCAGAGTGTGTTTCTTGTAAGGCGAGCTAGCGTTTGTTTCCCAGTCCTAAATGGAGTTGAGTCACATGCAGTTTTTGGTCCTATGAGCAAGAGTTGTTTTCTGGTAAGGAGAGTCACTATTGTGCTCCAAATGCCAAACACAGTGCAAATAGCACTCGTGTCTATTCCCAGCAATTACAGTGTATCGGACAGAAGAGGAGCTACAGTTCTTGCCAGTTTCCTAATAGAGTTGAACTAGATATGGCCCGTGTGTAGGAAGCACAGTTCTTTTGTTCTGAGCAAGCTCACTGTTCGGACACCATAGGAAACACAGTAGAGTAGAAGAGTGCTCTTTTCTCAAAAGCAGAGTATGTTTCTTGTAAGGCGAGCTAGCGTTTCTTTCTCAGTCCTAAATGGAGTTGAATCACATGCAGTTTCTGGTCCTACGAGCAAGAGTTGTTTTCTGGTAAGGAAAGTCACTATTGCGCTGCCATTGCCATACACAGTGCAAATAGCACTCGCGTCTGTTCCCAGCATGTACAGTGTATCGGACTGAAGAGGAGCTACTGTTTTTGTCAGTTTCCTAAGCAGAGTTGAACTAGATATGGCCCGTTTGTTCAGGAAGCACAGTTATTATGTTCTGAGCAAGCTCACTGTTCTGGCCCTATAGGAAACACAGTAGAGTAGAAGAGTGCTCTTTTCTCTAAAGCAGAGTGTGTTTCTTGTAAGGCGAGCTAGCGTTTGTTTCCCAGTCCTAAATGGAGTTGAGTCACATGCAGTTTTTGGTCCTACGAGCAAGAGTTGTTTTCCGGTAAGAAGAGTCACTATTGTGCTCCAAATGCCGTACACAGTGCAAATAGCACTCGTGTCTGTTCCCAGCAAGTACAGTATATTGGACTGAATAGGAGCTACTGTTTGTGTCAGGTTCCTAAGCAGAGTTGAACTAGATATGGTCCATGTGTGTAGGAAGCACAGTTCTTTGTTCTAAGCAAGCTCACTGTTCGGACCCCATAGGAAACACAGTAGAGTAGAAGAGTGCTCTTTTCTCTAAAGCAGAGTGTGTTTCTTGTAAGACGAGGTAGCATTTGTTTCCCAGTCCTAAACGGAGTTGAATCACATGCAGTTTCTGGTCCTACGAGCAAGAGTTGTTTTCTGGTAAGGAAAGTCACTATTGTGCTCCCTTTGCCATACACAGTGCAAATAGCACACGCGTCTGTTCCCAGCAAGTACACTGTATCGGACTGAAGAGGAGCTACTGTTCTTGTCAGTTTCCTAAGCAGAGTTGAACTAGATATGGCCTTTGTGTCCAGGAAGCACAGTTCATTTGTTCTGAGCAAGCTCACTCTTCTGGCCCTATAGTAAACACAGTAGAGTAGAAGAGTGCTCTTTTCTCAAAAGCAGAGTGTGTTTCTTGTAAGGCGAGCTACAGTTTGTTTCCCAGTCCTAAAGGGAGTTGAGTCACATGCAGTTTTTGGTCCTACGAGCAAGAGTTGTTTTCTGGTAAGAAGAGTCACTATTGTGCTCCAATTGCCATACACAGTGCAAATAGCTCTCGCGGCTGTACCCAGCAAGTACAGTGTATCAGACTGAGGAGGAGCTAATGTTCCTGTCAGTTTCCTAAGCAGAGTTGAACTAGATATGCCCCGAGTGTGTAGGAAGCACAGTTCTTATGTTCTGAGCAAGTTCACTGTTCTGGCCCTATAGGAAACACAGTAGAGTAGAAGAGTGCTCTTTTCTCTAAAGCAGAGTGTGTTTCTTGTAAGGCGAGCTAGCGTTTGTTTCCTAGTCCTAAATGGAGTTGAATCACATGCAGTTTCTGGTCCTATGAACAAGAGTTGTTTTCTGGTAAGAAAAGTCACTTTGCGCTCCCATTGCCATTCACAGTGCAAATAGCACTCCCGTCTGTTCCCAGCAGTACAGTGTATCAGACAGAAGAGGAGCTACAGTTCTTGCCAGTTTCCTAATAGAGTTGAACTAGATATGGCCCGTGTGTAGGAAGCACAGTTGTTTTGTTCTGAGCAAGCTCACTGTTCGGACACCATAGGAAACACAGCAGAGTAGAAGAGTGCTCTTTTCTCAAAAGCAGAGTATGTTTCTTGTAAGGCGAGCTAGCGTTTCTTTCTCAGTCCTAAATGGAGTTGAATCACATGCAGTTTCTGGTCCTACGAGCAAGAGTTGTTTTCTGGTAAGGAAAGTCACTATTGCACTGCCATTGCCATACACAGTGCAAATAGCACTCGCGTCTGTTCCCAGCATGTACAGTGTATCGGACTGAAGAGGAGCTACTGTTTTTGTCAGTTTCCTAAGCAGAGTTGAACTAGATATGGCCCGTTTGTTCAGGAAGCACAGTTATTATGTTCTGAGCAAGCTCACTGTTCTGGCCCTATAGGAAACACAGTAGAGTAGAAGAGTGCTCTTTTCTCTAAAGCAGAGTGTGTTTCTTGTAAGGCGAGCTAGCGTTTGTTTCCCAGTCCTAAATGGATTTGAGTCACATGCAGTTTTTGGTCCTACGAGCAAGAGTTGTATTCCGGTAAGAAGAGTCACTATTGCGCTCCAAATGCCATACACAGTGCAAATAGCACTCATGTCTGTTCCCAGCAAGCACAGTGTATTGGACTGAATAGGAGCTACTGTTCTTGTCAGTTTCCTAACCAGAGTTGAACTACATATGATCCATGTGTGTGGGAAGCACAGTTCTTTTGTTCTGAGCAAGCTCACTCTTCTGGCCCTATAGGAAACACAGTAGAGTAGAAGAGTGCTCTTTTCTCCAAAGCAGAGTGTGTTTCTTGTAAGGCGAGCTAGCGTTTGTTTGCCAGTCCTAAATGGAGTTGATTCACATGCAGTTTCTGGTCCTACGAGCAAGAGTTGTTTTATGGTAAGAAGAGTCACTATTGCGCTGCCATTGCCATACACAGGACAAATAGCACTGGCGTCTGTTCCCAGCAAGTACAGTGTATTGGACTGAAGAGGATCTACTGTTCTTGTCAGGTTCCTAAGCAGAATTGAACTAGATATGGTCTTGTGTGTAGGAAGCACAGTTCTTTTGTTCTGAGCAAGTTCACTGTTCGGACCCCATAGGAAACACAGTAGAGTAGAAGAGTGCTCTTTTCTCTAAAGCAGAGTGTGTTTCTTGTAAGGCGAGGTAGCGTTTTTTTCCCAGTCCTAAATGGAGTTGAATCACATGCAGTTTGTGGTCCTACGAGCAAGAGTTGTTTTCTGGTAAGGAAAGTCACTATTGCGCTCCCATTGCATTACACAGAACAAATAGCATTCGCGTCTGTTCCCCGCAAGTACAGTATATCGGACTGAAGAGGAGCTACTGTTTTTGTTAGTTTCCTAAGTAGAATTGAACTAGATATGGCCCGTGTGTGTAGGAAGCACAGTTCTTATGTTCTGAGCAAGCTCACTGTTCTGGCCGTATAGGAAACACAGTAGAGTAGAAGAGTGCTCTTTTCTCTAAAGCAGAGTGTGTTTCTTGTAAGGCGAGCTAGCTTTTGTTTCCTAGTCCTAAATGGAGTTGAATCACATGCAGTTTCTGGTCCTACGAACAAGAGTTGTTTTCTGGTAAGGAAAGTCACTTTGCGCTCCCATTGCCATTCACAGTGCAAATAGCACTCCCGTCTGTTCCCAGCAGTACAGTGTATTGGACTGAATAGGCGCTACTGTTCTTGTCAATTTCCTAAGCAGAGTTGAACTAGAAATGATCCGTGTGTGTAGGAAGCACATTCTTTTGTTCTGAGCAAGCTCACTGTTTGGACCCCATAGGAAACACAGTAGAGTAGAAGAGTGCTCTTTTCTCTAAAGCAGAGTATGTTTCTTGTAAGGCGAGCTAGCGTTTGTTTCCCAGTCCTAAATGGAGTTGAATCCCATGCAGTTTCTGGTACTACGAGCAAGAGTTTTTTTCTGGTAAGAAGAGTCACTATTGCGCTGCCATTGCCATACACAGGACAAATAGCACTGGCGTCTGTTCGCAGCAAGTACAGTGTATTGGACTGAAGAGGATGTACTGTTATTGTCAGGTTCCGAAGCAGAATTGAACTAGATATGGCCATGTGTGTAGGAAGCACAGTTCTTTTGTTCTGAGCAAGCTCACTGTTCGGACACCATAGGAAACACAGTAGAGTAGAAGAGTGCTCTTTTCTCTAAACCAGAGTGTGTTTCTTGTAAGGCGAGCTAGCGTTTGTTTCCCAGTCCTAAATGGAGTTGAGTCACAGGCAGTTTTTGGTCCTACGACCAAGAGTTGTTTTCCGGTAAGAAGAGTCACTATTGTGCTCCAAATGCCATACACAGTGCAAATAGCACTCGTGTCTGTTCCCAGCAAGTACAGTGTATTGGACTGAATAGGAGCTACTGTTCGTGTCAGTTTCCTAAGCAGAGTTGAACTAGATATGGTCCATGTGTGTAGGAAGCACAGTTCTTTGTTCTGAGCAAGCTCACTGTTCGGACCCCATAGGAAACACAGTAGAGTAGAAGAGTGCTCTTTTCTCTAAAGCAGAGTGTTTTTCTTGTAAGGCGAGCTAGCATTTGTTTCCCAGTCCTAAACGGAGTTGAATCACATGCAGTTTCTGGTCCTACGAGCAAGAGTTGTTTTCTGGTAAGGAAAGTCACTATTGTGCTCCCTTTGCCATACACAGTGCAAATAGCACACCCGTCTGTTCCCAGCATGTACACTGTATCGGACTGAAGAGGAGCTACTGTTCTTGTCAGTTTCCTAAGCAGAGTTGAACTAGACATGGCCCTTGTGTCTAGGAAGCACAGTTCATTTGTTCTGTGCAAGCTCACTCTTCTGGCCCTATAGTAAACACAGTAGAGTAGAAGAGTGCTCTTTTCTCAAAAGCAGAGTGTGTTTCTTGTAAGGCGAGCTAGAGTTTGTTTCCCAGTCCTAAAGGGAGTTGAGTCACATGCAGTTTTTGGTCCTACGAGCAAGAGTTGTTTTCTGGTAAGAAGAGTCACTATTGTGCTCCAATTGCCATACACAGTGCAAATAGCTCTCGCGGCTGTACCCAGCAAGTACAGTGTATCAGAATGAGGAGGAGCTAATGTTCCTGTCAGTTTCCTAAGCAGAGTTGAACTAGATATGGCCCGTGTGTGTAGGAAGCACAGTTCTTATGTTCTGAGCAAGTTCACTGTTCTGGCCCTATAGGAAACACAGTAGAGTAGAAGAGTGCTCTTTTCTCTAAAGCAGAGTGTGTTTCTTGTAAGGCAAGCTACCGTTTGTTTCCTAGTCCTAAATGGAGTTGAATCACATGCAGTTTCTGGTCCTATGAACAAGAGTTGTTTTCTGGTAAGAAAAGTCACTTTGCGCTCCCATTGCCATTCACAGTGCAAATAGCACTCCCGTCTGTTCCCAGCAGTACAGTGTATTGGACTGAATAGGTGCTACTGTTCTTGTCAGTTTCCTAAGCAGAGTTGAACTAGAAATGATCCGTGTGTGTAGGAAGCACAGTTTTTTGTTCTGAGCAAGCTCACTGTTTGGACCCCATAGGAAACACAGTAGAGTAGAAGAGTGCTCTTTTCTCTAAAGCAGAGTGTGTTTCTTGTAAGGCGAGCTAGCGTTTGTTTCCCAGTCCTAAATGGAGTTGAATCCCATGCAGTTTCTGGTACTACGAGCAAGAGTTGTTTTCTGGTAAGAAGAGTCACTATTGCGCTGCCATTGCCATACACAGGACAAATAGCACTGGCGTCTGTTCGCAGCAAGTACAGTGTATTGGACTGAAGAGGATGTACTGTTATTGTCAGGTTCTGAAGCTGAATTGAACTAGATATGGCCATGTGTGTAGGAAGCACAGTTCTTTTGTTCTGAGCAAGCTCACTGTTCGGACACCATAGGAAACACAGTAGAGTAGAAGAGTGCTCTTTTCTCAAAAGCAGAGTGTGTTTTTTGTAAGGCAAGCTATCGTTTATTTCCCAGTCCTAAATGGAGTTGAATCACATGCAGTTTCTGGTCCTAAGAGCAAGAGTTGTTTTCTGGTAAGGAAAGTCACTATTGCGTTCCCTTTGCCATACACAGTGCAAAAAGCACTCGCGGCTGTTCCCAGCAAGTACAGTGTATCGGACTGAAGAGGAGCTACTGTTCTTGTCAGTTTCCTAAGCAGAGTTGAACTAGATATGGCCCGTTTGTTTAGGAAGCACAGTTATTATGTTCTGAGCAAGCTCACTGTTCTGGCCCTATAGGAAACACAGTAGAGTAGAAGAGTGCTCTTTTCTCTAAACCAGAGTGTGTTTCTTGTAAGGCGAGCTAGCGTTTGTTTCCCAGTCCTAAATGGAGTTGAGTCACATGCAGTTTTTGGTCCTATGAGCAAGAGTTGTTTTCTGGTAAGGAGAGTCACTATTGTGCTCCAAATGCCAAACACAGTGCAAATAGCACTCGTGTCTGTTCCCAGCAATTACAGTGTATCGGACAGAAGAGGAGCTACAGTTCTTGCCAGTTTCCTAATAGAGTTGAACTAGATATGGCCCGTGTGTAGGAAGCACAGTTCTTTTGTTCTGAGCAAGCTCACTGTTCGGACACCATAGGAAACACAGTAGAGTAGAAGAGTGCTCTTTTCTCAAAAGCAGAGTATGTTTCTTGTAAGGCGAGCTAGCGTTTCTTTCTCAGTCCTAAATGGAGTTGAATCACATGCAGTTTCTGGTCCTACGAGCAAGAGTTGTTTTCTGGTAAGGAAAGTCACTATTGCGCTGCCATTGCCATACACAGTGCAAATAGCACTCGCGTCTGTTCCCAGCATGTACAGTGTATCGGACTGAAGAGGAGCTACTGTTTTTGTCAGTTTCCTAAGCAGAGTTGAACTAGATATGGCCCGTTTGTTCAGGAAGCACAGTTATTATGTTCTGAGCAAGCTCACTGTTCTGGCCCTATAGGAAACACAGTAGAGTAGAAGAGTGCTCTTTTCTCTAAAGCAGAGTGTGTTTCTTGTAAGGCGAGCTAGCGTTTGTTTCCCAGTCCTAAATGGAGTTGAGTCACATGCAGTTTTTGGTCCTACGAGCAAGAGTTGTTTTCCGGTAAGAAGAGTCACTATTGTGCTCCAAATGCCGTACACAGTGCAAATAGCACTCGTGTCTGTTCCCAGCAAGTACAGTATATTGGACTGAATAGGAGCTACTGTTTGTGTCAGGTTCCTAAGCAGAGTTGAACTAGATATGGTCCATGTGTGTAGGAAGCACAGTTCTTTGTTCTGAGCAAGCTCACTGTTCGGACCCCATAGGAAACACAGTAGAGTAGAAGAGTGCTCTTTTCTCTAAAGCAGAGTGTGTTTCTTGTAAGACGAGGTAGCATTTGTTTCCCAGTCCTAAACGGAGTTGAATCACATGCAGTTTCTGGTCCTACGAGCAAGAGTTGTTTTCTGGTAAGGAAAGTCACTATTGTGCTCCCTTTGCCATACACAGTGCAAATAGCACACGCGTCTGTTCCCAGCAAGTACACTGTATCGGACTGAAGAGGAGCTACTGTTCTTGTCAGTTTCCTAAGCAGAGTTGAACTAGATATGGCCTTTGTGTCCAGGAAGCACAGTTCATTTGTTCTGAGCAAGCTCACTCTTCTGGCCCTATAGTAAACACAGTAGAGTAGAAGAGTGCTCTTTTCTCAAAAGCAGAGTATGTTTCTTGTAAGGCGAGCTAGCGTTTCTTTCTCAGTCCTAAATGGAGTTGAATCACATGCAGTTTCTGGTCCTACGAGCAAGAGTTGTTTTCTGGTAAGGAAAGTCACTATTGCGCTGCCATTGCCATACACAGTGCAAATAGCACTCGCGTCTGTTCCCAGCATGTACAGTGTATCGGACTGAAGAGGAGCTACTGTTTTTGTCAGTTTCCTAAGCAGAGTTGAACTAGATATGGCCCGTTTGTTCAGGAAGCACAGTTATTATGTTCTGAGCAAGCTCACTGTTCTGGCCCTATAGGAAACACAGTAGAGTAGAAGAGTGCTCTTTTCTCTAAAGCAGAGTGTGTTTCATGTAAGGCGAGCTAGCGTTTGTTTCCCAGTCCTAAATGGATTTGAGTCACATGCAGTTTTTGGTCCTACGAGCAAGAGTTGTATTCCGGTAAGAAGAGTCACTATTGCGCTCCAAATGCCATACACAGTGCAAATAGCACTCATGTCTGTTCCCAGCAAGCACAGTGTATTGGACTGAATAGGAGCTACTGTTCTTGTCAGTTTCCTAACCAGAGTTGAACTACATATGATCCATGTGTGTGGGAAGCACAGTTCTTTTGTTCTGAGCAAGCTCACTCTTCTGGCCCTATAGGAAACACAGTAGAGTAGAAGAGTGCTCTTTTCTCCAAAGCAGAGTGTGTTTCTTGTAAGGCGAGCTAGCGTTTGTTTGCCAGTCCTAAATGGAGTTGATTCACATGCAGTTTCTGGTCCTACGAGCAAGAGTTGTTTTATGGTAAGAAGAGTCACTATTGCGCTGCCATTGCCATACACAGGACAAATAGCACTGGCGTCTGTTCCCAGCAAGTACAGTGTATTGGACTGAAGAGGATCTACTGTTCTTGTCAGGTTCCTAAGCAGAATTGAACTAGATATGGTCTTGTGTGTAGGAAGCACAGTTCTTTTGTTCTGAGCAAGTTCACTGTTCGGACCCCATAGGAAACACAGTAGAGTAGAAGAGTGCTCTTTTCTCTAAAGCAGAGTGTGTTTCTTGTAAGGCGAGGTAGCGTTTTTTTCCCAGTCCTAAATGGAGTTGAATCACATGCAGTTTGTGGTCCTACGAAAAAGAGTTGTTTTCTGGTAAGTAAAGTCACTATTGCGCTCCCATTGCATTACACAGAACAAATAGCATTCGCGTCTGTTCCCCGCAAGTACAGTATATCGGACTGAAGAGGAGCTACTGTTTTTGTTAGTTTCCTAAGTAGAATTGAACTAGATATGGCCCGTGTGTGTAGGAAGCACAGTTCTTATGTTCTGAGCAAGCTCAGTGTTCTGGCCATATAGGAAACACAGTAGAGTAGAAGAGTGCTCTTTTCTCTAAAGCAGAGTGTGTTTCTTGTAAGGCGAGCTAGCTTTTGTTTCCTAGTCCTAAATGGAGTTGAATCACATGCAGTTTCTGGTCCTACGAACAAGAGTTGTTTTCAGGTAAGGAAAGTCACTTTGCGCTCCCATTGCCATTCACAGTGCAAATAGCACTCCCGTCTGTTCCCAGCAGTACAGTGTATTGGACTGAATAGGTGCTACTGTTCTTGTCAATTTCCTAAGCAGAGTTGAACTAGAAATGATCCGTGTGTGTAGGAAGCACACTTCTTTTGTTCTGAGCAAGCTCACTGTTTGGACCCCATAGGAAACACAGTAGAGTAGAAGAGTGCTCTTTTCTCTAAAGCAGAGTATGTTTCTTGTAAGGCGAGCTAGCGTTTGTTTCCCAGTCCTAAATGGAGTTGAATCCCATGCAGTTTCTGGTACTACGAGCAAGAGTTTTTTTCTGGTAAGAAGAGTCACTATTGCGCTGCCATTGCCATACACAGGACAAATAGCACTGGCGTCTGTTCGCAGCAAGTACAGTGTATTGGACTGAAGAGGATGTACTGTTATTGTCAGGTTCCGAAGCAGAATTGAACTAGATATGGCCATGTGTGTAGGAAGCACAGTTCTTTTGTTCTGAGCAAGCTCACTGTTCGGACACCATAGGAAACACAGTAGAGTAGAAGAGTGCTCTTTTCTCTAAACCAGAGTGTGTTTCTTGTAAGACGAGCTAGCGTTTGTTTCCCAGTCCTAAATGGAGTTGAGTCACAGGCAGTTTTTGGTCCTACGACCAAGAGTTGTTTTCCGGTAAGAAGAGTCACTATTGTGCTCCAAATGCCATACACAGTGCAAATAGCACTCGTGTCTGTTCCCAGCAAGTACAGTGTATTGGACTGAATAGAAGCTACTGTTCGTGTCAGTTTCCTAAGCAGAGTTGAACTAGATATGGTCCATGTGTGTAGGAAGCACAGTTCTGTGTTCTGAGCAAGCTCACTGTTCGGACCCCATAGGAAACACAGTAGAGTAGAAGAGTGCTCTTTTCTCTAAAGCAGAGTGTTTTTCTTGTAAGGCGAGCTAGCATTTGTTTCCCAGTCCTAAACGGAGTTGAATCACATGCAGTTTCTGGTCCTACGAGCAAGAGTTGTTTTCTGGTAAGGAAAGTCACTATTGTGCTCCCTTTGCCATACACAGTGCAAATAGCACACCCGTCTGTTCCCAGCATGTACACTGTATCGGACTGAAGAGGAGCTACTGTTCTTGTCAGTTTCCTAAGCAGAGTTGAACTAGATATGGCCCTTGTGTCTAGGAAGCACAGTTCATTTGTTCTGAGCAAGCTCACTCTTCTGGCCCTATAGTAAACACAGTAGAGTAGAAGAGTGCTCTTTTCTCAAAAGCAGAGTGTGTTTCTTGTAAGGCGAGCTAGAGTTTGTTTCCCAGTCCTAAAGGGAGTTGAGTCACATGCAGTTTTTGGTCCTACGAGCAAGAGTTGTTTTCTGGTAAGAAGAGTCACTATTGTGCTCCAATTGCCATACACAGTGCAAATAGCTCTCGCGGCTGTACCCAGCAAGTACAGTGTATCAGAATGAGGAGGATCTAATGTTCCTGTCAGTTTCCTAAGCAGAGTTGAACTAGATATGGCCCGTGTGTGTAGGAAGCACAGTTCTTATGTTCTGAGCAAGTTCACTGTTCTGGCCCTATAGGAAACACAGTAGAGTAGAAGAGTGCTCTTTTCTCTAAAGCAGAGTGTGTTTCTTGTAAGGCAAGCTACCGTTTGTTTCCTAGTCCTAAATGGAGTTGAATCACATGCAGTTTCTGGTCCTATGAACAAGAGTTGTTTTCTGGTAAGAAAAGTCACTTTGCGCTCCCATTGCCATTCACAGTGCAAATAGCACTCCCGTCTGTTCCCAGCAGTACAGTGTATTGGACTGAATAGGTGCTACTGTTCTTGTCAGTTTCCTAAGCAGAGTTGAACTAGAAATGATCCGTGTGTGTAGGAAGCACAGTTTTTTGTTCTGAGCAAGCTCACTGTTTGGACCCCATAGGAAACACAGTAGAGTAGAAGAGTGCTCTTTTCTCTAAAGCAGAGTGTGTTTCTTGTAAGGCGAGCTAGCGTTTGTTTCCCAGTCCTAAATGGAGTTGAATCCCATGCAGTTTCTGGTACTACGAGCAAGAGTTGTTTTCTGGTAAGAAGAGTCACTATTGCGCTGCCATTGCCATACACAGGACAAATAGCACTGGCGTCTGTTCACAGCAAGTACAGTGTATTGGACTGAAGAGGATGTACTGTTATTGTCAGGTTCTGAAGCTGAATTGAACTAGATATGGCCATGTGTGTAGGAAGCACAGTTCTTTTGTTCTGAGCAAGCTCACTGTTCGGACACCATAGGAAACACAGTAGAGTAGAAGAGTGCTCTTTTCTCAAAAGCAGAGTGTGTTTTTTGTAAGGCAAGCTATCGTTTATTTCCCAGTCCTAAATGGAGTTGAATCACATGCAGTTTCTGGTCCTAAGAGCAAGAGTTGTTTTCTGGTAAGGAAAGTCACTATTGCGTTCCCTTTGCCATACACAGTGCAAATAGCACTCGCGTCTGTTCCCAGCAAGTACAGTGTATCGGACTGAAGAGGAGCTACTGTTCTTGTCAGTTTCCTAAGCAGAGTTGAACTAGATATGGCCCGTTTGTTTAGGAAGCACAGTTTTTATGTTCTGAGCAAGCTCACTGTTCTGGCCCTATAGGAAACACAGTAGAGTAGAAGAGTTTTCTTTTCTCTAAACCAGAGTGTGTTTCTTGTAAGGCGAGCTACCGTTTGTTTCCCAGTCCTAAATGGAGTTGAGTCACATGCAGTTTTTGGTCCTATGAGCAAGAGTTGTTTTCTGGTAAGGAGAGTCACTATTGTGCTCCAAATGCCAAACACAGTGCAAATAGCACTCGTGTCTGTTCCCAGCAATTACAGTGTATCGGACAGAAGAGGAGCTACAGTTCTTGCCAGTTTCCTAATAGAGTTGAACTAGATATGGCCCGTGTGTAGGAAGCACAGTTCTTTTGTTCTGAGCAAGCTCACTGTTCGGACACCATAGGAAACACAGTAGAGTAGAAGAGTGCTCTTTTCTCAAAAGCAGAGTATGTTTCTTGTAAGGCGAGCTAGCGTTTCTTTCTCAGTCCTAAATGGAGTTGAATCACATGCAGTTTCTGGTCCTACGAGCAAGAGTTGTTTTCTGGTAAGGAAAGTCACTATTGCGCTGCCATTGCCATACACAGTGCAAATAGCACTCGCGTCTGTTCCCAGCATGTACAGTGTATCGGACTGAAGAGGAGCTACTGTTTTTGTCAGTTTCCTAAGCAGAGTTGAACTAGATATGGCCCGTTTGTTCAGGAAGCACAGTTATTATGTTCTGAGCAAGCTCACTGTTCTGGCCCTATAGGAAACACAGTAGAGTAGAAGAGTGCTCTTTTCTCTAAAGCAGAGTGTGTTTCTTGTAAGGCGAGCTAGCGTTTGTTTCCCAGTCCTAAATGGATTTGAGTCACATGCAGTTTTTGGTCCTACGAGCAAGAGTTGTATTCCGGTAAGAAGAGTCACTATTGCGCTCCAAATGCCATACACAGTGCAAATAGCACTCGTGTCTGTTCCCAGCAAGCACAGTGTATTGGACTGAATAGGAGCTACTGTTCTTGTCAGTTTCCTAAGCAGAGTTGAACTACATATGATCCATGTGTGTGGGAAGCACAGTTCTTTTGTTCTGAGCAAGCTCACTCTTCTGGCCCTATAGGAAACACAGTAGAGTAGAATAGTGCTCTTTTCTCCAAAGCAGAGAGTGTTTCTTGTAAGGCGAGCTAGCGTTTGTTTGCCAGTCCTAAATGGAGTTGAATCACATGCAGTTTCTGGTCCTACGAGCAAGAGTTGTTTTATGGTAAGAAGAGTCACTATTGCGCTGCCATTGCCATACACAGGACAAATAGCACTGGCGTCTGTTCCCAGCAAGTACAGTGTATTGGACTGAAGAGGATCTACTGTTCTTGTCAGGTTCCTAAGCAGAATTGAACTAGATATGGTCTTGTGTGTAGGAAGCACAGTTCTTTTGTTCTGAGCAAGTTCACTGTTTGGACCCCATAGGAAACACAGTAGAGTAGAAGAGTGCTCTTTTCTCTAAAGCAGAGTGTGTTTCTTGTAAGGCGAGGTAGCGTTTTTTTCCCAGTCCTAAATGGAGTTGAATCACATGCAGTTTGTGGTCCTACGAGCAAGAGTTGTTTTCTGGTAAGGAAAGTCACTATTGCGCTCCCATTGCATTACACAGAACAAATAGCATTCGCGTCTGTTCCCCGCAAGTACAGTATATCGGACTGAAGAGGAGCTACTGTTTTTGTTAGTTTCCTAAGTAGAATTGAACTAGATATGGCCCGTGTGTGTAGGAAGCACAGTTCTTATGTTCTGAGCAAGCTCACTGTTCTGGCCGTATAGGAAACACAGTAGAGTAGAAGAGTGCTCTTTTCTCTAAAGCAGAGTGTGTTTCTTGTAAGGCGAGCTAGCTTTTGTTTCCTAGTCCTAAATGGAGTTGAATCACATGCAGTTTCTGGTCCTACGAACAAGAGTTGTTTTCTGGTAAGGAAAGTCACTTTGCGCTCCCATTGCCATTCACAGTGCAAATAGCACTAACGTCTGTTCCCAGCAGTACAGTGTATTGGACTGAATAGGTGCTACTGTTCTTGTCAGTTTCCTAAGCAGAGTTGAACTAGAAATGATCCGTGTGTGTAGGAAGCACACTTCTTTTGTTCTGAGCAAGCTCACTGTTTGGACCCCATAGGAAACACAGTAGAGTAGAAGAGTGCTCTTTTCTCTAAAGCAGAGTATGTTTCTTGTAAGGCGAGCTAGCGTTTGTTTCCCAGTCCTAAATGGAGTTGAATCCCATGCAGTTTCTGGTACTACGAGCAACAGTTGTTTTCTGGTAAGAAGAGTCACTATTGCGCTGCCATTGCCATACACAGGACAAATAGCACTGGCGTCTGTTCTCAGCAAGTACAGTGTATTGGACTGAAGAGGATGTACTGTTATTGTCAGGTTCCGAAGCAGAATTGAACTAGATATGGCCATGTGTGTAGGAAGCACAGTTCTTTTGTTCTGAGCAAGCTCACTGTTCGGACACCATAGGAAACACAGTAGAGTAGAAGAGTGCTCTTTTCTCTAAAGCAGAGTGTGTTTCTTGTAAGGCGAGCTAGCGTTTGTTTCCCAGTCCTAAATGGAGTTGAGTCACAGGCAGTTTTTGGTCCTACGACCAAGAGTTGTTTTCCGGTAAGAAGAGTCACTATTGTGCTCCAAATGCCATACACAGTGCAAATAGCACTCGTGTCTGTTCCCAGCAAGTACAGTGTATTGGACTGAATAGGAGCTACTGTTCGTGTCAGTTTCCTAAGCAGAGTTGAACTAGATATGGTCCATGTGTGTAGGAAGCACAGTTCTTTGTTCTGAGCAAGCTCACTGTTCGGACCCCATAGGAAACACAGTAGAGTAGAAGAGTGCTCTTTTCTCTAAAGCAGAGTGTTTTTCTTGTAAGGCGAGCTAGCATTTGTTTCCCAGTCCTAAACGGAGTTGAATCACATGCAGTTTCTGGTCCTACGAGCAAGAGTTGTTTTCTGGTAAGGAAAGTCACTATTGTGCTCCCTTTGCCATACACAGTGCAAATAGCACACCCGTCTGTTCCCAGCATGTACACTGTATCGGACTGAAGAGGAGCTACTGTTCTTGTCAGTTTCCTAAGCAGAGTTGAACTAGATATGGCCCTTGTGTCTAGGAAGCACAGTTCATTTGTTCTGAGCAAGCTCACTCTTCTGGCCCTATAGTAAACACAGTAGAGTAGAAGAGTGCTCTTTTCTCAAAAGCAGAGTGTGTTTCTTGTGAGGCGAGCTAGGGTTTGGTTCCCAGTCCTAAAGGGAGTTGAGTCACATGCAGTTTTTTGTCCTACGAGCAAGAGTTGTTTTCTGGTAAGAAGAGTCACTATTGTGCTCCAATTGCCATACACAGTGCAAATAGCTTTCGTGGCTGTACCCAGCAAGTACAGTGTATCAGACTGAGGAGGAGCTAATGTTCCTGTCAGTTTCCTAAGCAGAGTTGAACTAGATATGGCTCGTGTGTAGGAAGCACAGTTCTTTTGTTCTGAGCAAGCTCACTGTTCGGACACCATAGGAAACACAGTAGAGTAGAAGTGTGTTCTTTTCTCAAAAGCAGAGTATGTTTCTTGTAAGGCGAGCTAGCTTTTCTTTCTCAGTCCTAAATGGAGTTGAATCACATGCAGTTTCTGGTCCTACGAGCAAGAGTTGTTTTCTGGTAAGGAAAGTCACTATTGCGCTGCCATTGCCATACACAGTGCAAATAGCACTCGCGTCTGTTCCCAGCAAGTACAGTGTATCGGACTGAAGAGGAGCTACTGTTTTTGTCAGTTTCCTAAGCAGAGTTGAACTAGATATGGCCCGTTTGTTTAGGAAGCACAGTTATTATGTTCTGAGCAAGCTCACTGTTCTGGCCCAATAGGAAACACAGTAGAGTAGAAGAGTGCTCTTTTCTCTAAAGCAGAGTGTGTTTCTTGTAAGGCGAGCTAGCGTTTGTTTCCCAGTCCTAAATGGAGTTGAGTCACATGCAGTTTTTGGTCCTACGAGCAAGAGTTGTTTTCCGGTAAGAAGAGTCACTATTGCGCTCCAAATGCCATACACAGTGCAAATAGCACTCGTGTCTGTTCCCAGCAAGCACAGTGTATTGGACTGATTAGGAGCTACTGTTCTTGTCAGTTTCCTAAGCAGAGTTGAACTACATATGGTCCATGTGTGTGGGAAGCACAGTTCTTTTGTTCTGAGCAAGCTCACTCTTCTGGCCCTATAGGAAACACAGTAGAGTAGAAGAGTGCTCTTTTCTCCAAAGCAGAGTGTGTTTCTTGTAAGGCGAGCTAGCGTTTGTTTGCCAGTCCTAAATGGAGTTGAATCACATGCAGTTTCTGGTCCTACGAGCAAGAGTTGTTTTATGATAAGAAGAGTCACTATTGCGCTGCCATTGCCATACACAGGATAAATAGCACTGGCGTCTGTTCCCAGCAAGTACAGTGTATTGGACTGAAGAGGATCTACTGTTCTTGTCAGGTTCCTAAGCAGAATTGAACTAGATATGGCCTTGTGTGTAGGAAGCACAGTTCTTTTGTTCTGAGCAAGTTCACTGTTCAGACCCCATAGGAAACACAGTAGAGTAGAAGAGAGCTCTTTTCTCAAAAGCAGAGTGTGTTTCTTGTAAGGCGAGCTAGCGTTTTTTTCACAGTCCTAAATGGAGTTGAATCACATGCAGTTTGTGGTCCTTCGAGCAAGAGTTGTGTTCTGGTAAGGAAAGTCACTATTGCGCTCCCATTGCATTACACAGAACAAATAGCATTCGCGTCTGTTCCCAGCAAGTACAGTATATCGGACTGAAGAGGAGCTACTCTTTTTGTTAGTTTCCTAAGTAGAATTGAACTAGATATGGCCCGTGTGTGTAGGAAGCACAGTTCTTATGTTCTGAGCAAGCTCACTGTTCTGGCCGTATAGGAAACACAGTAGAGTAGAAGAGTGCTCTTTTCTCTAAAGCAGAGTGTGTTTCTTGTAAGGCGAGCTAGTGTTTCTTTCTCCATCCTAAATGGAGTTGAATCACATGCAGATTCTGGTCCAACGAGCAAAAGTTGTTTTCTGGTAAGGAAAGTCACTATTGTGCTCCCTTTGCCATACACAGTGCAAATAGCTCTCCCGTCTGTTCCCAGCAAGTACAGTGTATCAGACTGAGGAGGAGCTACTGTTCCTGTCAGTTTTCTAAGCAGAGTTGAACTAGATATGGCCCGTGTGTGTAGGAAGCACAGTTCTTATGTTCTGAGCAAG
The DNA here is from genome assembly GCF_949786415.1 of Peromyscus eremicus. Taxonomy (NCBI): domain Eukaryota; kingdom Metazoa; phylum Chordata; class Mammalia; order Rodentia; family Cricetidae; genus Peromyscus; species Peromyscus eremicus. The sequence goes on along the minus strand of NW_026734384.1, from coordinate 164,008 downwards.
TTCACTGTTCTGGCCCTATAGGAAACACAGTAGAGTAGAAGAGTGCTCTTTTCTCAAAGCAGAGTGTGTTTCTTGTAAGGCGAGCTAGCGTTTGTTTCCTAGTCCTAAATGGAGTTGAATCACATGCAGTTTCTGGTCCTACGAACAAGAGTTGTTTTCTGGTAAGGAAAGTCACGTTGCGCTCCCATTGCCATTCACAGTGCAAATAGCACTCCCGTCTGTTCCCAGCAAGTACAGTGTATTGGACTGAATAGGTGCTACTGTTCTTGTCAGTTTCCTAAGCAGAGTTGAACTAGAAATGATCCGTGTGTGTAGGAAGCACAGTTCTTTTGTTCTGAGCAAGCTCACTGTTTGGACCCCATAGGAAACACAGTAGAGTAGAAGAGTGCTCTTTTCTCTAAAGCAGAGTGTGTTTCTTGTAAGGCGAGCTAGCGTTTGTTTTCCAGTCCTAAATGGTGTTGAGTCACAGGCAGTTTTTGGTCCTACGAGCAAGAGTTGTTTTCTGGTAAGAAGAGTCACTATTGCGCTGCCATTGCCATACACAGGACAAATAGCACTGGCGTCTGTTCGCAGCAAGTACAGTGTATTGGACTGAAGAGGATCTACTGTTATTGTCAGGTTCCGAAGCAGAATTGAACTAGATATGGCCATGTGTGTAGGAAGCACAGTTCTTTTGTTCTGAGCAAGCTCACTGTTCGGACACCATAGGAAACACAGTAGAGTAGAAGAGTGCTCTTTTCTCAAAAGCAGAGTGTGTTTTTTGTAAGGCAAGCTATCGTTTATTTCCTAGTCCTAAATGGAGTTGAATCACATGCAGTTTCTGGTCCTACGAGCAAGAGTTTTTTTCTGGTAAGGAAAGTCACTATTGCGCTCCCTTTGACATACACAGTGCAAATAGCACTCGCATCTGTTCCCAGCAAGTCCAGTGTATCGTCCTGAAGAGGAGCTACTGTTCTTGTCAGTTTCCTAAGCAGAGTTGAACTAGATATGGCCCGTTTGTTTAGGAAGCACAGTTATTATGTTCTGAGCAAGCTCACTGTTCTGGCCCTATAGGAAACACAGTAGAGTAGAAGAGTGCTCTTTTCTCAAAAGCAGAGTGTGTTTCTTGTAAGGCGAGCTAGCATTTGTTTCCCAGTCCTAAATGGAGTTGAATCACATGCAGTTTGTGGTCCTACGAGCAAGAGTTGTTTTCTGGTAAGGAAAGTCACTATTGCGCTCCCATGCCATACACAGTGCAAATAGCACTCGCATCTGTTCCCACCAAGTACAGTGTATCAGACTGAAGAGGAGCTACTGTTCTTGTCAGTTTCCTAAGCAGAGTTGAACTAGATATGACCCATGTGTGTAGGAAGCACAGTTCTTTTGTTCTGAGCAAGCTCACTGTTCGGACCCCATAGGAAACACAGTAGAGTAGAAGAGTGCTCTTTTCTCAAAAGCAGAGTGTGTTTCATGTAAGGCGAGCGAGCATTTGTTTCCCAGTCCTAAACGGAGTTGAATCACATGCAGTTTCTGGTCCTACGAGCAAGAGTTGTTTTCTGGTAAGGAAAGTCACTATTGTGCTCCCTTTGCCATACACAGTGCAAATAGCACACGCGTCTGTTCCCAGCAAGTACACTGTATCGGACTGAAGAGGAGCTACTGTTCTTGTCAGTTTCCTAAGCAGAGTTGAACTAGATATGGCCCTTGTGTCTAGGAAGGACAGTTCATTTGTTCTGAGCAAGCTCACTGTTCTGGCCCTATAGTAAACACAGTAGAGTAGAAGAGTGCTCTTTTCTCAAAAGCAGAGTGTGTTTCTTGTAAGGCGAGCTAGTGTTTGTTTCCCAGTCCTAAAGGGAGTTGAGTCACATGCAGTTTTTTGTCCTACGAGCATGAGTTGTTTTCTGGTAAGAAGAGTCACTATTGTGCTCCAATTGCCATACACAGTGCAAGTAGCTCTCGCGTCTGTTCTCAGCAAGTACAGTGTATCGGACTGAAGAGGAGCTACTGTTCTTGTCAGTTTCCTAAGCAGAGTTGAACTAGATATGGCCCGTGTGTGTAGGAAGCACAGTTCTTTTGTTCTGAGCAAGCTCACTGTTCTGGCCCTATAGGAAACACAGTAGAGTAGAAGAGTGCTCTTTTCTCTAAAGCAGAGTGTGTTTCTTGTAAGGCGAGCTCGCGTTTGTTTCCCAGTCCTAAATGGAGTTGAGTCACAGGCAGTTTTTCGTCCTACGAGCAAGAGTTGTTTTCCCTTTAAGAAGAGTCACTATTGCGCTGCCATTGCCATACACAGGACAAATAGCACTGGCGTCTGTTCCCAGCAAGTACAGTGTATTGGACTGAAGAGGATGTACTGTTATTGTCAGGTTCCGAAGCAGAATTGAACTAGATATGGCCATGTGTGTAGGAAGCACAGTTCTTTTGTTCTGAGCAAGCTCACTGTTCGGACACCATAGGAAACACAGTAGAGTAGAAGAGTGCTCTTTTCTCAAAAGCAGAGTGTGTTTTTTGTAAGGCAAGCTATCGTTTATTTCCCAGTCATAAATGGAGTTGAATCACATGCAGTTTCTGGTCCTACGAGCAAGAGTTGTTTTCTGGTAAGGAAAGTCACTATTGTGTTCCCTTTGCCATACACAGTGCAAATAGCACTCGCGTCAGTTCCCAGCAAGTACAGTGTATCAGACTGAGGAGGAGCTATTGTTCCTTTCAGTTTCCTAAGCAGAGTTGAAGTAGATATGGCCCGTGTGTGTAGGAAGCACAGTTCTTACGTTCTGAGCAACTTCACTGTACTGGCCCTATAGGAAACACAGTAGAGTAGAAGAGTGCTCTTTTCTCAAAAGCAGAGTGTGTTTCTTGTAAGGCAAGCTACCGTTTGTTTCCTAGTCCTAAATGGAGTTGAATCACATGCAGTTTCTGGTCCTACGAGCAAGAGTTGTTTTCTGGTAAGGAAAGTCACGTTGCGCTCCCATTGCCATTCACAGTGCAAATAGCACTCCCGTCTGTTCCCAGCAAGTACAGTGTATTGGACTGAATAGGTGCTACTGTTCTTGTCAGTTTCCTAAGCAGAGTTGAACTAGAAATGATCCGTGTGTGTAGGCAGCACAGTTCTTTTTACCTGAGCAACCTCACTGTTTGGACCCCTTAGGAAACATAGTAGAGTAGAAGAGTGCTCTTTTCTCTAAAGCAGAGTGTGTTTCTTGTAAGGCGAGCTAGCGTTTGTTTCCCAGTCCTAAATGGAGTTGAAACCCATGCAGTTTCTGGTACTACGAGCAAGAGTTGTTTTCTGGTAAGAAGATTCACTATTGCGCTGCCATTGCCATACACAGGACAAATAGCACTGGCGTCTGTTCCCAGCAAGTACAGTGTATTGGACTGAAGAGGATCTACTGTTATTGTCAGGTTCCGAAGCAGATTTGAACTAGATATGGCCATGTGTGTAGGAAGCACAGTTCTTTTGTTCTGAGCAAGCTCACTGTTCGGACACCATAGGAAACACAGTAGAGTAGAAGAGTGCTCTTTTCTCAAAAGCAGAGTGTGTTTTTTGTAAGGCAAACTATCGTTTATTTCCCAGTCCTAAATGGAGTTGACTCACATGCAGTTTCTGGTCCTACGAGCAAGAGTTGTTTTCTGGTAAGGAAAGTCACTATTGCGCTGCCATTGCCATACACAGTACAAATAGCACTCGCGTCTGTTCCCAGCAAGTACAGTGTATCGGACTGAAGAGGAGCTACTGTTCTTGTCAGTTTCCTAAGCAGAGTTGAACTAGATATGGCCCGTTTGTTTAGGAAGCACAGTTATTATGTTCTGAGCAAGCTCACTGTTCTGGCTCTATAGGAAACACAGTAGAGTAGAAGAGTGCTCTTTTCTCTAAAGCAGAGTGTGTTTCTTGTAAGGCGAGCTAGCATTTGTTTCCCAGTCCTAAATGGAGTTGAGTCACATGCAGTTTTTGGTCCTATGAGCAAGAATTGTTTTCCGGTAAGAAGAGTCACTATTGTGCTCCAAATGCCATACACAGTGCAAATAGCACTCGTGTCTGTTCCCAGCAAGTACAGTATATTGGACTGAATAGGAGCTACTGTTCGTGTCAGGTTCCTAAGCAGAGTTGAACTAGATATGGTCCATGTGTGTAGGAAGCACAGTTCTTTGTTCTGAGCATGCTCACTGTTCGGACCCCATAGGAAACACAGTAGAGTAGAAGAGTGCTCTTTTCTCTAAAGCAGAGTGTGTTTCTTGTAAGACGAGCTAGCATTTGTTTCCCAGTCCTAAACGGAGTTGAATCACATGCAGTTTCTGGTCCTACGAGCAAGAGTTGTTTTCTGGTAAGGAAAGTCACTATTGTGCTCCCTTTGCCATACACAGTGCAAATAGCACACGCGTCTGTTCCCAGCAAGTACACTGTATCGGACTGAAGAGGAGCTACTGTTCTTGTCAGTTTCCTAAGCAGAGTTGAACTAGATATGGCCCTTGTTTCCAGGAAGCACAGTTCATTTGTTCTGAGCAAGCTCACTTTTCTGGCCATATAGTAAACACAGTAGAGTAGAAGAGTGCTCTTTTCTCAAAAGCAGAGTGTGTTTCTTGTAAGGCGAGCTAGAGTTTGTTTCCCAGTCCTAAAGGGAGTTGAATCACATGCAGTTTTTGGTCCTACGAGCAAGAGTTGTTTTCTGGTAAGAAGAGTCACTATTGTGCTCCAATTGCCATACACAGTGCAAATAGCTCTCGCGGCTGTACCCAGCAAGTACAGTGTATCAGACTGAGGAGGAGCTAATGTTCCTGTCAGTTTCCTAAGCAGAGTTGAACTAGATATGGCCCGTGTGTGTAGGAAGCACAGTTCTTATGTTCTGAGCAAGTTCACTGTTCTGGCCCTATAGGAAACACAGTAGAGTAGAAGAGTGCTCTTTTCTCAAAAGTAGAGTGTGTTTCTTGTAAGGCGAGCTAGCGTTTGTTTCCTAGTCTTAAATGGAGTTGAATCACATGCAGTTTCTGGTCCTATGAACAAGAGTTGTTTTCTGGTAAGAAAAGTCACTTTGCGCTCCCATTGCCATTCACAGTGCAAATAGCACTCCCGTCTGTTCCCAGCAGTACAGTGTATTGGACTGAATAGGTGCTACTGTTCTTGTCAGTTTCCTAAGCAGAGTTGAACTAGAAATGATCCGTGTGTGTAGGAAGCACAGTTTTTTGTTCTGAGCAAGCTCACTGTTTGGACCCCATAGGAAACACAGTAGAGTAGAAGAGTGCTCTTTTCTCTAAAGCAGAGTGTGTTTCTTGTAAGGCGAGCTAGCGTTTGTTTCCCATTCCTAAATGGAGTTGAATCCCATGCAGTTTCTGGTACTACGAGCAAGAGTTGTTTTCTGGTAAGAAGAGTCACTATTGCGCTGCCATTGCCATACACAGGACAAATAGCACTGGCGTCTGTTCGCAGCAAGTACAGTGTATTGGACTGAAGAGGATGTACAGTTATTGTCAGGTTCCGAAGCTGAATTGAACTAGATATGGCCATGTGTGTAGGAAGCACAGTTCTTTTGTTCTGAGCAAGCTCACTGTTCGGACACCATAGGAAACACAGTAGAGTAGAAGAGTGCTCTTTTCTCAAAAGCAGAGTGTGTTTTTTGTAAGGCAAGCTATCGTTTATTTCCCAGTCCTAAATGGAGTTGAATCACATGCAGTTTCTGGTCCTAAGAGCAAGAGTTGTTTTCTGGTAAGGAAAGTCACTATTGCGTTCCCTTTGCCATACACAGTGCAAATAGCACTCGCGTCTGTTCCCAGCAAGTACAGTGTATCGGACAGAAGAGGAGCTACTGTTCTTGCCAGTTTCCTAATAGAGTTGAACTAGATATGGCCCGTGTGTAGGAAGCACAGTTCTTTTGTTCTGAGCAAGCTCACTGTTCGGACACCATAGGAAACACAGTAGAGTAGAAGAGTGCTCTTTTCTCAAAAGCAGAGTATGTTTCTTGTAAGGCGAGCTAGCGTTTCTTTCTCAGTCCTAAATGGAGTTGAATCACATGCAGTTTCTGGTCCTACGAGCAAGAGTTGTTTTCTGGTAAGGAAAGTCACTATTGCGCTGCCATTGCCATACACAGTGCAAATAGCACTCGCGTCTGTTCCCAGCAAGTACAGTGTATCGGACTGAAGAGGAGCTACTGTTTTTGTCAGTTTCCTAAGCAGAGTTGAACTAGATATGGCCCGTTTGTTCAGGAAGCACAGTTATTATGTTCTGAGCAAGCTCACTGTTCTGGCTCTATAGGAAACACAGTAGAGTAGAAGAGTGCTCTTTTCTCTAAAGCAGAGTGTGTTTCTTGTAAGGCGAGCTAGCGTTTGTTTCCCAGTCCTAAATGGATTTGAGTCACATGCAGTTTTTGGTCCTACGAGCAAGAGTTGTTTTCCGGTAAGAAGAGTCACTATTGCGCTCCAAATGCCATACACAGTGCAAATAGCACTCGTGTCTGTTCCCAGCAAGCACAGTGTATTGGACTGAATAGGAGCTACTGTTCATGTCAGTTTCCTAAGCAGAGTTGAACTACATATGATCCATGTGTGTTGGAAGCACAGTTCTTTTGTTCTGAGCAAGCTCACTCTTCTGGCCCTATAGGAAACACAGTAGAGTAGAAGAGTGCTCTTTTCTCCAAAGCAGAGTGTGTTTCTTGTAAGGCGAGCTAGCGTTTGTTTGCCAGTCCTAAATGGAGTTGAATCACATGCAGTTTCTGGTTACGAGCAAGAGTTTTTTTATGGTAAGAAGAGTCACTATTGCGCTGCCATTGCCATACACAGGACAAATAGCACTGGCGTCTGTTCCCAGCAAGTACAGTGTATTGGACTGAAGAGGATCTACTGTTCTTGTCAGGTTCCTAAGCAGAATTGAACTAGATATGGTCTTGTGTGTAGGAAGCACAGTTCTTTTGTTCTGAGCAAGTTCAATGTTCGGACCCCATAGGAAACACAGTAGAGTAGAAGAGTGCTCTTTTCTCTAAAGCAGAGTGTGTTTCTTGTAAGGCGAGGTAGCGTTTTTTCCCAGTCCTAAATGGAGTTGAATCACATGCAGTTTGTGGTCCTACGAGCAAGAGTTGTTTTCTGGTAAGGAAAGTCACTATTGCGCTCCCATTGCATTACACAGAACAAATAGCATTCGCGTCTGTTCCCCGCAAGTACAGTATATCGGACTGAAGAGGAGCTACCCTTTTAGTTAGTTTCCTAAGTAGAATTGAACTAGATATGGCCCGTGTGTGTAGGAAGCACAGTTCTTATGTTCTGAGCAAGCTCACAGTTCTGGCCGTATAGGAAACACAGTAGAGTAGAAGAGTGCTCTTTTCTCTAAAGCAGAGTGTGTTTCTTGTAAGGCGAGCTAGCTTTTGTTTCCTAGTCCTAAATGGAGTTGAATCACATGCAGTTTCTGGTCCTACGAACAAGAGTTGTTTTCTGGTAAGGAAAGTCATTTTGCGCTCCCATTGCCATTCACAGTGCAAATAGCACTCCCGTCTGTTCCCAGCAGTACAGTGTATTGGACTGAATAGGTGCTACTGTTCTTGTCAGTTTCCTAAGCAGAGTTGAACTAGAAATGATCCGTGTGTGTAGGAAGCACACTTCTTTTGTTCTGAGCAAGCTCACTGTTTGGACCCCATAGGAAACACAGTAGAGTAGAAGAGTGCTCTTTTCTCTAAAGCAGAGTATGTTTCTTGTAAGGTGAGCTAGCGTTTGTTTCCCAGTCCTAAATGGAGTTGAATCCCATGCAGTTTCTGGTACTACGAGCAAGAGTTTTTTTCTGGTAAGAAGAGTCACTATTGCGCTGCCATTGCCATACACAGGACAAATAGCACTGGCGTCTGTTCCCAGCAAGTACAGTGTATTGGACTGAAGAGGATGTACTGTTATTGTCAGGTTCCGAAGCAGAATTGAACTAGATATGGCCATGTGTGTAGGAAGCACAGTTCTTTTGTTCTGAGCAAGCTCACTGTTCGGACACCATCGGAAACACAGTAGAGTAGAAGAGTGCTCTTTTCTCAAAAGCAGAGTGTGTTTTTTGTAAGGCAAGCTATCGTTTATTTCCCAGTCCTAAATGGAGTTGAATCACATGCAGTTTCTGGTCCTAAGAGCAAGAGTTGTTTTCTGGTAAGGAAAGTCACTATTGCGTTCCCTTTGCCATACACAGTGCAAATAGCACTCGCGTCTGTTCCCAGCAAGTACAGTGTATCGGACAGAAGAGGAGCTACTGTTCTTGCCAGTTTCCTAATAGAGTTGAACTAGATATGGCCCGTGTGTAGGAAGCACAGTTCTTTTGTTCTGAGCAAGCTCACTGTTCGGACACCATAGGAAACACAGTAGAGTAGAAGAGTGCTCTTTTCTCAAAAGCAGAGTATGTTTCTTGTAAGGCGAGCTAGCGTTTCTTTCTCAGTCCTAAATGGAGTTGAATCACATGCAGTTTCTGGTCCTACGAGCAAGAGTTGTTTTCTGGTAAGGAAAGTCACTATTGCGCTGCCATTGCCATACACAGTGCAAATAGCACTCGCGTCTGTTCCCAGCAAGTACAGTGTATCGGACTGAAGAGGAGCTACTGTTTTTGTCAGTTTCCTAAGCAGAGTTGAACTAGATATGGCCCGTTTGTTCAGGAAGCACAGTTATTATGTTCTGAGCAAGCTCACTGTTCTGGCTCTATAGGAAACACAGTAGAGTAGAAGAGTGCTCTTTTCTCTAAAGCAGAGTGTGTTTCTTGTAAGGCGAGCTAGCGTTTGTTTCCCAGTCCTAAATGGATTTGAGTCACATGCAGTTTTTGGTCCTACGAGCAAGAGTTGTTTTCCGGTAAGAAGAGTCACTATTGCGCTCCAAATGCCATACACAGTGCAAATAGCACTCGTGACTGTTCCCAGCAAGCACAGTGTATTGGACTGAATAGGAGCTACTGTTCATGTCAGTTTCCTAAGCAGAGTTGAACTACATATGATCCATGTGTGTTGGAAGCACAGTTCTTTTGTTCTGAGCAAGCTCACTCTTCTGGCCCTATAGGAAACACAGTAGAGTAGAAGAGTGCTCTTTTCTCCAAAGCAGAGTGTGTTTCTTGTAAGGCGAGCTAGCGTTTGTTTGCCAGTCCTAAATGGAGTTGAATCACATGCAGTTTCTGGTTACGAGCAAGAGTTTTTTTATGGTAAGAAGAGTCACTATTGCGCTGCCATTGCCATACACAGGACAAATAGCACTGGCGTCTGTTCCCAGCAAGTACAGTGTATTGGACTGAAGAGGATCTACTGTTCTTGTCAGGTTCCTAAGCAGAATTGAACTAGATATGGTCTTGTGTGTAGGAAGCACAGTTCTTTTGTTCTGAGCAAGTTCAATGTTCGGACCCCATAGGAAACACAGTAGAGTAGAAGAGTGCTCTTTTCTCTAAAGCAGAGTGTGTTTCTTGTAAGGCGAGGTAGCGTTTTTTTCCCAGTCCTAAATAGAGTTGAATCACATGCAGTTTGTGGTCCTACGAGCAAGAGTTGTTTTCTGGTAAGGAAAGTCACTATTGCGCTCCCATTGCATTACACAGAACAAATAGCATTCGCGTCTGTTCCCCGCAAGTACAGTATATCGGACTGAAGAGGAGCTACTCTTTTAGTTAGTTTCCTAAGTAGAATTGAACTAGATATGGCCCGTGTGTGTAGGAAGCACAGTTCTTATGTTCTGAGCAAGCTCACTGTTCTGGCCGTATAGGAAACACAGTAGAGTAGAAGAGTGCTCTTTTCTCTAAAGCAGAGTGTGTTTCTTGTAAGGCGAGCTAGCTTTTGTTTCCTAGTCCTAAATGGAGTTGAATCACATGCAGTTTCTGGTCCTACGAACAAGAGTTGTTTTCTGGTAAGGAAAGTCACTATTGTGCTCCCATTGCCATTCACAGTGCAAATAGCACTCCCGTCTGTTCCCAGCAGTACAGTGTATTGGACTGAATAGGTGCTACTGTTCTTGTCAGTTTCCTAAGCAGAGTTGAACTAGAAATGATCCGTGTGTGTAGGAAGCACACTTCTTTTGTTCTGAGCAAGCTCACTGTTTGGACCCCATAGGAAACACAGTAGAGTAGAAGAGTGCTCTTTTCTCTAAAGCAGAGTATGTTTCTTGTAAGGTGAGCTAGCGTTTGTTTCCCAGTCCTAAATGGAGTTGAATCCCATGCAGTTTCTGGTACTACGAGCAAGAGTTGTTTTCTGGTAAGAAGAGTCACTATTGCGCTGCCATTGCCATACACAGGACAAATAGCACTGGCGTCTGTTCCCAGCAAGTACAGTGTATTGGACTGAAGAGGATCTACTGTTATTGTCAGGTTCCGAAGCAGAATTGAACTAGATATGGCCATGTGTGTAGGAAGCACAGTTCTTTTGTTCTGAGCAAGCTCACTGTTCGGACACCATAGGAAACACAGTAGAGTAGAAGAGTGCTCTTTTCTCTAAAGCAGAGTGTGTTTCTTGTAAGGCGAGCTAGCGTTTGTTTCCCAGTCCTAAATGGAGTTGAGTCACATGCAGTTTTTGGTCCTACGACCAAGAGTTGTTTTCCGGTAAGAAGAGTCACTATTGTGCTCCAAATGCCATACACAGTGCAAATAGCACTCGTGTCTGTTCCCAGCAAGTACAGTGTATTGGACTGAATAGGAGCTACTGTTCGTGTCAGTTTCCTAAGCAGAGTTGAACTAGATATGGTCCATGTGTGTAGGAAGCACAGTTCTTTGTTCTGAGCAAGCTCACTGTTCGGACCCCATAGGAAACACAGTAGAGTAGAAGAGTGCTCTTTTCTCTAAAGCAGAGTGTGTTTCTTGTAAGGCGAGCTAGCATTTGTTTCCCAGTCCTAAACGGAGTTGAATCACATGCAGTTTCTGGTCCTACGAGCAAGAGTTGTTTTCTGGTAAGGAAAGTCACTATTGTGCTCCCTTTGCCCTACACAGTGCAAATAGCACACGCGTCTGTTCCCAGCATGTACACTGTATCGGACTGAAGAGGAGCTACTGTTCTTGTCAGTTTCCTAAGCAGAGTTGAACTAGATATGGCCCTTGTGTCTAGGAAGCACAGTTCATTTGTTCTGAGCAAGCTCACTCTTCTGGCCCTATAGTAAACACAGTAGAGTAGAAGAGTGCCCTTTTCTCAAAAGCAGAGTGTGTTTCTTGTAAGGCGAGCTAGAGTTTGTTTCCCAGTCCTAAAGGGAGTTGAGTCACATGCAGTTTTTTGTCCTACGAGCAAGAGTTGTTTTCTGGTAAGAAGAGTCACTATTGTGCTCCAATTGCCATACACAGTGCAAATAGCTCTCGCGGCTGTACCCAGCAAGTACAGTGTATCAGACTGAGGAGGAGCTAATGTTCCTGTCAGTTTCCTAAGCAGAGTTGAACTAGATATGGCCCGTGTGTGTAGGAAGCACAGTTCTTATGTTCTGAGCAAGTTCACTGTTCTGGCCCTATAGGAAACACAGTAGAGTAGAAGAGTGCTCATTTCTCAAAAGCAGAGTGTGTTTCTTGTAAGGCGAGCTAGCGTTTGTTTCCTAGTCCTAAATGGAGTTGAATCACATGCAGTTTCTGGTCCTACGCGCAAGAGTTGTTTTATGGTAAGAAGAGTCACTATTGCACTGCCATTGCCATACACAGGACAAATAGCACTGGCGTCTGTTCCCAGCAAGTACAGTGTATTGGACTGAAGAGGAGCTACTGTTCTTGTCAGGTTCCTAAGCAGAATTGAACTAGATATGGCCTTGTGTGTAGGAAGCACAGTTCTTTTGTTCTGAGCAAGTTCACTGTTCGGACCCCATAGGAAACACAGTAGAGTAGAAGAGTGCTCTTTTCTCAAAAGCAGAGTGTGTTTCTTGTAAGGCGAGCTAGCGTTTTTTTCCCAGTCCTAAATGGAGTTGAATCACATGCAGTTTCTGGTCCTACGAGCAAGAGTTGTTTTCTGGTAAGGAAAGTCACTATTGCGCTCCCATTGCATTACACAGAACAAATAGCATTCTCGTCTGTTCCCAGCAAGTACAGTATATCGGACTGAAGAGGAGCTACTGTTTTTGTTAGTTTCCTAAGTAGAATTGAACTAGATATGGCCCGTGTGTGTAGGAAGCACAGTTCTTATATTCTGAGCAATCTCACTGTTCTGGCCGTATAGGAAACACAGTAGAGTAGAAGAGTGCTCTTTTCTCTAAAGCAGAGTGTGTTTCTTGTAAGGCGAGCTAGCTTTTGTTTCCTAGTCCTAAATGGAGTTGAATCACATGCAGTTTCTGGTCTTACGAACAAGAGTTGTTTTCTGGTAAGGAAAGTCACTTTGCGCTCCCATTGCCATTCACAGTGCAAATAGCACTCCCGCCTGTTCCCAGCAGTACAGTGTATTGGACTGAATAGGTGCTACTGTTCTTGTCAGTTTCCTAAGCAGAGTTGAATTAGAAAAGATCCGTGTGAGTAGGAAGCACACTTCTTTTGTTCTGAGCAAGCTCACTGTTTGGACCCCATAGGAAACACAGTAGAGTAGAAGAGTGCTCTTTTCTCTAAAGCAGAGTGTGTTTCTTGTAAGGCGAGCTAGCGTTTGTTTCCCAGTCCTAAATGGAGTTGAGTCCCATGCAGTTTCTGGTACTACGAGCAAGAGTTGTTTTCTGGTAAGAAGAGTCACTATTGCGCTGCCATTGCCATACACAGGACAAATAGCACTGGCGTCTGTTCCCAGCAAGTACAGTGTATTGGACTGAAGAGGATGTACTGTTATTGTCAGGTTCCAAAGCAGAATTGAACTAGATATGGCCATGTGTGTAGGAAGCACAGTTCTTTTGTTCTGAGCAACCTCACTGTTCGGACACCATAGGAAACACAGTAGAGTAGAAGAGTGCTCTTTTCTCAAAAGCAGAGTGTGTTTTTTGTAAGGCAAGCTATCGTTTATTTCCCAGTCCTAAATGGAGTTGAATCACATGCAGTTTCTGGTCCTACGAGCAAGAGTTGTTTTCTGGTAAGGAAAGTCACTATTGCGTTCCCTTTGCCATACACAGTGCAAATAGCACTCACGTCTGTTCCCAGCAAGTACAGTGTATCGGACTGAAGAGGAGCTACTGTTCTTGTCAGTTTCCTAAGCAGAGTTGAACTAGATATGGCCCGTTTGTTTAGGAAGCACAGTTATTATGTTGTGAGCAAGCTCACTGTTCTGGCCCTATAGGAAACACAGTAGAGTAGAAGAGTGCTCTTTTCTCAAAAGCAGAGTATGTTTCTTGTAAGGCGAGCTAGCGTTTCTTTCTCAGTCCTAAATGGAGTTGAATCACATGCAGTTTCTGGTCCTACGAGCAAGAGTTGTTTTCTGGTAAGGAAAGTCACTATTGCGCTGCCATTGCCATACACAGTGCAAATAGCACTCGCATCTGTTCCCAGCAAGTCCAGTGTATCGTCCTGAAGAGGAGCTACTGTTCTTGTCAGTTTCCTAAGCAAAGTTGAACTAGATATGGCCCGTTTGTTTAGGAAGCACAGTTATTATGTTGTGAGCAAGCTCACTGTTCTGGCCCTATAGGAAACACAGTAGAGTAGAAGAGTGCTCTTTTCTCAAAAGCAGAGTGTGTTTCTTGTAAGGCGAGCTAGAATTTGTTTCCCAGTCCTAAATGGAGTTGAATCACATGCAGTTTGTGGTCCTACGAGCAAGAGTTGTTTTCTGGTAAGGAAAGTCACTATTGCGCTCCCCTTGCCATACACAGTGCAAATAGCACTCGCATCTGTTCCCACCAAGTACAGTGTATCAGACTGAAGAGGAGCTACTGTTCTTGTCAGTTTCCTAAGCAGAGTTGAACTAGATATGACCCATGTGTGTAGGAAGCACAGTTCTTTTGTTCTGAGCAAGCTCACTGTTCGAACCCCATAGGAAACACAGTAGAGTAGAAGAGTGCTCTTTTCTCAAAAGCAGAGTGTGTTTCATGTAAGGCGAGCGAGCATTTGTTTCGAGTCCTAAACGGAGTTGAATCACATGCAGTTTCTGGTCCTACGAGCAAGAGTTGTTTTCTGGTAAGGAAAGTCACTATTGTGCTCCCTTTGCCATACACAGTGCAAATAGCACACGCGTCTGTTCCCAGCAAGTACACTGTATCGGACTGAAGAGGAGCTACTGTTCTTGTCAGTTTCCTAAGCAGAGTTGAACTAGATATGGCCCTTGTGTCTAGGAAGCACAGTTCATTTGTTCTGAGCAAGCTCACTGTTCTGGCCCTATAGTAAACACAGTAGAGTAGAAGAGTGCTCTTTTCTCAAAAGCAGAGTGTGTTTCTTGTAAGGCGAGCTAGTGTTTGTTTCCCAGTCCTAAAGGGAGTTGAGTCACATGCAGTTTTTTGTCCTACGAGCATGAGTTGTTTTCTGGTAAGAAGAGTCACTATTGTGCTCCAATTGCCATACACAGTGCAAGTAGCTCTCGCGTCTGTTCTCAGCAAGTACAGTGTATCGGACTGAAGAGGAGCTACTGTTCTTGTCAGTTTCCTAAGCAGAGTTGAACTAGATATGGCCCGTGTGTGTAGGAAGCACAGTTCTTTTGTTCTGAGCAAGCTCACTGTTCTGGCCCTATAGGAAACACAGTAGAGTAGAAGAGTGCTCTTTTCTCTAAAGCAGAGTGTGTTTCTTGTAAGGCGAGCTCGCGTTTGTTTCCCAGTCCTAAATGGAGTTGAGTCACAGGCAGTTTTTCGTCCTACGAGCAAGAGTTGTTTTCTGGTAAGAAGAGTCACTATTGCGCTGCCATTGCCATACACAGGACAAATAGCACTGGCGTCTGTTCCCAGCAAGTACAGTGTATTGGACTGAAGAGGATGTACTGTTATTGTCAGGTTCCGAAGCAGAATTGAACTAGATATGGCCATGTGTGTAGGAAGCACAGTTCTTTTGTTCTGAGCAAGCTCACTGTTCGGACACCATAGGAAACACAGTAGAGTAGAAGAGTGCTCTTTTCTCAAAAGCAGAGTGTGTTTTTTGTAAGGCAAGCTATCGTTTATTTCCCAGTCATAAATGGAGTTGAATCACATGCAGTTTCTGGTCCTACGAGCAAGAGTTGTTTTCTGGTAAGGAAAGTTACTATTGCGTTCCCTTTGCCATACACAGTGCAAATAGAACTCGCGTCTGTTCCCAGCAAGTACAGTGTATCAGACTGAGGAGGAGCTACTGTTCCTTTCAGTTTCCTAAGCAGAGTTGAACTAGATATGGCCCGTGTGTGTAGGAAGCACAGTTCTTACGTTCTGAGTAAGTTCACTGTACTGGCCCTATAGGAAACACAGTAGAGTAGAAGAGTGCTCTTTTCTCAAAAGCAGAGTGTGTTTCTTGTAAGGCAAGCTACCGTTTGTTTCCTAGTCCTAAATGGAGTTGAATCACATGCAGTTTCTGGTCCTACGAGCAAGAGTCGTTTTCTGGTAACGAAAGTCACGTTGCGCTCCCATTGCCATTCACAGTGCAAATAGCACTCCCGTCTGTTCCCAGCAAGTACAGTGTATTGGACTGAATAGGTGCTACTGTTCTTGTCAGTTTCCTAAGCAGAGTTGAACTAGAAATGATCCGTGTGTGTAGGCAGCACAGTTCTTTTTTTCTGAGCAACCTCACTGTTTGGACCCCTTAGGAAACATAGTAGAGTAGAAGAGTGCTCTTTTCTCTAAAGCAGAGTGTGTTTCTTGTAAGGCGAGCTAGCGTTTGTTTCCCAGTCCTAAATGGAGTTGAATCCCATGCAGTTTCTGGTACTACGAGCAAGAGTTGTTTTCTGGTAAGAAGAGTCACTATTGCGCTGCCATTGCCATACACAGGACAAATAGCACTGGCGTCTGTTCCCAGCAAGTACAGTGTATTGGACTGAAGAGGATCTACTGTTCTTGCCAGTTTCCTAAGCAGAGTTGAACTAGATATGGCCCGTGTGTAGGAAGCACAGTTCTTTTGTTCTGAGCAAGCTCACTGTTCGGACACCATAGGAAACACAGTAGAGTAGAAGAGTGCTCTTTTCTCAAAAGCAGAGTATGTTTCTTGTAAGGCGAGCTAGCGTTTCTTTCTCAGTCCTAAATGGAGTTGAATCACATGCAGTTTCTGGTCCTACGAGCAAGAGTTGTTTTCTGGTAAGGAAAGTCACTATTGCGCTGCCATTGCCATACACAGTGCAAATAGCACTCGCATCTGTTCCCAGCAAGTCCAGTGTATCGTCCTGAAGAGGAGCTACTGTTCTTGTCAGTTTCCTAAGCAAAGTTGAACTAGATATGGCCCGTTTGTTTAGGAAGCACAGTTATTATGTTGTGAGCAAGCTCACTGTTCTGGCCCTATAGGAAACACAGTAGAGTAGAAGAGTGCTCTTTTCTCAAAAGCAGAGTGTGTTTCTTGTAAGGCGAGCTAGAATTTGTTTCCCAGTCCTAAATGGAGTTGAATCACATGCAGTTTGTGGTCCTACGAGCAAGAGTTGTTTTCTGGTAAGGAAAGTCACTATTGCGCTCCCCTTGCCATACACAGTGCAAATAGCACTCGCATCTGTTCCCACCAAGTACAGTGTATCAGACTGAAGAGGAGCTACTGTTCTTGTCAGTTTCCTAAGCAGAGTTGAACTAGATATGACCCATGTGTGTAGGAAGCACAGTTCTTTTGTTCTGAGCAAGCTCACTGTTCGAACCCCATAGTAAACACAGTAGAGTAGAAGAGTGCTCTTTTCTCAAAAGCAGAGTGTGTTTCATGTAAGGCGAGCGAGCATTTGTTTCGAGTCCTAAACGGAGTTGAATCACATGCAGTTTCTGGTCCTACGAGCAAGAGTTGTTTTCTGGTAAGGAAAGTCACTATTGTGCTCCCTTTGCCATACACAGTGCAAATAGCACAAGCGTCTGTTCCCAGCAAGTACACTGTATCGGACTGAAGAGGAGCTACTGTTCTTGTCAGTTTCCTAAGCAGAGTTGAACTAGATATGGCCCTTGTGTCTAGGAAGCACAGTTCATTTGTTCTGAGCAAGCTCACTGTTCTGGCCCTATAGTAAACACAGTAGAGTAGAAGAGTGCTCTTTTCTCAAAAGCAGAGTGTGTTTCTTGTAAGGCGAGCTAGTGTTTGTTTCCCAGTCCTAAAGGGAGTTGAGTCACATGCAGTTTTTTGTCCTACGAGCATGAGTTGTTTTCTGGTAAGAAGAGTCACTATTGTGCTCCAATTGCCATACACAGTGCAAGTAGCTCTCGCGTCTGTTCTCAGCAAGTACAGTGTATCGGACTGAAGAGGAGCTACTGTTCTTGTCAGTTTCCTAAGCAGAGTTGAACTAGATATGGCCCGTGTGTGTAGGAAGCACAGTTCTTTTGTTCTGAGCAAGCTCACTGTTCTGGCCCTATAGGAAACACAGTAGAGTAGAAGAGTGCTCTTTTCTCTAAAGCAGAGTGTTTTTCTTATAAGGCGAGCTCGCGTTTGTTTCCCAGTCCTAAATGGAGTTGAGTCACAGGCAGTTTTTCGTCCTACGAGCAAGAGTTGTTTTCTGGTAAGAAGAGTCACTATTGCGCTGCCATTGCCATACACAGGACAAATAGCACTGGCGCCTGTTCCCAGCAAGTACAGTGTATTGGACTGAAGAGGATGTACTGTTATTGTCAGGTTCCGAAGCAGAATTGAACTAGATATGGCCATGTGTGTAGGAAGCACAGTTCTTTTGTTCTGAGCAAGCTCACTGTTCGGACACCATAGGAAACACAGTAGAGTAGAAGAGTGCTCTTTTCTCAAAAGCAGAGTGTGTTTTTTGTAAGGCAAGCTATCGTTTATTTCCCAGTCATAAATGGAGTTGAATCACATGCAGTTTCTGGTCCTACGAGCAAGAGTTGTTTTCTGGTAAGGAAAGTTACTATTGCGTTCCCTTTGCCATACACAGTGCAAATAGCACTCGCGTCTGTTCCCAGCAAGTACAGTGTATCAGACTGAGGAGGAGCTACTGTTCCTTTCAGTTTCCTAAGCAGAGTTGAACTAGATATGGCCCGTGTGTGTAGGAAGCACAGTTCTTACGTTCTGAGTAAGTTCACTGTACTGGCCCTATAGGAAACACAGTAGAGTAGAAGAGTGCTCTTTTCTCAAAAGCAGAGTGTGTTTCTTGTAAGGCAAGCTACCGTTTGTTTCCTAGTCCTAAATGGAGTTGAATCACATGCAGTTTCTGGTCCTACGAGCAAGAGTTGTTTTCTGGTAAGGAAAGTCACGTTGCGCTCCCATTGCCATTCACAGTGCAAATAGCACTCCCGTCTGTTCCCAGCAAGTACAGTGTATTGGACTGAATAGGTGCTACTGTTCTTGTCAGTTTCCTAAGCAGAGTTGAACTAGAAATGATCCGTGTGTGTAGGAAGCACACTTCTTTTGTTCTGAGCAACCTCACTGTTTGGACCCCTTAGGAAACATAGTAGAGTAGAAGAGTGCTCTTTTCTCTAAAGCAGAGTGTGTTTCTTGTAAGGCGAGCTAGCGTTTGTTTCCCAGTCCTAAATGGAGTTGAATCCCATGCAGTTTCTGGTACTACGAGCAAGAGTTGTTTTCTGGTAAGAAGAGTCACTATTGCGCTGCCATTGCCATACACAGGACAAATAGCACTGGCGTCTGTTCCCAGCAAGTACAGTGTATTGGACTTAAGAGGATCTACTGTTATTGTCAGGTTCCGAAGCAGATTTGAACTAGATATGGCCATGTGTGTAGGAAGCACAGTTCTTTTGTTCTGAGCAAGCTCACTGTTCGGACACCATAGGAAACACAGTAGAGTAGAAGAGTGCTCTTTTCTCAAAAGCAGAGTGTGTTTTTTGTAAGGCAAACTATCGTTTATTTCCCAGTCCTAAATGGAGTTGAATCACATGCAGTTTCTGGTCCTACGAGCAAGAGTTGTTTTCTGGTAAGGAAAGTCACTATTGCGCTGCCATTGCCATACACAGTGCAAATAGCACTCGCGTCTGTTCCCAGCAAGTACAGTGTATCGGACTGAAGAGGAGCTACTGTTCTTGTCAGTTTCCTAAGCAGAGTTGAACTAGATATGGCCCGTTTCTTTAGGAAGCACAGTTATTATGTTCTGAGCAAGCTCACTGTTCTGGCTCTATAGGAAACACAGTAGAGTAGAAGAGTGCTCTTTTCTCTAAAGCAGAGTGTGTTTCTTGTAAGGCGAGCTAGCGTTTGTTTCCCAGTCCTAAATGGAGTTGAGTCACATGCAGTTTTTGGTCCTACGAGCAAGAGTTGTTTTCCGGTAAGAAGAGTCACTATTGTGCTCCAAATGCCATACACAGTGCAAATAGCACTCGTGTCTGTTCCCAGCAAGTACAGTATATTGGACTGAATAGGAGCTACTGTTCGTGTCAGGTTCCTAAGCAGAGTTGAACTAGATATGGTCCATGTGTGTAGGAAGCACAGTTCTTTGTTCTGAGCAAGCTCACTGTTCGGACCCCATAGGAAACACAGTAGAGTAGAAGAGTGCTCTTTTCTCTAAAGCAGAGTGTGTTTCTTGTAAGACGAGCTAGCATTTGTTTCCCAGTCCTAAACGGAGTTGAATCACATGCAGTTTCTGGTCCTAAGAGCAAGAGTTGTTTTCTGGTAAGGAAAGTCACTATTGTGTTCCCTTTGCCATACACAGTGCAAATAGCACACGCGTCTGTTCCCAGCAAGTACACTGTATCGGACTGAAGAGGAGCTACTGTTCTTGTCAGTTTCCTAAGCAGAGTTGAACTAGATATGGCCCTTGTGTCCAGGAAGCACAGTTCATTTGTTCTGAGCAAGCTCACTCTTCTGGCCCTATAGTAAACACAGTAGAGTAGAAGAGTGCTCTTTTCTCAAAAGCAGAGTGTGTTTCTTGTAAGGCGAGCTAGAGTTTGTTTCCCAGTCCTAAAGGGAGTTGAGTCACATGCAGTTTTTGGTCCTAAGAGCAAGAGTTGTTTTCTGGTAAGAAGAGTCACTATTGTGCTCCAATTGCCATACACAGTGCAAATAGCTCTCGCGGCTGTACCCAGCAAGTACAGTGTATCAGACTGAGGAGGAGCTAATGTTCCTGTCAGTTTCCTAAGCAGAGTTGAACTAGATATGGACCGTGTGTGTAGGAAGCACAGTTCTTATGTTCTGAGCAAGTTCACTGTTCTGGCCCTATAGGAAACACAGTAGAGTAGAAGAGTGCTCTTTTCTCAAAAGCAGAGAATGTTTCTTGTAAGGCGAGCTAGCGTTTGTTTCCTAGTCCTAAATGGAGTTGAATCACATGCAGTTTCTGGTCCTATGAACAAGAGTTGTTTTCTGGTAAGAAAAGTCACTTTGCGCTCCCATTGCCATTCACAGAGCAAATAGCACTCCCGTCTGTTCCCAACAGTACAGTGTATTGGACTGAATAGGTGCTACTGTTCTTGTCAGTTTCCTAAGCAGAGTTGAACTAGAAATGATCCGTGTGTGTAGGAAGCACAGTTTTTTGTTCTGAGCAAGCTCACTGTTTGGACCCCATAGGAAACACAGTAGAGTAGAAGAGTGCTCTTTTCTCTAAAGCAGAGTGTGTTTCTTGTAAGGCGAGCTAGCGTTTGTTTCCCAGTCCTAAATGGAGTTGAATCCCATGCAGTTTCTGGTACTACGAGCAAGAGTTGTTTTCTGGTAAGAAGAGTCACTATTGCGCTGCCATTGCCATACACAGGACAAATAGCACTGGCGTCTGTTCGCAGCAAGTACAGTGTATTGGACTGAAGAGGATGTACTGTTATTGTCAGGTTCCGAAGCTGAATTGAACTAGATATGGCCATGTGTGTAGGAAGCACAGTTCTTTTGTTCTGAGCAAGCTCACTGTTCGGACACCATAGGAAACACAGTAGAGTAGAAGAGTGCTCTTTTCTCAAAAGCAGAGTGTGTTTTTTGTAAGGCAAGCTATCGTTTATTTCCCAGTCCTAAATGGAGTTGAATCACATGAAGTTTCTGGTCCTAAGAGCAAGAGTTGTTTTCTGGTAAGGAAAGTCACTATTGCGTTCCCTTTGCCATACACAGTGCAAATAGCACTCGCGTCTGTTCCCAGCAAGTACAGTGTATGGGACTGAAGAGGAGCTACTGTTCTTGTCAGTTTCCTAAGCAGAGTTGAACTAGATATGGCCCGTTTGTTTAGGAAGCACAGTTCTTATGTTCTGAGCAAGCTCACTGTTCTGGCCCTATAGGAAACCCAGTAGAGTAGAAGAGTGCTCTTTTCTCTAAAGCAGAGTGTGTTTCTTGTAAGGCGAGCTAGCTTTTGTTTCCTAGTCCTAAATGGAGTTGAATCACATGCAGTTTCTGGTCCTACGAACAAGAGTTGTTTTCTGGTAAGGAAAGTCACTTTGCGCTCCCATTGCCATTCACAGTGCAAATAGAACTCCTGTCTGTTCCCAGCAAGTACACTGTATCGTCCTGAAGAGGAGCTACTGTTCTTGTCAGTTTCCTAAGCAGAGTTGAACTAGATATGGCCCGTTTGTTTAGGAAGCACAGTTATTATGTTGTGAGCAAGCTCACTGTTCTGGCCCTATAGGAAACACAGTAGAGTAGAAGAGTGCTCTTTTCTCAAAAGCAGAGTGTGTTTCATGTAAGGCGAGCGAGCATTTGTTTCCCAGTCCTAAACGGAGTTGAATCACATGCAGTTTCTGGTCCTACGAGCAAGAGTTGTTTTCTGGTAAGGAAAGTCACTATTGTGCTCCCTTTGCCATACACAGTGCAAATAGCACACGCGTCTGTTCCCAGCAAGTACACTGTATCGGACTGAAGAGGAGCTACTGTTCTTGTCAGTTTCCTAAGCAGAGTTGAACTAGATATGGCCCTTGTGTCTAGGAAGCACAGTTCATTTGTTCTGAGCAAGCTCACTGTTCTGGCCCTATAGTAAACACAGTGGAGTAGAAGAGTGCTCTTTTCTCAAAAGCAGAGTGTGTTTCTTGTAAGGCGAGCTAGTGTTTGTTTCCCAGTCCTAAAGGGAGTTGAGTCACATGCAGTTTTTTGTCCTACGAGCAAGAGTTGTTTTCTGGTAAGAAGAGTCACTATTGTGCTCCAATTGCCATACACAGTGCAAGTAGCTCTCGCGTCTGTTCTCAGCAAGTACAGTGTATCGGACTGAAGAGGAGCTACTGTTCTTGTCAGTTTCCTAAGCAGAGTTGAACTAGATATGGCCCTTGTGTGTAGGAAGCACAGTTCTTTTGTTCTAAGCAAGCTTACTGTTCTGGCCCTATAGGAAACACAGTAGAGTAGAAGAGTGCTCTTTTCTCTAAAGCAGAGTGTGTTTCTTGTAAGGCGAGCTCGCATTTGTTTCCCAGTCCTAAATGGAGTTGAGTCACAGGCAGTTTTTCGTCCTACGAGCAAGAGTTGTTTTCTGGTAAGAAGAGTCACTATTGCGCTGCCATTGCCATACACAGGACAAATAGCACTGGCGTCTGTTCCCAGCAAGTACAGTGTATTGGACTGAAGAGGATGTACTGTTATTGTCAGGTTCCGAAGCAGAATTGAACTAGATATGGCCATGTGTGTAGGAAGCACAGTTCTTTTGTTCTGAGCAAGCTCACTGTTCGGACACCATAGGAAACACAGTAGAGTAGAAGAGTGCTCTTTTCTCAAAAGCAGAGTGTGTTTTTTGTAAGGCAAGCTATCGTTTATTTCCCAGTCATAAATGGAGTTGAATCACATGCAGTTTCTGGTCCTACGAGCAAGAGTTGTTTTCTGGTAAGGAAAGTCACTATTGCGTTCCCTTTGCCATACACAGTGCAAATAGCACTCGCGTCTGTTCCAAGCAAGTACAGTGTATCAGACTGAGGAGGAGCTACTGTTCCTTTCAGTTTCCTAAGCAGAGTTGAACTAGATATGGCCCGTGTGTGTAGGAAGCACAGTTCTTACGTTCTGAGCAAGTTCACTGTACTGGCCCTATAGGAAACACAGTAGAGTAGAAGAGTGCTCTTTTCTCAAAAGCAGAGTGTGTTTCTTGTAAGGCAAGCTACCGTTTGTTTCCTAGTCCTAAATGGAGTTGAATCACATGCAGTTTCTGGTCCTACGAGCAAGAGTTGTTTTCTGGTAAGGAAAGTCACGTTGCGCTCCCATTGCCATTCACAGTGCAAATAGCACTCCCGTCTGTTCCCAGCAGTACAGTGTATCGGACAGAAGAGGAGCTACAGTTCTTGCCAGTTTCCTAATAGAGTTGAACTAGATATGGCCCGTGTGTAGGAAGCACAGTTGTTTTGTTCTGAGCAAGCTCACTGTTCGGACACCATAGGAAACACAGCAGAGTAGAAGAGTGCTCTTTTCTCAAAAGCAGAGTATGTTTCTTGTAAGGCGAGCTAGCGTTTCTTTCTCAGTCCTAAATGGAGTTGAATCACATGCAGTTTCTGGTCCTACGAGCAAGAGTTGTTTTCTGGTAAGGAAAGTCACTATTGCGCTGCCATTGCCATACACAGTGCAAATAGCACTCGCGTCTGTTCCCAGCATGTACAGTGTATCGGACTGAAGAGGAGCTACTGTTTTTGTCAGTTTCCTAAGCAGAGTTGAACTAGATATGGCCCGTTTGTTCAGGAAGCACATTTATTATGTTCTGAGCAAGCTCACTGTTCTGGCCCTATAGGAAACACAGTAGAGTAGAAGAGTGCTCTTTTCTCTAAAGCAGAGTGTGTTTCTTGTAAGGCGAGCTAGCGTTTGTTTCCCAGTCCTAAATGGATTTGAGTCACATGCAGTTTTTGGTCCTACGAGCAAGAGTTGTATTCCGGTAAGAAGAGTCACTATTGCGCTCCAAATGCCATACACAGTGCAAATAGCACTCATGTCTGTTCCCAGCAAGCACAGTGTATTGGACTGAATAGGAGCTACTGTTCCTTTCAGTTTCCTAACCAGAGTTGAACTACATATGATCCATGTGTGTGGGAAGCACAGTTCTTTTGTTCTGAGCAAGCTCACTCTTCTGGCCCTATAGGAAACACAGTAGAGTAGAAGAGTGCTCTTTTCTCCAAAGCAGAGTGTGTTTCTTGTAAGGCGAGCTAGCGTTTGTTTGCCAGTCCTAAATGGAGTTGATTCACATGCAGTTTCTGGTCCTACGAGCAAGAGTTTTTTTATGGTAAGAAGAGTCACTATTGCGCTGCCATTGCCATACACAGGACAAATAGCACTGGCGTCTGTTCCCAGCAAGTACAGTGTATTGGACTGAAGAGGATCTACTGTTCTTGTCAGGTTCCTAAGCAGAATTGAACTAGATATGGTCTTGTGTGTAGGAAGCACAGTTCTTTTGTTCTGAGCAAGTTCACTGTTCGGACCCCATAGGAAACACAGTAGAGTAGAAGAGTGCTCTTTTCTCTAAAGCAGAGTGTGTTTCTTGTAAGGCGAGGTAGCGTTTTTTTCCCAGTCCTAAATGGAGTTGAATCACATGCAGTTTGTGGTCCTACGAGCAAGAGTTGTTTTCTGGTAAGGAAAGTCACTATTGCGCTCCCATTGCATTACACAGAACAAATAGCATTCGCGTCTGTTCCCCGCAAGTACAGTATATCGGACTGAAGAGGAGCTACTGTTTTTGTTAGTTTCCTAATTAGAATTGAACTAGATATGGCCCGTGTGTGTAGGAAGCACAGTTCTTATGTTCTGAGCAAGCTCACTGTTCTGGCCGTATAGGAAACACAGTAGAGTAGAAGAGTGCTCTTTTCTCTAAAGCAGAGTGTGTTTCTTGTAAGGCGAGCTAGCTTTTGTTTCCTAGTCCTAAATGGAGTTGAATCACACGCAGTTTCTGGTCCTACGAACAAGAGTTGTTTTCTGGTAAGGAAAGTCACTTTGCGCTCCCATTGCCATTCACAGTGCAAACAGCACTCCCGTCTGTTCCCAGCAGTACAGTGTATTGGACTGAATAGGTGCTACTGTTCTTGTCAATTTCCTAAGCAGAGTTGAACTAGAAATGATCCGTGTGTGTAGGAAGCACACTTCTTTTGTTCTGAGCAAGCTCACTGTTTGGACCCCATAGGAAACACAGTAGAGTAGAAGAGTGCTCTTTTCTCTAAAGCAGAGTATGTTTCTTGTAAGGTGAGCTAGCGTTTGTTTCCCAGTCCTAAATGGAGTTGAATCACATGCAGTTTCTGGTCCTACGAGCAAGAGTTGTTTTCTGGTAAGGAAAGTCACTATTGTGCTCCCTTTGCCATACACAGTGCAAATAGCACACGCGTCTGTTCCCAGCAAGTACACTGTATCGGACTGAAGAGGAGCTACTGTTCTTGTCAGTTTCCTAAGCAGAGTTGAACTAGATATGGCCCTTGTGTCTAGGAAGCACAGTTCATTTGTTCTGAGCAAGCTCACTGTTCTGGCCCTATAGTAAACACAGTGGAGTAGAAGAGTGCTCTTTTCTCAAAAGCAGAGTGTGTTTCTTGTAAGGCGAGCTAGTGTTTGTTTCCCAGTCCTAAAGGGAGTTGAGTCACATGCAGTTTTTTGTCCTACGAGCAAGAGTTGTTTTCTGGTAAGAAGAGTCACTATTGTGCTCCAATTGCCATACACAGTGCAAGTAGCTCTCGCGTCTGTTCTCAGCAAGTACAGTGTATTGGACTGAAGAGGAGCTACTGTTCTTGTCAGTTTCCTAAGCAGAGTTGAACTAGATATGGCCCTTGTGTGTAGGAAGCACAGTTCTTTTGTTCTAAGCAAGCTTACTGTTCTGGCCCTATAGGAAACACAGTAGAGTAGAAGAGTGCTCTTTTCTCTAAAGCAGAGTGTGTTTCTTGTAAGGCGAGCTCGCGTTTGTTTCCCAGTCCTAAATGGAGTTGAGTCACAGGCAGTTTTTCGTCCTACGAGCAAGAGTTGTTTTCTGGTAAGAAGAGTCACTATTGCGCTGCCATTGCCATACACAGGACAAATAGCACTGGCGTCTGTTCCCAGCAAGTACAGTGTATTGGACTGAAGAGGATGTACTGTTATTGTCAGGTTCCGAAGCAGAATTGAACTAGATATGGCCATGTGTGTAGGAAGCACAGTTCTTTTGTTCTGAGCAAGCTCACTGTTCGGACACCATAGGAAACACAGTAGAGTAGAAGAGTGCTCTTTTCTCAAAAGCAGAGTGTGTTTTTTGTAAGGCAAGCTATCGTTTATTTCCCAGTCATAAATGGAGTTGAATCACATGCAGTTTCTGGTCCTACGAGCAAGAGTTGTTTTCTGGTAAGGAAAGTCACTATTGCGTTCCCTTTGCCATACACAGTGCAAATAGCACTCGCGTCTGTTCCAAGCAAGTACAGTGTATCAGACTGAGGAGGAGCTACTGTTCCTTTCAGTTTCCTAAGCAGAGTTGAACTAGATATGGCCCGTGTGTGTAGGAAGCACAGTTCTTACGTTCTGAGCAAGTTCACTGTACTGGCCCTATAGGAAACACAGTAGAGTAGAAGAGTGCTCTTTTCTCAAAAGCAGAGTGTGTTTCTTGTAAGGCAAGCTACCGTTTGTTTCCTAGTCCTAAATGGAGTTGAATCACATGCAGTTTCTGGTCCTACGAGCAAGAGTTGTTTTCTGGTAAGGAAAGTCACGTTGCGCTCCCATTGCCATTCACAGTGCAAATAGCACTCCCGTCTGTTCCCAGCAGTACAGTGTATCGGACAGAAGAGGAGCTACAGTTCTTGCCAGTTTCCTAATAGAGTTGAACTAGATATGGCCCGTGTGTAGGAAGCACAGTTGTTTTGTTCTGAGCAAGCTCACTGTTCGGACACCATAGGAAACACAGCAGAGTAGAAGAGTGCTCTTTTCTCAAAAGCAGAGTATGTTTCTTGTAAGGCGAGCTAGCGTTTCTTTCTCAGTCCTAAATGGAGTTGAATCACATGCAGTTTCTGGTCCTACGAGCAAGAGTTGTTTTCTGGTAAGGAAAGTCACTATTGCGCTGCCATTGCCATACACAGTGCAAATAGCACTCGCGTCTGTTCCCAGCATGTACAGTGTATCGGACTGAAGAGGAGCTACTGTTTTTGTCAGTTTCCTAAGCAGAGTTGAACTAGATATGGCCCGTTTGTTCAGGAAGCACAGTTATTATGTTCTGAGCAAGCTCACTGTTCTGGCCCTATAGGAAACACAGTAGAGTAGAAGAGTGCTCTTTTCTCTAAAGCAGAGTGTGTTTCTTGTAAGGCGAGCTAGCGTTTGTTTCCCAGTCCTAAATGGATTTGAGTCACATGCAGTTTTTGGTCCTACGAGCAAGAGTTGTATTCCGGTAAGAAGAGTCACTATTGCGCTCCAAATGCCATACACAGTGCAAATAGCACTCATGTCTGTTCCCAGCAAGCACAGTGTATTGGACTGAATAGGAGCTACTGTTCCTTTCAGTTTCCTAACCAGAGTTGAACTACATATGATCCATGTGTGTGGGAAGCACAGTTCTTTTGTTCTGAGCAAGCTCACTCTTCTGGCCCTATAGGAAACACAGTAGAGTAGAAGAGTGCTCTTTTCTCCAAAGCAGAGTGTGTTTCTTGTAAGGCGAGCTAGCGTTTGTTTGCCAGTCCTAAATGGAGTTGATTCACATGCAGTTTCTGGTCCTACGAGCAAGAGTTTTTTTATGGTAAGAAGAGTCACTATTGCGCTGCCATTGCCATACACAGGACAAATAGCACTGGCGTCTGTTCCCAGCAAGTACAGTGTATTGGACTGAAGAGGATCTACTGTTCTTGTCAGGTTCCTAAGCAGAATTGAACTAGATATGGTCTTGTGTGTAGGAAGCACAGTTCTTTTGTTCTGAGCAAGTTCACTGTTCGGACCCCATAGGAAACACAGTAGAGTAGAAGAGTGCTCTTTTCTCTAAAGCAGAGTGTGTTTCTTGTAAGGCGAGGTAGCGTTTTTTTCCCAGTCCTAAATGGAGTTGAATCACATGCAGTTTGTGGTCCTACGAGCAAGAGTTGTTTTCTGGTAAGGAAAGTCACTATTGCGCTCCCATTGCATTACACAGAACAAATAGCATTCGCGTCTGTTCCCTGCAAGTACAGTATATCGGACTGAAGAGGAGCTACTGTTTTTGTTAGTTTCCTAATTAGAATTGAACTAGATATGGCACGTGTGTGTAGGAAGCACAGTTCTTATGTTCTGAGCAAGCTCACTGTTCTGGCCGTATAGGAAACACAGTAGAGTAGAAGAGTGCTCTTTTCTCTAAAGCAGAGTGTGTTTCTTGTAAGGCGAGCTAGCTTTTGTTTCCTAGTCCTAAATGGAGTTGAATCACATGCAGTTTCTGGTCCTACGAACAAGAGTTGTTTTCTGGTAAGGAAAGTCACTTTGCGCTCCCATTGCCATTCACAGTGCAAATAGCACTCCCGTCTGTTCCCAGCAGTACAGTGTATTGGACTGAATAGGTGCTACTGTTCTTGTCAATTTCCTAAGCAGAGTTGAACTAGAAATGATCCGTGTGTGTAGGAAGCACACTTCTTTTGTTCTGAGCAAGCTCACTGTTTGGACCCCATAGGAAACACAGTAGAGTAGAAGAGTGCTCTTTTCTCTAAAGCAGAGTATGTTTCTTGTAAGGTGAGCTAGCGTTTGTTTCCCAGTCCTAAATGGAGTTGAATCCCATGCAGTTTCTGGTACTACGAGCAAGAGTTTTTTTCTGGTAAGAAGAGTCACTATTGCGCTGCCATTGCCATACACAGGACAAATAGCACTGGCGTCTGTTCGCAGCAAGTACAGTGTATTGGACTGAAGAGGATGTACTGTTATTGTCAGGTTCCGAAGCAGAATTGAACTAGATATGGCCATGTGTGTAGGAAGCACAGTTCTTTTGTTCTGAGCAAGCTCACTGTTCGGACACCATAGGAAACACAGTAGAGTAGAAGAGTGCTCTTTTCTCTAAAGCAGAGTGTGTTTCTTGTAAGGCGAGCTAGCGTTTGTTTCCCAGTCCTAAATGGAGTTGAGTCACAGGCAGTTTTTGGTCCTACGACCAAGAGTTGTTTTCCGGTAAGAAGAGTCACTATTGTGCTCCAAATGCCATACACAGTGCAAATAGCACTCGTGTCTGTTCCCAGCAAGTACAGTGTATTGGACTGAATAGGAGCTACTGTTCGTGTCAGTTTCCTAAGCAGAGTTGAACTAGATATGGTCCATGTGTGTAGGAAGCACAGTTCTTTGTTCTGAGCAAGCTCACTGTTCGGACCCCATAGGAAACACAGTAGAGTAGAAGAGTGCTCTTTTCTCTAAAGCAGAGTGTTTTTCTTGTAAGGCGAGCTAGCATTTGTTTCCCAGTCCTAAACGGAGTTGAATCACATGCAGTTTCTGGTCCTACGAGCAAGAGTTGTTTTCTGGTAAGGAAAGTCACTATTGTGCTCCCTTTGCCATACACAGTGCAAATAGCACACCCGTCTGTTCCCAGCATGTACACTGTATCGGACTGAAGAGGAGCTACTGTTCTTGTCAGTTTCCTAAGCAGAGTTGAACTAGATATGGCCTTTGTGTCTAGGAAGCACAGTTCATTTGTTCTGAGCAAGCTCACTCTTCTGGCCCTAGGTAAACACAGTAGAGTAAGAGAGTGCTCTTTTCTCAAAAGCAGAGTGTGTTTCTTGTAAGGCGAGCTAGAGTTTGTTTCCCAGTCCTAAAGGGAGTTGAGTCACATGCAGTTTTTGGTCCTACGAGCAAGAGTTGTTTTCTGGTAAGAAGAGTCACTATTGTGCTCCAATTGCCATACACAGTGCAAATAGCTCTCGCGGCTGTACCCAGCAAGTACAGTGTATCAGAATGAGGAGGAGCTAATGTTCCTGTCAGTTTCCTAAGCAGAGTTGAACTAGATATGGCCCGTGTGTGTAGGAAGCACAGTTCTTATGTTCTGAGCAAGTTCACTGTTCTGGCCCTATAGGAAATACAGTAGAGTAGAAGAGTGCTCTTTTCTCTAAAGCAGAGTGTGTTTCTTGTAAGGCAAGCTACCGTTTGTTTCCTAGTCCTAAATGGAGTTGAATCACATGCAGTTTCTGGTCCTATGAACAAGAGTTGTTTTCTGGTAAGAAAAGTCACTTTGCGCTCCCATTGCCATTCACAGTGCAAATAGCACTCCCGTCTGTTCCCAGCAGTACAGTGTATTGGACTGAATAGGTGCTACTGTTCTTGTCAGTTTCCTAAGCAGAGTTGAACTAGAAATGATCCGTGTGTGTAGGAAGCACAGTTTTTTGTTCTGAGCAAGCTCACTGTTTGGACCCCATAGGAAACACAGTAGAGTAGAAGAGTGCTCTTTTCTCTAAAGCAGAGTGTGTTTCTTGTAAGGCGAGCTAGCGTTTGTTTCCCAGTCCTAAATGGAGTTGAATCCCATGCAGTTTCTGGTACTACGAGCAAGAGTTGTTTTCTGGTAAGAAGAGTCACTATTGTGCTGCCATTGCCATACACAGGACAAATAGCACTGGCGTCTGTTCGCAGCAAGTACAGTGTATTGGACTGAAGAGGATGTACTGTTATTGTCAGGTTCTGAAGCTGAATTGAACTAGATATGGCCATGTGTGTAGGAAGCACAGTTCTTTTGTTCTGAGCAAGCTCACTGTTCGGACACCATAGGAAACACAGTAGAGTAGCAGAGTGCTCTTTTCTCAAAAGCAGAGTGTGTTTTTTGTAAGGCAAGCTATCGTTTATTTCCCAGTCCTAAATGGAGTTGAATCACATGCAGTTTCTGGTCCTAAGAGCAAGAGTTGTTTTCTGGTAAGGAAAGTCACTATTGCGTTCCCTTTGCCATACACAGTGCAAAAAGCACTCGCGTCTGTTCCCAGCAAGTACAGTGTATCGGACTGAAGAGGAGCTACTGTTCTTGTCAGTTTCCTAAGCAGAGTTGAACTAGATATGGCCCGTTTGTTTAGGAAGCACAGTTATTATGTTCTGAGCAAGCTCACTGTTCTGGCCCTATAGGAAACACAGTAGAGTAGAAGAGTGCTCTTTTCTCTAAACCAGAGTGTGTTTCTTGTAAGGCGAGCTAGCGTTTGTTTCCCAGTCCTAAATGGAGTTGAGTCACATGCAGTTTTTGGTCCTATGAGCAAGAGTTGTTTTCTGGTAAGGAGAGTCACTATTGTGCTCCAAATGCCAAACACAGTGCAAAATAGCACTCGTGTCTGTTCCCAGCAATTACAGTGTATCGGACAGAAGAGGAGCTACAGTTCTTGCCAGTTTCCTAATAGAGTTGAACTAGATATGGCCCGTGTGTAGGAAGCACAGTTCTTTTGTTCTGAGCAAGCTCACTGTTCGGACACCATAGGAAACACAGTAGAGTAGAAGAGTGCTCTTTTCTCAAAAGCAGAGTATGTTTCTTGTAAGGCGAGCTAGCGTTTCTTTCTCAGTCCTAAATGGAGTTGAATCACATGCAGTTTCTGGTCCTACGAGCAAGAGTTGTTTTCTGGTATTGAAAGTCACTATTGCGCTGCCATTGCCATACACAGTGCAAATAGCACTCGCGTCTGTTCCCAGCATGTACAGTGTATCGGACTGAAGAGGAGCTACTGTTTTTGTCAGTTTCCTAAGCAGAGTTGAACTAGATATGGCCCGTTTGTTCAGGAAGCACAGTTATTATGTTCTGAGCAAGCTCACTGTTCTGGCCCTATAGGAAACACAGTAGAGTAGAAGAGTGCTCTTTTCTCTAAAGCAGAGTGTGTTTCTTGTAAGGCGAGCTAGCGTTTGTTTCCCAGTCCTAAATGGAGTTGAGTCACATGCAGTTTTTGGTCCTACGAGCAAGAGTTGTTTTCCGGTAAGAAGAGTCACTATTGTGCTCCAAATGCCATACACAGTGCAAATAGCACTCGTGTCTGTTCCCAGCAAGTACAGTATATTGGACTGAATAGGAGCTACTGTTTGTGTCAGGTTCCTAAGCAGAGTTGAACTAGATATGGTCCATGTGTGTAGGAAGCACAGTTCTTTGTTCTGAGCAAGCTCACTGTTCGGACCCCATAGGAAACACAGTAGAGTAGAAGAGTGCTCTTTTCTCTAAAGCAGAGTGTGTTTCTTGTAAGACGAGGTAGCATTTGTTTCCCAGTCCTAAACGGAGTTGAATCACATGCAGTTTCTGGTCCTACGAGCAAGAGTTGTTTTCTGGTAAGGAAAGTCACTATTGTGCTCCCTTTGCCATACACAGTGCAAATAGCACACGCGTCTGTTCCCAGCAAGTACACTGTATCGGACTGAAGAGGAGCTACTGTTCTTGTCAGTTTCCTAAGCAGAGTTGAACTAGATATGGCCTTTGTGTCCAGGAAGCACAGTTCATTTGTTCTGAGCAAGCTCACTCTTCTGGCCCTATAGTAAACACAGTAGAGTAGAAGAGTGCTCTTTTCTCAAAAGCAGAGTGTGTTTCTTGTAAGGCGAGCTAGAGTTTGTTTCCCAGTCCTAAAGGGAGTTGAGTCACATGCAGTTTTTGGTCCTACGAGCAAGAGTTGTTTTCTGGTAAGAAGAGTCACTATTGTGCTCCAATTGCCATACACAGTGCAAATAGCTCTCGCGGCTGTACCCAGCAAGTACAGTGTATCAGACTGAGGAGGAGCTAATGTTCCTGTCAGTTTCCTAAGCAGAGTTGAACTAGATATGCCCCGTGTGTGTAGGAAGCACAGTTCTTATGTTCTGAGCAAGTTCACTGTTCTGGCCCTATAGGAAACACAGTAGAGTAGAAGAGTGCTCTTTTCTCTAAAGCAGAGTGTGTTTCTTGTAAGGCGAGCTAGCGTTTGTTTCCTAGTCCTAAATGGAGTTGAATCACATGCAGTTTCTGGTCCTATGAACAAGAGTTGTTTTCTGGTAAGAAAAGTCACTTTGCGCTCCCATTGCCATTCACAGTGCAAATAGCACTCCCGTCTGTTCCCAGCAGTACAGTGTATCGGACAGAAGAGGAGCTACAGTTCTTGCCAGTTTCCTAATAGAGTTGAACTAGATATGGCCCGTGTGTAGGAAGCACAGTTGTTTTGTTCTGAGCAAGCTCACTGTTCGGACACCATAGGAAACACAGCAGAGTAGAAGAGTGCTCTTTTCTCAAAAGCAGAGTATGTTTCTTGTAAGGCGAGCTAGCGTTTCTTTCTCAGTCCTAAATGGAGTTGAATCACATGCAGTTTCTGGTCCTACGAGCAAGAGTTGTTTTCTGGTAAGGAAAGTCACTATTGCGCTGCCATTGCCATACACAGTGCAAATAGCACTCGCGTCTGTTCCCAGCATGTACAGTGTATCGGACTGAAGAGGAGCTACTGTTTTTGTCAGTTTCCTAAGCAGAGTTGAACTAGATATGGCCCGTTTGTTCAGGAAGCACAGTTATTATGTTCTGAGCAAGCTCACTGTTCTGGCCCTATAGGAAACACAGTAGAGTAGAAGAGTGCTCTTTTCTCTAAAGCAGAGTGTGTTTCTTGTAAGGCGAGCTAGCGTTTGTTTCCCAGTCCTAAATGGATTTGAGTCACATGCAGTTTTTGGTCCTACGAGCAAGAGTTGTATTCCGGTAAGAAGAGTCACTATTGCGCTCCAAATGCCATACACAGTGCAAATAGCACTCATGTCTGTTCCCAGCAAGCACAGTGTATTGGACTGAATAGGAGCTACTGTTCTTGTCAGTTTCCTAACCAGAGTTGAACTACATATGATCCATGTGTGTGGGAAGCACAGTTCTTTTGTTCTGAGCAAGCTCACTCTTCTGGCCCTATAGGAAACACAGTAGAGTAGAAGAGTGCTCTTTTCTCCAAAGCAGAGTGTGTTTCTTGTAAGGCGAGCTAGCGTTTGTTTGCCAGTCCTAAATGGAGTTGATTCACATGCAGTTTCTGGTCCTACGAGCAAGAGTTGTTTTATGGTAAGAAGAGTCACTATTGCGCTGCCATTGCCATACACAGGACAAATAGCACTGGCGTCTGTTCCCAGCAAGTACAGTGTATTGGACTGAAGAGGATCTACTGTTCTTGTCAGGTTCCTAAGCAGAATTGAACTAGATATGGTCTTGTGTGTAGGAAGCACAGTTCTTTTGTTCTGAGCAAGTTCACTGTTCGGACCCCATAGGAAACACAGTAGAGTAGAAGAGTGCTCTTTTCTCTAAAGCAGAGTGTGTTTCTTGTAAGGCGAGGTAGCGTTTTTTTCCCAGTCCTAAATGGAGTTGAATCACATGCAGTTTGTGGTCCTACGAGCAAGAGTTGTTTTCTGGTAAGGAAAGTCACTATTGCGCTCCCATTGCATTACACAGAACAAATAGCATTCGCGTCTGTTCCCCGCAAGTACAGTATATCGGACTGAAGAGGAGCTACTGTTTTTGTTAGTTTCCTAAGTAGAATTGAACTAGATATGGCCCGTGTGTGTAGGAAGCACAGTTCTTATGTTCTGAGCAAGCTCACTGTTCTGGCCGTATAGGAAACACAGTAGAGTAGAAGAGTGCTCTTTTCTCTAAAGCAGAGTGTGTTTCTTGTAAGGCGAGCTAGCTTTTGTTTCCTAGTCCTAAATGGAGTTGAATCACATGCAGTTTCTGGTCCTACGAACAAGAGTTGTTTTCTGGTAAGGAAAGTCACTTTGCGCTCCCATTGCCATTCACAGTGCAAATAGCACTCCCGTCTGTTCCCAGCAGTACAGTGTATTGGACTGAATAGGTGCTACTGTTCTTGTCAATTTCCTAAGCAGAGTTGAACTAGAAATGATCCGTGTGTGTAGGAAGCACATTCTTTTGTTCTGAGCAAGCTCACTGTTTGGACCCCATAGGAAACACAGTAGAGTAGAAGAGTGCTCTTTTCTCTAAAGCAGAGTATGTTTCTTGTAAGGCGAGCTAGCGTTTGTTTCCCAGTCCTAAATGGAGTTGAATCCCATGCAGTTTCTGGTACTACGAGCAAGAGTTTTTTTCTGGTAAGAAGAGTCACTATTGCGCTGCCATTGCCATACACAGGACAAATAGCACTGGCGTCTGTTCGCAGCAAGTACAGTGTATTGGACTGAAGAGGATGTACTGTTATTGTCAGGTTCCGAAGCAGAATTGAACTAGATATGGCCATGTGTGTAGGAAGCACAGTTCTTTTGTTCTGAGCAAGCTCACTGTTCGGACACCATAGGAAACACAGTAGAGTAGAAGAGTGCTCTTTTCTCTAAAGCAGAGTGTGTTTCTTGTAAGGCGAGCTAGCGTTTGTTTCCCAGTCCTAAATGGAGTTGAGTCACAGGCAGTTTTTGGTCCTACGACCAAGAGTTGTTTTCCGGTAAGAAGAGTCACTATTGTGCTCCAAATGCCATACACAGTGCAAATAGCACTCGTGTCTGTTCCCAGCAAGTACAGTGTATTGGACTGAATAGGAGCTACTGTTCGTGTCAGTTTCCTAAGCAGAGTTGAACTAGATATGGTCCATGTGTGTAGGAAGCACAGTTCTTTGTTCTGAGCAAGCTCACTGTTCGGACCCCATAGGAAACACAGTAGAGTAGAAGAGTGCTCTTTTCTCTAAAGCAGAGTGTTTTTCTTGTAAGGCGAGCTAGCATTTGTTTCCCAGTCCTAAACGGAGTTGAATCACATGCAGTTTCTGGTCCTACGAGCAAGAGTTGTTTTCTGGTAAGGAAAGTCACTATTGTGCTCCCTTTGCCATACACAGTGCAAATAGCACACCCGTCTGTTCCCAGCATGTACACTGTATCGGACTGAAGAGGAGCTACTGTTCTTGTCAGTTTCCTAAGCAGAGTTGAACTAGATATGGCCCTTGTGTCTAGGAAGCACAGTTCATTTGTTCTGAGCAAGCTCACTCTTCTGGCCCTATAGTAAACACAGTAGAGTAGAAGAGTGCTCTTTTCTCAAAAGCAGAGTGTGTTTCTTGTAAGGCGAGCTAGAGCTTGTTTCCCAGTCCTAAAGGGAGTTGAGTCACATGCAGTTTTTTGTCCTACGAGCAAGAGTTGTTTTCTGGTAAGAAGAGTCACTATTGTGCTCCAATTGCCATACACAGTGCAAATAGCTCTCGCGGCTGTACCCAGCAAGTACAGTGTATCAGAATGAGGAGGAGCTAATGTTCCTGTCAGTTTCCTAAGCAGAGTTGAACTAGATATGGCCCGTGTGTGTAGGAAGCACAGTTCTTATGTTCTGAGCAAGTTCACTGTTCTGGCCGTATAGGAAACACAGTAGAGTAGAAGAGTGCTCTTTTCTCTAAAGCAGAGTGTGTTTCTTGTAAGGCAAGCTACCGTTGGTTTCCTAGTCCTAAATGGAGTTGAATCACATGCAGTTTCTGGTCCTATGAACAAGAGTTGTTTTCTGGTAAGAAAAGTCACTTTGCGCTCCCATTGCCATTCACAGTGCAAATAGCACTCCCGTCTGTTCCCAGCAGTACAGTGTATTGGACTGAATAGGTGCTACTGTTCTTGTCAGTTTCCTAAGCAGAGTTGAACTAGAAATGATCCGTGTGTGTAGGAAGCACAGTTTTTTGTTCTGAGCAAGCTCACTGTTTGGACCCCATAGGAAACACAGTAGAGAAGAAGAGTGCTCTTTTCTCTAAAGCAGAGTGTGTTTCTTGTAAGGCGAGCTAGCGTTTGTTTCCCAGTCCTAAATGGAGTTGAATCCCATGCAGTTTCTGGTACTACGAGCAAGAGTTGTTTTCTGGTAAGAAGAGTCACTATTGCGCTGCCATTGCCATACACAGGACAAATAGCACTGGCGTCTGTTCGCAGCAAGTACAGTGTATTGGACTGAAGAGGATGTACTGTTATTGTCAGGTTCTGAAGCTGAATTGAACTAGATATGGCCATGTGTGTAGGAAGCACAGTTCTTTTGTTCTGAGCAAGCTCACTGTTCGGACACCATAGGAAACACAGTAGAGTAGAAGAGTGCTCTTTTCTCAAAAGCAGAGTGTGTTTTTTGTAAGGCAAGCTATCGTTTATTTCCCAGTCCTAAATGGAGTTGAATCACATGCAGTTTCTGGTCCTAAGAGCAAGAGTTGTTTTCTGGTAAGGAAAGTCACTATTGCGTTCCCTTTGCCATACACAGTGCAAATAGCACTCGCGTCTGTTCCCAGCAAGTACAGTGTATCGGACTGAAGAGGAGCTACTGTTCTTGTCAGTTTCCTAAGCAGAGTTGAACTAGATATGGCCCGTTTGTTTAGGAAGCACAGTTTTTATGTTCTGAGCAAGCTCACTGTTCTGGCCCTATAGGAAACACAGTAGAGTAGAAGAGTGCTCTTTTCTCTAAACCAGAGTGTGTTTCTTGTAAGGCGAGCTAGCGTTTGTTTCCCAGTCCTAAATGGAGTTGAGTCACATGCAGTTTTTGGTCCTATGAGCAAGAGTTGTTTTCTGGTAAGGAGAGTCACTATTGTGCTCCAAATGCCAAACACAGTGCAAATAGCACTCGTGTCTGTTCCCAGCAATTACAGTGTATCGGACAGAAGAGGAGCTACAGTTCTTGCTAGTTTCCTAATAGAGTTGAACTAGATATGGCCCGTGTGTAGGAAGCACAGTTCTTTTGTTCTGAGCAAGCTCACTGTTCGGACACCATAGGAAACACAGTAGAGTAGAAGAGTGCTCTTTTCTCAAAAGCAGAGTATGTTTCTTGTAAGGCGAGCTAGCGTTTCTTTCTCAGTCCTAAATGGAGTTGAATCACATGCAGTTTCTGGTCCTACGAGCAAGAGTTGTTTTCTGGTAAGGAAAGTCACTATTGCGCTGCCATTGCCATACACAGTGCAAATAGCACTCGCGTCTGTTCCCAGCATGTACAGTGTATCGGACTGAAGAGGAGCTACTGTTTTTGTCAGTTTCCTAAGCAGAGTTGAACTAGATATGGCCCGTTTGTTCAGGAAGCACAGTTATTATGTTCTGAGCAAGCTCACTGTTCTGGCCCTATAGGAAACACAGTAGAGTAGAAGAGTGCTCTTTTCTCTAAAGCAGAGTGTGTTTCTTGTAAGGCGAGCTAGCGTTTGTTTCCCAGTCCTAAATGGATTTGAGTCACATGCAGTTTTTGGTCCTACGAGCAAGAGTTGTATTCCGGTAAGAAGAGTCACTATTGCGCTCCAAATGCCATACACAGTGCAAATAGCACTCGTGTCTGTTCCCAGCAAGCACAGTGTATTGGACTGAATAGGAGCTACTGTTCTTGTCAGTTTCCTAAGCAGAGTTGAACTACATATGATCCATGTGTGTGGGAAGCACAGTTCTTTTGTTCTGAGCAAGCTCACTCTTCTGGCCCTATAGGAAACACAGTAGAGTAGAAGAGTGCTCTTTTCTCCAAAGCAGAGTGTGTTTCTTGTAAGGCGAGCTAGCGTTTGTTTGCCAGTCCTAAATGGAGTTGAATCACATGCAGTTTCTGGTCCTACGAGCAAGAGTTGTTTTATGGTAAGAAGAGTCACTATTGCGCTGCCATTGCCATACACAGGACAAATAGCACTGGCGTCTGTTCCCAGCAAGTACAGTGTATTGGACTGAAGAGGATCTACTGTTCTTGTCAGGTTCCTAAGCAGAATTGAACTAGATATGGTCTTGTGTGTAGGAAGCACAGTTCTTTTGTTCTGAGCAAGTTCACTGTTTGGACCCCATAGGAAACACAGTAGAGTAGAAGAGTGCTCTTTTCTCTAAAGCAGAGTGTGTTTCTTGTAAGGCGAGGTAGCGTTTTTTTCCCAGTCCTAAATGGAGTTGAATCACATGCAGTTTGTGGTCCTACGAGCAAGAGTTGTTTTCTGGTAAGGAAAGTCACTATTGCGCTCCCATTGCATTACACAGAACAAATAGCATTCTCGTCTGTTCCCCGCAAGTACAGTATATCGGACTGAAGAGGAGCTACTGTTTTTGTTAGTTTCCTAAGTAGAATTGAACTAGATATGGCCCGTGTGTGTAGGAAGCACAGTTCTTATGTTCTGAGCAAGCTCACTGTTCTGGCCGTATAGGAAACACAGTAGAGTAGAAGAGTGCTCTTTTCTCTAAAGCAGAGTGTGTTTCTTGTAAGGCGAGCTAGCTTTTGTTTCCTAGTCCTAAATGGAGTTGAATCACATGCAGTTTCTGGTCCTACGAACAAGAGTTGTTTTCTGGTAAGGAAAGTCACTTTGCGCTCCCATTGCCATTCACAGTGCAAATAGCACTAACGTCTGTTCCCAGCAGTACAGTGTATTGGACTGAATAGGTGCTACTGTTCTTGTCAGTTTCCTAAGCAGAGTTGAACTAGAAATGATCCGTGTGTGTAGGAAGCACACTTCTTTTGTTCTGAGCAAGCTCACTGTTTGGACCCCATAGGAAACACAGTAGAGTAGAAGAGTGCTCTTTTCTCTAAAGCAGAGTATGTTTCTTGTAAGGCGAGCTAGCGTTTGTTTCCCAGTCCTAAATGGAGTTGAATCCCATGCAGTTTCTGGTACTATGAGCAACAGTTGTTTTCTGGTAAGAAGAGTCACTATTGCGCTGCCATTGCCATACACAGGACAAATAGCACTGGCGTCTGTTCGCAGCAAGTACAGTGTATTGGACTGAAGAGGATGTACTGTTATTGTCAGGTTCCGAAGCAGAATTGAACTAGATATGGCCATGTGTGTAGGAAGCACAGTTCTTTTGTTCTGAGCAAGCTCACTGTTCGGACACCATAGGAAACACAGTAGAGTAGAAGAGTGCTCTTTATTCTAAAGCAGAGTGTGTTTCTTGTAAGGCGAGCTAGCGTTTGTTTCCCAGTCCTAAATGGAGTTGAGTCACAGGCAGTTTTTGGTCCTACGACCAAGAGTTGTTTTCCGGTAAGAAGAGTCACTATTGTGCTCCAAATGCCATACACAGTGCAAATAGCACTCGTGTCTGTTCCCAGCAAGTACAGTGTATTGGACTGAATAGGAGCTACTGTTCGTGTCAGTTTCCTAAGCAGAGTTGAACTAGATATGGTCCATGTGTGTAGGAAGCACAGTTCTTTGTTCTGAGCAAGCTCACTGTTCGGACCCCATAGGAAACACAGTAGAGTAGAAGAGTGCTCTTTTCTCTAAAGCAGAGTGTTTTTCTTGTAAGGCGAGCTAGCATTTGTTTCCCAGTCCTAAACGGAGTTGAATCACATGCAGTTTCTGGTCCTACGAGCAAGAGTTGTTTTCTGGTAAGGAAAGTCACTATTGTGCTCCCTTTGCCCTACACAGTGCAAATAGCACACGCGTCTGTTCCCAGCATGTACACTGTATCGGACTGAATAGGAGCTACTGTTCTTGTCAGTTTCCTAAGCAGAGTTGAACTAGATATGGCCCTTGTGTCTAGGAAGCACAGTTCATTTGTTCTGAGCAAGCTCACTCTTCTGGCCCTATAGTAAACACAGTAGAGTAGAAGAGTGCTCTTTTCTCAAAAGCAGAGTGTGTTTCTTGTAAGGCGAGCTAGAGTTTGGTTCCCAGTCCTAAAGGGAGTTGAGTCACATGCAGTTTTTTGTCCTACGAGCAAGAGTTGTTTTCTGGTAAGAAGAGTCACTATTGTGCTCCAATTGCCATACACAGTGCAAATAGCTTTCGTGGCTGTACCCAGCAAGTACAGTGTATCAGACTGAGGAGGAGCTAATGTTCCTGTCAGTTTCCTAAGCAGAGTTGAACTAGATATGGCCCGTGTGTGTAGGAAGCACAGTTCTTATGTTCTGAGCAAGTTCACTGTTCTGGCCCTATAGGAAACACAGTAGAGTAGAAGAGTGCTCTTTTCTCAAAAGCAGAGTGTGTTTCTTGT
This sequence comes from Peromyscus eremicus, assembly GCF_949786415.1. Taxonomy (NCBI): domain Eukaryota; kingdom Metazoa; phylum Chordata; class Mammalia; order Rodentia; family Cricetidae; genus Peromyscus; species Peromyscus eremicus. The sequence continues at coordinate 123,666 of NW_026734384.1, read as the reverse complement.
AAGGCGAGCTAGCGTTTGTTTCCTAGTCCTAAATGGAGTTGAATCACATGCAGTTTCTGGTCCTATGAACAAGAGTAGTTTTCTGGTAAGAAAAGTCACTTTGTGCTCCCATTGCCATTCACAGTGCAAATAGCACTCCCGTCTGTTCCCAGCAGTACAGTGTATTGGACTGAATAGGTGCTACTGTTCTTGTCAGTTTCCTAAGCAGAGTTGAACTAGTAATGATCCGTGTGTGTAGGAAGCACAGTTCTTTTGTTCTGAGCAAGCTCACTGTTTGGACCCCATAGGAAACACAGTAGAGTAGAAGAGTGCTCTTTTCTCTAAAGCAGAGTGTGTTTCTTGTAAGGCGAGCTAGCGTTTGTTTCCCAGTCCTAAATGGAGTTGAATCCCATGCAGTTTCTGGTACTACGAGCAAGAGTTGTTTTCTGGTAAGAAGAGTCACTATTGCGCTGCCATTGCCATACACAGGACAAATAGCACTGGCGTCTGTTCGCAGCAAGTACAGTGTATTGGACTGAAGAGGATGTACTGTTATTGTCAGGTTCCAAAGCTGAATTGAACTAGATATGGCCATGTGTGTAGGAAGCACAGTTCTTTTGTTCTGAGCAAGCTCACTGTTCGGACACCATAGGAAACACAGTAGAGTAGAAGAGTGCTCTTTTCTCAAAAGCAGAGTGTGTTTTTTGTAAGGCAAGCTATCGTTTATTTCCCAGTCCTAAATGGAGTTGAATCACATGCAGTTTCTGGTCTTAATAGCAAGAGTTGTTTTCTGGTAAGGAAAGTCACTATTGCGTTCCCTTTGCCATACACAGTTCAAATAGCACTCGCGTCTGTTCCCAGCAAGTACAGTGTATCGGACTGAAGAGGAGCTACTGTTCTTGTCAGTTTCCTAAGCAGAGTTGAACTAGATATGGCCCGTTTGTTTAGGAAGCACAGTTATTATGTTCTGAGCAAGCTCACTGTTCTGGCCCTATAGGAAACACAGTAGAGTAGAAGAGTGCTCTTTTCTCTAAAGTAGAGTGTGTTTCTTGTAAGGCGAGCTAGCGTTTGTTTCCCAGTCCTAAATGGAGTTGAGTAACATGCAGTTTTTGGTCCTACGAGCAAGAGTTGTTTTCTGGTAAGAAGAGTCACTATTGTGCTCCAAATGCCATACACAGTGCAAATAGCACTCGTGTCTGTTCCCAGCAAGTACAGTGTATCGGACAGAAGAGGAGCGACTGTTCTTGCCAGTTTCCTAAGCAGAGTTGAACTAGATATGGCCCGTGTGTAGGAAGCACAGTTCTTTTGTTCTGAGCAAGCTCACTGTTCGGACACCTTAGGAAACACAGTAGAGTAGAAGAGTGCTCTTTTCTCAAAAGCAGAGTATGTTTCTTGTAAGGCGAGCTAGCGTTTCTTTCTCAGTCCTAAATGGAGTTGAATCACATGCAGTTTATGGTCCTACGAGCAAGAGTTGTTTTCTGGTAAGGAAAGACACTATTGCGCTGCCATTGCCATACACAGAACAAATAGCACTGGCGTCTGTTCCCAGCAAGTACAGTGTATTGGACTGAAGAGGATCTACTGTTATTGTCAGGTTCCGAAGCAGATTTGAACTATATGGCCATGTGTGTAGGAAGCACAGTTCTTTTGTTCTGAGCAAGCTCACTGTTCGGACACCATAGGAAACACAGTAGAGTAGAAGAGTGCTCTTTTCTCAAAAGCAGAGTGTGTTTTTTGTAAGGCAAACTATCGTTTATTTCCCAGTCCTAAATGGAGTTGAATCACATGCAGTTTCTGGTCCTACGAGCAAGAGTTGTTTTCTGGTAAGGAAAGTTACTATTGCGCTGCCATTGCCATACACAGGACAAATAGCACTGGCGTCTGTTCCGAGCAAGTACAGTGTATCGGACTGAAGAGGAGCTACTGTTCTTGTCAGTTTCCTAAGCAGAGTTGAACTAGATATGGCCCGTTTGTTTAGGAAGCACAGTTATTATGTTCTGAGCAAGCTCACTGTTCTGGCCCTATAGGAAACACAGTAGAGTAGAAGAGTGCTCTTTTCTCTAAAGCAGAGTGTGTTTCTTGTAAGGCGAGGTAGTGTTTTTTTCCCAGTCCTAAATGGAGTTGAATCACATGCAGTTTGTGGTCCTACGAGCAAGAGTTGTTTTCTGGTAAGGAAAGTCACTATTGTGCTACCATTGCATTACACAGAACAAATAGCATTCGCGTCTGTTCCCAGCAAGTACAGTATATCGGACTGAAGAGGAGCTACTGTTTTTGTTAGTTTCCTAAGCAGAGTTGAACTAGATATGGCCCCTGTGTGTAGGAAGCACAGTTCTTATGTTCTGAGCAAGGTCACTGTTCTGGCCCTACAGGAAACACAGTAGAGTAGAAGAGTGCTCTTTTCTCTAAAGCAGAGTGTGTTTCTTGTGAGGCGCGCTAGCTTTTGTTTCCCAGTCCTAAATGGAGTTGAGTCACAGGCAGTTTTTCGTCCTACGAGCAAGAGTTGTTTTCTGGTAAGAAGAGTCACTATTGCGCTCCAAATGCCATACACAGTGCAAATAGCACTCGCGTCTGTTTCCAGCAAGCACAGTGTATCGGACAGAAGAGGAGCTACTGTTCTTGCCAGTTTCCTAAGCAGAGTTGAACTAGATATGGCCCGTGTGTAGGAAGCACAGTTCTTTTGTTCTGAGCAAGCTCACTGTTCGGACACCATAGGAAACACAGTAGAGTAGAAGAGTGCTCTTTTCTCAAAAGCAGAGTATGTTTCTTGTAAGGCGAGCTAGCGTTTCTTTCTCAGTCCTAAATGGAGTTGAATCACATGCAGTTTCTGGTCCTACGAGCAAGAGTTGTTTTCTGGTAAGGAAAGTCACTATTGCGCTCCCCTTGCCATACACAGTGCAAATAGCTCTCGCGTCTGTTCCCAGCAAGTACAGTGTATCGGACTGAATAGGAGCTACTGTTCCTGTCAGTTTCCTAAGCAGAGTTGAACTAGATATGGCCCGTGTGTGTAGGAAGCACAGTTCTTATGTTCTGAGCAAGTTCACTGTTCTGGCCCTATAGGAAACACAGTAGAGTAGAAGAGTGCTCTTTTCTCAAAAGCAGAGTGTGTTTCTTGTAAGGCGAGCTAGCGTTTGTTTCCTAGTCCTAAATGGAGTTGAATCACATGCAGTTTCTGGTCCTACGAACAAGAGTTGTTTTCTGGTAAGGAAAGTCACTTTGCGCTCCCATTGCCATTCACAGTGCAATTAGCATTCCCGTGTGTTCCCAGCAGTACAGTGTATTGGACTGAATAGGTGCTACTGTTCTTGTCAGTTTCCTAAGCAGAGTTGAACTAGAAATGATCCGTGTGTGTAGGAAGCAGTTCTTTTGTTCTGAGCAAGCTCACTGTTTGGACCCCATAGGAAACACAGTAGAGTAGAAGAGTGCTCTTTTCTCTAAAGCAGAGTGTGTTTCTTGTAAGGCGAGCTAGCGTTTGTTTCCCAGTCCTAAATGGAGTTGAATCCCATGTAGTTTCTGGTACTACGAGCAAGAGTTGTTTTCTGGTAAGAAGAGTCACTATTGCGCTGCCATTGCCATACACAGGACAAATAGCACTGGCGTCTGTTCGCAGCAAGTACAGTGTATTGGACTGAAGAGGATGTACTGTTATTGTCAGGTTCCGAAGCTGAATTGAACTAGATATGGCCATGTGTGTAGGAAGCACAGTTCTTTTGTTCTGAGCAAGCTCACGGTTCGGACCCCATAGGAAACACAGTAGAGTAGAAGAGTGCTCTTTTCTCAAAAGCAGAGTGTGTTTTTTGTAAGGCAAGCTATCGTTTATTTCCCAGTCCTAAATGGAGTTGAATCACATGCAGTTTCTGGTCCTAAGAGCAAGAGTTGTTTTCTGGTAAGGAAAGTCACTATTGCGTTCCCTTTGCCATACACAGTGCAAACAGCACTCGCGTCTGTTCCCAGCAAGTACAGTGTATCGGACTGAAGAGGAGCTACTGTTCTTGTCAGTTTCCTAAGCAGAGTTGAACTAGATATGGCCCGTGTGTAGGAAGCACAGTTCTTTTGTTCTGAGCAAGCTCACTGTTCGGATACCATAGGAAACACAGTAGAGTAGAAGAGTGCTCTTTTCTCAAAAGCAGAGTATGTTTCTTGTCAGGCGAGCTAGCGTTTCTTTCTCAGTCCTAAATGGAGTTGAATCACATGCAGTTTCTGGTCCTACGAGCAAGAGTTGTTTTCTGGTAAGGAAAGTCACTATTGCGCTGCCATTGCCATACACAGTGCAAATAGCACTCGCGTCTGTTCCCAGCAAGTACAGTGTATCGGACTGAAGAGGAGCTACTGTTTTTGTCAGTTTACTAAGCAGAGTTGAACTAGATATGGCCCGTTTGTTTAGGAAGCACAGTTATTATGTTCTGAGCAAGCTCACTGTTCTGGCCCTATAGGAAACACAGTAGAGTAGAAGAGTGCTCTTTTCTCTAAAGCAGAGTGTGTTTCTTGTAAGGCGAGCTAGCGTTTGTTTCCCAGTCTTAAATGGAGTTGAGTCACATGCAGTTTTTGGTCCTACGAGCAAGAGTTGTTTTCCGGTAAGAAGAGTCACTATTGCGCTCCAAATGCCATACACAGTGCAAATAGCACTCGTGTCTGTTCCCAGCAAGCACAGTGTATTGGACTGAATAGGAGCTACTGTTCTTGTCAGTTTCCTAAGCAGAGTTGAACTACATATGGTCCATGTGTATGGGAAGCACAGTTCTTTTGTTCTGAGCAAGCTCACTGTTCTGGCCCTATAGGAAACACAGTAGAGTAGAAGAATGCTCTTTTCTCCAAAGCAGAGTGTGTTTCTTGTAAGGCGAGCTAGCGTTTGTTTGCCAGTCCTAAATGGAGTTGAATCACATGCAGTTTCTGGTCCTACGAGCAAGAGTTGTTTTATGGTAAGAAGAGTCACTATTGCGCTGCCATTGCCATACACAGGACAAATAGCACTGGCGTCTGTTCCCAGCAAGTACAGTGTATCGGACTGAAGAGGAGCTACTGTTCTTGTCAGTTTCCTAAGCAGAGTTGAACTAGATATGGCCCGTTTGTTTAGGAAGCACAGTTATTATGTTCTGAGCAAGCTCACTGTTCTGGCCCTATAGGAAACACAGTAGAGTAGAAGAGTGCTCTTTTCTCTAAAGCAGAGTGTGTTTCTTGTAAGGCGAGGTAGTGTTTTTTTCCCAGTCCTAAATGGAGTTGAATCACATGCAGTTTGTGGTCCTACGAGCAAGAGTTGTTTTCTGGTAAGGAAAGTCACTATTGTGCTACCATTGCATTACACAGAACAAATAGCATTCGCGTCTGTTCCCAGCAAGTACAGTATATCGGACTGAAGAGGAGCTACTGTTTTTGTTAGTTTCCTAAGCAGAGTTGAACTAGATATGGCCCCTGTGTGTAGGAAGCACAGTTCTTATGTTCTGAGCAAGGTCACTGTTCTGGCCCTACAGGAAACACAGTAGAGTAGAAGAGTGCTCTTTTCTCTAAAGCAGAGTGTGTTTCTTGTGAGGCGCGCTAGCTTTTGTTTCCCAGTCCTAAATGGAGTTGAGTCACAGGCAGTTTTTCGTCCTACGAGCAAGAGTTGTTTTCTGGTAAGAAGAGTCACTATTGCGCTCCAAATGCCATACACAGTGCAAATAGCACTCGCGTCTGTTTCCAGCAAGCACAGTGTATCGGACAGAAGAGGAGCTACTGTTCTTGCCAGTTTCCTAAGCAGAGTTGAACTAGATATGGCCCGTGTGTAGGAAGCACAGTTCTTTTGTTCTGAGCAAGCTCACTGTTCGGACACCATAGGAAACACAGTAGAGTAGAAGAGTGCTCTTTTCTCTAAAGCAGAGTGTGTTTCTTGTAAGGCGAGCTAGCGTTTGTTTCCTAGTCCTAAATGGAGTTGAATCACATGCAGTTTCTGGTCCTATGAACAAGAGTTGTTTTCTGGTAAGAAAAGTCACTTTGTGCTCCCATTGCCATTCACAGTGCAAATAGCACTCCCGTCTGTTCCCAGCAGTACAGTGTATCGGACAGAAGAGGAGCTACAGTTCTTGCCAGTTTCCTAATAGAGTTGAACTAGATATGGCCCGTGTGTAGGAAGCACAGTTGTTTTGTTCTGAGCAAGCTCACTGTTCGGACACCATAGGAAACACAGCAGAGTAGAAGAGTGCTCTTTTCTCAAAAGCAGAGTATGTTTCTTGTAAGGCGAGCTAGCGTTTCTTTCTCAGTCCTAAATGGAGTTGAATCACATGCAGTTTCTGGTCCTACGAGCAAGAGTTGTTTTCTGGTAAGGAAAGTCACTATTGCACTGCCATTGCCATACACAGTGCAAATAGCACTCGCGTCTGTTCCCAGCATGTACAGTGTATCGGACTGAAGAGGAGCTACTGTTTTTGTCAGTTTCCTAAGCAGAGTTGAACTAGATATGGCCCGTTTGTTCAGGAAGCACAGTTATTATGTTCTGAGCAAGCTCACTGTTCTGGCCCTATAGGAAACACAGTAGAGTAGAAGAGTGCTCTTTTCTCTAAAGCAGAGTGTGTTTCTTGTAAGGCGAGCTAGCGTTTGTTTCCCAGTCCTAAATGGATTTGAGTCACATGCAGTTTTTGGTCCTACGAGCAAGAGTTGTATTCCGGTAAGAAGAGTCACTATTGCGCTCCAAATGCCATACACAGTGCAAATAGCACTCATGTCTGTTCCCAGCAAGCACAGTGTATTGGACTGAATAGGAGCTACTGTTCTTGTCAGTTTCCTAACCAGAGTTGAACTACATATGATCCATGTGTGTGGGAAGCACAGTTCTTTTGTTCTGAGCAAGCTCACTCTTCTGGCCCTATAGGAAACACAGTAGAGTAGAAGAGTGCTCTTTTCTCCAAAGCAGAGTGTGTTTCTTGTAAGGCGAGCTAGCGTTTGTTTGCCAGTCCTAAATGGAGTTGATTCACATGCAGTTTCTGGTCCTACGAGCAAGAGTTGTTTTATGGTAAGAAGAGTCACTATTGCGCTGCCATTGCCATACACAGGACAAATAGCACTGGCGTCTGTTCCCAGCAAGTACAGTGTATTGGACTGAAGAGGATCTACTGTTCTTGTCAGGTTCCTAAGCAGAATTGAACTAGATATGGTCTTGTGTGTAGGAAGCACAGTTCTTTTGTTCTGAGCAAGTTCACTGTTCGGACCCCATAGGAAACACAGTAGAGTAGAAGAGTGCTCTTTTCTCTAAAGCAGAGTGTGTTTCTTGTAAGGCGAGGTAGCGTTTTTTTCCCAGTCCTAAATGGAGTTGAATCACATGCAGTTTGTGGTCCTACGAGCAAGAGTTGTTTTCTGGTAAGGAAAGTCACTATTGCGCTCCCATTGCATTACACAGAACAAATAGCATTCGCGTCTGTTCCCCGCAAGTACAGTATATCGGACTGAAGAGGAGCTACTGTTTTTGTTAGTTTCCTAAGTAGAATTAAACTAGATATGGCCCGTGTGTGTAGGAAGCACAGTTCTTATGTTCTGAGCAAGCTCACTGTTCTGGCCGTATAGGAAACACAGTAGAGTAGAAGAGTGCTCTTTTCTCTAAAGCAGAGTGTGTTTCTTGTAAGGCGAGCTAGCTTTTGTTTCCTAGTCCTAAATGGAGTTGAATCACATGCAGTTTCTGGTCCTACGAACAAGAGTTGTTTTCTGGTAAGGAAAGTCACTTTGCGCTCCCATTGCCATTCACAGTGCAAATAGCACTCCCGTCTGTTCCCAGCAGTACAGTGTATTGTACTGAAAAGGTGCTACTGTTCTTGTCAATTTCCTAAGCAGAGTTGAACTAGAAATGATCCGTGTGTGTAGGAAGCACATTCTTTTGTTCTGAGCAAGCTCACTGTTTGGACCCCATAGGAAACACAGTAGAGTAGAAGAGTGCTCTTTTCTCTAAAGCAGAGTATGTTTCTTGTAAGGCGAGCTAGCGTTTGTTTCCCAGTCCTAAATGGAGTTGAATCCCATGCAGTTTCTGGTACTACGAGCAAGAGTTTTTTTCTGGTAAGAAGAGTCACTATTGCGCTGCCATTGCCATACACAGGACAAATAGCACTGGCGTCTGTTCGCAGCAAGTACAGTGTATTGGACTGAAGAGGATGTACTGTTATTGTCAGGTTCCGAAGCAGAATTGAACTAGATATGGCCATGTGTGTAGGAAGCACAGTTCTTTTGTTCTGAGCAAGCTCACTGTTCGGACACCATAGGAAACACAGTAGAGTAGAAGAGTGCTCTTTTCTCTAAAGCAGAGTGTGTTTCTTGTAAGGCGAGCTAGCGTTTGTTTCCCAGTCCTAAATGGAGTTGAGTCACAGGCAGTTTTTGGTCCTACGACCAAGAGTTGTTTTCCGGTAAGAAGAGTCACTATTGTGCTCCAAATGCCATACACAGTGCAAATAGCACTCGTGTCTGTTCCCAGCAAGTACAGTGTATTGGACTGAATAGGAGCTACTGTTCGTGTCAGTTTCCTAAGCAGAGTTGAACTAGATATGGTCCATGTGTGTAGGAAGCACAGTTCTTTGTTCTGAGCAAGCTCACTGTTCGGACCCCATAGGAAACACAGTAGAGTAGAAGAGTGCTCTTTTCTCTAAAGCAGAGTGTTTTTCTTGTAAGGCGAGCTAGCATTTGTTTCCCAGTCCTAAACGGAGTTGAATCACATGCAGTTTCTGGTCCTACGAGCAAGAGTTGTTTTCTGGTAAGGAAAGTCACTATTGTGCTCCCTTTGCCATACACAGTGCAAATAGCACACCCGTCTGTTCCCAGCATGTACACTGTATCGGACTGAAGAGGAGCTACTGTTCTTGTCAGTTTCCTAAGCAGAGTTGAACTAGATATGGCCCTTGTGTCTAGGAAGCACAGTTCATTTGTTCTGAGCAAGCTCACTCTTCTGGCCCTATAGTAAACACAGTAGAGTAGAAGAGTGCTCTTTTCTCAAAAGCAGAGTGTGTTTCTTGTAAGGCGAGCTAGAGCTTGTTTCCCAGTCCTAAAGGGAGTTGAGTCACATGCAGTTTTTTGTCCTACGAGCAAGAGTTGTTTTCTGGTAAGAAGAGTCACTATTGTGCTCCAATTGCCATACACAGTGCAAATAGCTCTCGCGGCTGTACCCAGCAAGTACAGTGTATCAGAATGAGGAGGAGCTAATGTTCCTGTCAGTTTCCTAAGCAGAGTTGAACTAGATATGGCCCGTGTGTGTAGGAAGCACAGTTCTTATGTTCTGAGCAAGTTCACTGTTCTGGCCCTATAGGAAACACAGTAGAGTAGAAGAGTGCTCTTTTCTCTAAAGCAGAGTGTGTTTCTTGTAAGGCAAGCTACCGTTTGTTTCCTAGTCCTAAATGGAGTTGAATCACATGCAGTTTCTGGTCCTATGAACAAGAGTTGTTTTCTGGTAAGAAAAGTCACTTTGCGCTCCCATTGCCATTCACAGTGCAAATAGCACTCCCGTCTGTTCCCAGCAGTACAGTGTATTGGACTGAATAGGTGCTACTGTTCTTGTCAGTTTCCTAAGCAGAGTTGAACTAGAAATGATCCGTGTGTGTAGGAAGCACAGTTTTTTGTTCTGAGCAAGCTCACTGTTTGGACCCCATAGGAAACACAGTAGAGTAGAAGAGTGCTCTTTTCTCTAAAGCAGAGTGTGTTTCTTGTAAGGCGAGCTAGCGTTTGTTTCCCAGTCCTAAATGGAGTTGAATCCCATGCAGTTTCTGGTACTACGAGCAAGAGTTGTTTTCTGGTAAGAAGAGTCACTATTGCGCTGCCATTGCCATACACAGGACAAATAGCACTGGCGTCTGTTCGCAGCAAGTACAGTGTATTGGACTGAAGAGGATGTACTGTTATTGTCAGGTTCTGAAGCTGAATTGAACTAGATATGGCCATGTGTGTAGGAAGCACAGTTCTTTTGTTCTGAGCAAGCTCACTGTTCGGACACCATAGGAAACACAGTAGAGTAGAAGAGTGCTCTTTTCTCAAAAGCAGAGTGTGTTTTTTGTAAGGCAAGCTATCGTTTATTTCCCAGTCCTAAATGGAGTTGAATCACATGCAGTTTCTGGTCCTAAGAGCAAGAGTTGTTTTCTGGTAAGGAAAGTCACTATTGCGTTCCCTTTGCCATACACAGTGCAAATAGCACTCGCGTCTGTTCCCAGCAAGTACAGTGTATCGGACTGAAGAGGAGCTACTGTTCTTGTCAGTTTCCTAAGCAGAGTTGAACTAGATATGGCCCGTTTGTTTAGGAAGCACAGTTTTTATGTTCTGAGCAAGCTCACTGTTCTGGCCCTATAGGAAACACAGTAGAGTAGAAGAGTGCTCTTTTCTCTAAACCAGAGTGTGTTTCTTGTAAGGCGAGCTAGCGTTTGTTTCCCAGTCCTAAATGGAGTTGAGTCACATGCAGTTTTTGGTCCTATGAGCAAGAGTTGTTTTCTGGTAAGGAGAGTCACTATTGTGCTCCAAATGCCAAACACAGTGCAAATAGCACTCGTGTCTGTTCCCAGCAATTACAGTGTATCGGACAGAAGAGGAGCTACAGTTCTTGCCAGTTTCCTAATAGAGTTGAACTAGATATGGCCCGTGTGTAGGAAGCACAGTTCTTTTGTTCTGAGCAAGCTCACTGTTCGGACACCATAGGAAACACAGTAGAGTAGAAGAGTGCTCTTTTCTCAAAAGCAGAGTATGTTTCTTGTAAGGCGAGCTAGCGTTTCTTTCTCAGTCCTAAATGGAGTTGAATCACATGCAGTTTCTGGTCCTACGAGCAAGAGTTGTTTTCTGGTAAGGAAAGTCACTATTGCGCTGCCATTGCCATACACAGTGCAAATAGCACTCGCGTCTGTTCCCAGCATGTACAGTGTATCGGACTGAAGAGGAGCTACTGTTTTTGTCAGTTTCCTAAGCAGAGTTGAACTAGATATGGCCCGTTTGTTCAGGAAGCACAGTTATTATGTTCTGAGCAAGCTCACTGTTCTGGCCCTATAGGAAACACAGTAGAGTAGAAGAGTGCTCTTTTCTCTAAAGCAGAGTGTGTTTCTTGTAAGGCGAGCTAGCGTTTGTTTCCCAGTCCTAAATGGATTTGAGTCACATGCAGTTTTTGGTCCTACGAGCAAGAGTTGTATTCCGGTAAGAAGAGTCACTATTGCGCTCCAAATGCCATACACAGTGCAAATAGCACTCGTGTCTGTTCCCAGCAAGCACAGTGTATTGGACTGAATAGGAGCTACTGTTCTTGTCAGTTTCCTAAGCAGAGTTGAACTACATATGATCCATGTGTGTGGGAAGCACAGTTCTTTTGTTCTGAGCAAGCTCACTCTTCTGGCCCTATAGGAAACACAGTAGAGTAGAAGAGTGCTCTTTTCTCCAAAGCAGAGTGTGTTTCTTGTAAGGCGAGCTAGCGTTTGTTTGCCAGTCCTAAATGGAGTTGAATCACATGCAGTTTCTGGTCCTACGAGCAAGAGTTGTTTTATGGTAAGAAGAGTCACTATTGCGCTGCCATTGCCATACAAAGGACAAATAGCACTGGCGTCTGTTCCCAGCAAGTACAGTGTATTGGACTGAAGAGGATCTACTGTTCTTGTCAGGTTCCTAAGCAGAATTGAACTAGATATGGTCTTGTGTGTAGGAAGCACAGTTCTTTTGTTCTGAGCAAGTTCACTGTTTGGACCCCATAGGAAACACAGTAGAGTAGAAGAGTGCTCTTTTCTCTAAAGCAGAGTGTGTTTCTTGTAAGGCGAGGTAGCGTTTTTTTCCCAGTCCTAAATGGAGTTGAATCACATGCAGTTTGTGGTCCTACGAGCAAGAGTTGTTTTCTGGTAAGGAAAGTCACTATTGCGCTCCCATTGCATTACACAGAACAAATAGCATTCTCGTCTGTTCCCCGCAAGTACAGTATATCGGACTGAAGAGGAGCTACTGTTTTTGTTAGTTTCCTAAGTAGAATTGAACTAGATATGGCCCGTGTGTGTAGGAAGCACAGTTCTTATGTTCTGAGCAAGCTCACTGTTCTGGCCGTATAGGAAACACAGTAGAGTAGAAGAGTGCTCTTTTCTCTAAAGCAGAGTGTGTTTCTTGTAAGGCGAGCTAGCTTTTGTTTCCTAGTCCTAAATGGAGTTGAATCACATGCAGTTTCTGGTCCTACGAACAAGAGTTGTTTTCTGGTAAGGAAAGTCACTTTGCGCTCCCATTGCCATTCACAGTGCAAATAGCACTAACGTCTGTTCCCAGCAGTACAGTGTATTGGACTGAATAGGTGCTACAGTTCTTGTCAGTTTCCTAAGCAGAGTTGAACTAGAAATGATCCGTGTGTGTAGGAAGCACACTTCTTTTGTTCTGAGCAAGCTCACTGTTTGGACCCCATAGGAAACACAGTAGAGTAGAAGAGTGCTCTTTTCTCTAAAGCAGAGTATGTTTCTTGTAAGGCGAGCTAGCATTTGTTTCCCAGTCCTAAATGGAGTTGAATCCCATGCAGTTTCTGGTACTATGAGCAACAGTTGTTTTCTGGTAAGAAGAGTCACTATTGCGCTGCCATTGCCATACACAGGACAAATAGCACTGGCGTCTGTTCGCAGCAAGTACAGTGTATTGGACTGAAGAGGATGTACTGTTATTGTCAGGTTCCGAAGCAGAATTGAACTAGATATGGCCATGTGTGTAGGAAGCACAGTTCTTTTGTTCTGAGCAAGCTCACTGTTCGGACACCATAGGAAACACAGTAGAGTAGAAGAGTGCTCTTTATTCTAAAGCAGAGTGTGTTTCTTGTAAGGCGAGCTAGCGTTTGTTTCCCAGTCCTAAATGGAGTTGAGTCACAGGCAGTTTTTGGTCCTACGACCAAGAGTTGTTTTCCGGTAAGAAGAGTCACTATTGTGCTCCAAATGCCATACACAGTGCAAATAGCACTCGTGTCTGTTCCCAGCAAGTACAGTGTATTGGACTGAATAGGAGCTACTGTTCGTGTCAGTTTCCTAAGCAGAGTTGAACTAGATATGGTCCATGTGTGTAGGAAGCACAGTTCTTTGTTCTGAGCAAGCTCACTGTTCGGACCCCATAGGAAACACAGTAGAGTAGAAGAGTGCTCTTTTCTCTAAAGCAGAGTGTTTTTCTTGTAAGGCGAGCTAGCATTTGTTTCCCAGTCCTAAACGGAGTTGAATCACATGCAGTTTCTGGTCCTACGAGCAAGAGTTGTTTTCTGGTAAGGAAAGTCACTATTGTGCTCCCTTTGCCCTACACAGTGCAAATAGCACACGCGTCTGTTCCCAGCATGTACACTGTATCGGACTGAATAGGAGCTACTGTTCTTGTCAGTTTCCTAAGCAGAGTTGAACTAGATATGGCCCTTGTGTCTAGGAAGCACAGTTCATTTGTTCTGAGCAAGCTCACTCTTCTGGCCCTATAGTAAACACAGTAGAGTAGAAGAGTGCTCTTTTCTCAAAAGCAGAGTGTGTTTCTTGTAAGGCGAGCTAGAGTTTGGTTCCCAGTCCTAAAGGGAGTTGAGTCACATGCAGTTTTTTGTCCTACGAGCAAGAGTTGTTTTCTGGTAAGAAGAGTCACTATTGTGCTCCAATTGCCATACACAGTGCAAATAGCTTTCGTGGCTGTACCCAGCAAGTACAGTGTATCAGACTGAGGAGGAGCTAATGTTCCTGTCAGTTTCCTAAGCAGAGTTGAACTAGATATGGCCCGTGTGTGTAGGAAGCACAGTTCTTATGTTCTGAGCAAGTTCACTGTTCTGGCCCTATAGGAAACACAGTAGAGTAGAAGAGTGCTCTTTTCTCAAAAGCAGAGTGTGTTTCTTGTAAGGCGAGCTAGCGTTTGTTTCCTAGTCCTAAATGGAGTTGAATCACATGCAGTTTCTGGTCCTATGAACAAGAGTAGTTTTCTGGTAAGAAAAGTCACTTTGTGCTCCCATTGCCATTCACAGTGCAAATAGCACTCCCGTCTGTTCCCAGCAGTACAGTGTATTGGACTGAATAGGTGCTACTGTTCTTGTCAGTTTCCTAAGCAGAGTTGAACTAGAAATGATCCGTGTGTGTAGGAAGCACAGTTCTTTTGTTCTGAGCAAGCTCACTGTTTGGACCCCATAGGAAACACAGTAGAGTAGAAGAGTGCTCTTTTCTCTAAAGCAGAGTGTGTTTCTTGTAAGGCGAGCTAGCGTTTGTTTCCCAGTCCTAAATGGAGTTGAATCCCATGCAGTTTCTGGTACTACGAGCAAGAGTTGTTTTCTGGTAAGAAGAGTCACTATTGCGCTGCCATTGCCATACACAGGACAAATAGCACTGGCGTCTGTTCGCAGCAAGTACAGTGTATTGGACTGAAGAGGATGTACTGTTATTGTCAGGTTCCAAAGCTGAATTGAACTAGATATGGCCATGTGTGTAGGAAGCACAGTTCTTTTGTTCTGAGCAAGCTCACTGTTCGGACACCATAGGAAACACAGTAGAGTAGAAGAGTGCTCTTTTCTCAAAAGCAGAGTGTGTTTTTTGTAAGGCAAGCTATCGTTTATTTCCCAGTCCTAAATGGAGTTGAATCACATGCAGTTTCTGGTCTTAATAGCAAGAGTTGTTTTCTGGTAAGGAAAGTCACTATTGCGTTCCCTTTGCCATACACAGTTCAAATAGCACTCGCGTCTGTTCCCAGCAAGTACAGTGTATCGGACTGAAGAGGAGCTACTGTTCTTGTCAGTTTCCTAAGCAGAGTTGAACTAGATATGGCCCGTTTGTTTAGGAAGCACAGTTATTATGTTCTGAGCAAGCTCACTGTTCTGGCCCTATAGGAAACACAGTAGAGTAGAAGAGTGCTCTTTTCTCTAAAGTAGAGTGTGTTTCTTGTAAGGCGAGCTAGCGTTTGTTTCCCAGTCCTAAATGGAGTTGAGTAACATGCAGTTTTTGGTCCTACGAGCAAGAGTTGTTTTCTGGTAAGAAGAGTCACTATTGTGCTCCAAATGCCATACACAGTGCAAATAGCACTCGTGTCTGTTCCCAGCAAGTACAGTGTATCGGACAGAAGAGGAGCGACTGTTCTTGCCAGTTTCCTAAGCAGAGTTGAACTAGATATGGCCCGTGTGTAGGAAGCACAGTTCTTTTGTTCTGAGCAAGCTCACTGTTCGGACACCTTAGGAAACACAGTAGAGTAGAAGAGTGCTCTTTTCTCAAAAGCAGAGTATGTTTCTTGTAAGGCGAGCTAGCGTTTCTTTCTCAGTCCTAAATGGAGTTGAATCACATGCAGTTTATGGTCCTACGAGCAAGAGTTGTTTTCTGGTAAGGAAAGACACTATTGCGCTGCCATTGCCATACACAGAACAAATAGCACTGGCGTCTGTTCCCAGCAAGTACAGTGTATTGGACTGAAGAGGATCTACTGTTATTGTCAGGTTCCGAAGCAGATTTGAACTATATGGCCATGTGTGTAGGAAGCACAGTTCTTTTGTTCTGACCATCTCACTGTTCGGACACCATAGGAAACACAGTAGAGTAGAAGAGTGCTCTTTTCTCAAAAGCAGAGTGTGTTTTTTGTAAGGCAAACTATCGTTTATTTCCCAGTCCTAAATGGAGTTGAATCACATGCAGTTTCTGGTCCTACGAGCAAGAGTTGTTTTCTGGTAAGGAAAGTTACTATTGCGCTGCCATTGCCATACACAGGACAAATAGCACTGGCGTCTGTTCCCAGCAAGTACAGTGTATCGGACTGAAGAGGAGCTACTGTTCTTGTCAGTTTCCTAAGCAGAGTTGAACTAGATATGGCCCGTTTGTTTAGGAAGCACAGTTATTATGTTCTGAGCAAGCTCACTGTTCTGGCCCTATAGGAAACACAGTAGAGTAGAAGAGTGCTCTTTTCTCTAAAGCAGAGTGTGTTTCTTGTAAGGCGAGGTAGTGTTTTTTTCCCAGTCCTAAATGGAGTTGAATCACATGCAGTTTGTGGTCCTACGAGCAAGAGTTGTTTTCTGGTAAGGAAAGTCACTATTGTGCTACCATTGCATTACACAGAACAAATAGCATTCGCGTCTGTTCCCAGCAAGTACAGTATATCGGACTGAAGAGGAGCTACTGTTTTTGTTAGTTTCCTAAGCAGAGTTGAACTAGATATGGCCCCTGTGTGTAGGAAGCACAGTTCTTATGTTCTGAGCAAGGTCACTGTTCTGGCCCTACAGGAAACACAGTAGAGTAGAAGAGTGCTCTTTTCTCTAAAGCAGAGTGTGTTTCTTGTGAGGCGCGCTAGCTTTTGTTTCCCAGTCCTAAATGGAGTTGAGTCACAGGCAGTTTTTCGTCCTACGAGCAAGAGTTGTTTTCTGGTAAGAAGAGTCACTATTGCGCTCCAAATGCCATACACAGTGCAAATAGCACTCGCGTCTGTTTCCAGCAAGCACAGTGTATCGGACAGAAGAGGAGCTACTGTTCTTGCCAGTTTCCTAAGCAGAGTTGAACTAGATATGGCCCGTGTGTAGGAAGCACAGTTCTTTTGTTCTGAGCAAGCTCACTGTTCGGACACCATAGGAAACACAGTAGAGTAGAAGAGTGCTCTTTTCTCAAAAGCAGAGTATGTTTCTTGTAAGGCGAGCTAGCGTTTCTTTCTCAGTCCTAAATGGAGTTGAATCACATGCAGTTTCTGGTCCTACGAGCAAGAGTTGTTTTCTGGTAAGGAAAGTCACTATTGCGCTCCCCTTGCCATACACAGTACAAATAGCTCTCGCGTCTGTTCCCAGCAAGTACAGTGTATCGGACTGAATAGGAGCTACTGTTCCTGTCAGTTTCCTAAGCAGAGTTGAACTAGATATGGCCCGTGTGTGTAGGAAGCACAGTTCTTATGTTCTGAGCAAGTTCACTGTTCTGGCCCTATAGGAAACACAGTAGAGTAGAAGAGTGCTCTTTTCTCAAAAGCAGAGTGTGTTTCTTGTAAGGCGAGCTAGCGTTTGTTTCCTAGTCCTAAATGGAGTTGAATCACATGCAGTTTCTGGTCCTACGAACAAGAGTTGTTTTCTGGTAAGGAAAGTCACTTTGCGCTCCCATTGCCATTCACAGTGCAATTAGCATTCCCGTGTGTTCCCAGCAGTACAGTGTATTGGACTGAATAGGTGCTACTGTTCTTGTCAGTTTCCTAAGCAGAGTTGAACTAGAAATGATCCGTGTGTGTAGGAAGCAGTTCTTTTGTTCTGAGCAAGCTCACTGTTTGGACCCCATAGGAAACACAGTAGAGTAGAAGAGTGCTCTTTTCTCAAAAGCAGAGTGTGTTTTTTGTAAGGCAAGCTATCGTTTATTTCCCAGTCCTAAATGGAGTTGAACCACATGCAGTTTCTGGTCCTAAGAGCAAGAGTTGTTTTCTGGTAAGGAAAGTCACTATTGCGTTCCCTTTGCCATACACAGTGCAAACAGCACTCGCGTCTGTTCCCAGCAAGTACAGTGTATCGGACTGAAGAGGAGCTACTGTTCTTGTCAGTTTCCTAAGCAGAGTTGAACTAGATATGGCCCGTGTGTAGGAAGCACAGTTCTTTTGTTCTGAGCAAGCTCACTGTTCGGATACCATAGGAAACACAGTAGAGTAGAAGAGTGCTCTTTTCTCAAAAGCAGAGTATGTTTCTTGTCAGGCGAGCTAGCGTTTCTTTCTCAGTCCTAAATGGAGTTGAATCACATGCAGTTTCTGGTCCTACGAGCAAGAGTTGTTTTCTGGTAAGGAAAGTCACTATTGCGCTGCCATTGCCATACACAGTGCAAATAGCACTCGCGTCTGTTCCCAGCAAGTACAGTGTATCGGACTGAAGAGGAGCTACTGTTTTTGTCAGTTTACTAAGCAGAGTTGAACTAGATATGGCCCGTTTGATTAGGAAGCACAGTTATTATGTTCTGAGCAAGCTCACTGTTCTGGCCCTATAGGAAACACAGTAGAGTAGAAGAGTGCTCTTTTCTCTAAAGCAGAGTGTGTTTCTTGTAAGGCGAGCTAGCGTTTGTTTCCCAGTCTTAAATGGAGTTGAGTCACATGCAGTTTTTGGTCCTACGAGCAAGAGTTGTTTTCCGGTAAGAAGAGTCACTATTGCGCTCCAAATGCCATACACAGTGCAAATAGCACTCGTGTCTGTTCCCAGCAAGCACAGTGTATTGGACTGAATAGGAGCTACTGTTCTTGTCAGTTTCCTAAGCAGAGTTGAACTACATATGGTCCATGTGTGTGGGAAGCACAGTTCTTTTGTTCTGAGCAAGCTCACTCTTCTGGCCCTATAGGAAACACAGCAGAGTAGAAGAGTGCTCTTTTCTCCAAAGCAGAGTGTGTTTCTTGTAAGGCGAGCTAGCGTTTGTTTGCCAGTCCTAAATGGAGTTGAATCACATGCAGTTTCTGGTCCTACGAGCAAGAGTTGTTTTATGGTAAGAAGAGTCACTATTGCGCTGCCATTGCCATACACAGGACAAATAGCACTGGCTTCTGTTCCCAGCAAGTACAGTGTATTGGACTGAAGAGGATCTACTGTTCTTGTCAGGTTCCTAAGCAGAATTGAACTAGATATGGCCCGTGTGTGTAGGAAGCACAGTTCTTTTGTTCTGAGCAAGTTCACTGTTCGGACCCCATAGGAAACACAGTAGAGTAGAAGAGTGCTCTTTTCTCTAAAGCAGAGTGTGTTTCTTGTAAGGCGAGGTAGCGTTTTTTTCCCAGTCCTAAATGGAGTTGAATCACATGCAGTTTGTGGTCCTACGAGCAAGAGTTGTTTTCTGGTAAGGAAAGTCACTATTGTGCTCCCATTGCATTACACAGAACAAACAGCATTCGCGTCTGTTCCCAGCAAGTACAGTATATCGGACTGAAGAGGAGCTACTGTTCTTGTCAGTTTCCTAAGCAGAGTTGAACTAGATATGGCCCGTTGTGTAGGATGCACAGTTCATTTGTTCTGAGCAAGCTCACTCTTCTGGCCTTTAGGAAACACAGTAGAGTAGAAGATTGCTCTTTTCTCAGAAGCAGAGTGTGTTTCTTGTAAGGCTGGCTAGTGTTTGCTTCCCAGTCAGAATGGGAGTTGAATCTCATGCAGTTTCTGGTCCTATGAGCAAGAGTTGTTTTCTGGTAAGAGGAGTCACTATTTGCTCCCAATGCCATACACAGTGCAAATAGGACTCGCGTCTTCTACCTGCAAGTACAGTGTACTTGACTGAAGAGGAGCTACTGTTCTTGTCAGTTTCCTAAGCAGAGTTGAAATAGATATGGCCCGTTTTTTTAAGAAGCACAGTTCTTTTGTTCTGAGCAAGCTCACTGTTTTGGCCCTATAGGAAACACAGTAGAGTAGAAGAGTGCTCTTTTCTCAAAACCAGAGTGTGTTTGTTGTAAGGCGAACTAGCGTTTGTTTCCCAGTCCTAAATGGAGTTGAATCACATGCAGTTTCTGGTCGTACGAGCAAGAGTTGTTTTCTGGCAAGGAAAGTCACTATTGTGCTCCTTTTGCCATACACAGTGCAAATAGCACTCAAGTCTGTTCCCAGCAAGTACAGTGTATTGGACTGAAGAGGAGCTACTGTTCTTGTCAGTTTCCTAAGCAGAGTTGAACTAGATATGGCCCGTGTGTGTAGGAAGCACAGTTCTTTTGTTCTGAGCAAGCTCACTGTTCTGGCCCTATAGGAAACACAGTAGAGTAGAAGAGTGCTCTTTTCTCAAAAGCGGAGTGTGTTTCTTCTAAGGCGAGCTAGCGTTTGTTTCCAAGTCCCAAATGGAGTTGAATCACATGCAGTTTCTGGTCCTACAAGCAAGAGTTGTTTTCTGGTAAGAAGAGTCACTATTGCGCTCCCATTGACATACGCAGTGCAAATAGCACGGGCATCTGTTCCCAGCATGTACAGTGTATTGGACTGAAGAGGAGCTACTGCTCTTGTCAGTTTCCTAAGCAGAGTTGAACTAGATATGGCCCGTGTGTGTAGGAAGCACAGTTCTTTGTTCTGAGCAAGCTCACTGTTCGGACCCCATAGGAAACACAGTAGAATAGAAGAGTGCTCTTTTCTAAAAAGCAGAGTGTGTTTCTTGTAAGGCGAGCTAGACTTTGTTTCCCAGTCCTAAATGGCGTTGAATCACATGCAGTTTCTGGTCCTATGAGCAAGAGTTGTTTTCTGGAAAGGAAAGTCACTATTGTTCTCCCTTTGCCGTACACAGTGCAAATAGCACTCGCGTCTGTTCCCAGCAAGTACAGTGTATTGGCCTGAAGAGGAGCTACTGCTCTTGTCAGTTTCCTAAGCAGAGTTGAACTAGATATGGCCCGTATGTGTAGGAAGCAGAGTTCTTTGTTCTGAGCAAGCTCACTGTTCGGACACCATAGGAAACACAGTAGAGTAGAAGAGTGCTCTTTACTCAAAAGCAGAGTGTGTTTCTTGTAAGGCGAGCTAGTGTTTGTTTCCCAGTCGTAAATGGAGTTGAATCACATGCAGGTTCTGGTCCTATGATCAAGAGTTGTTTTCTGGTAAGAAGAGTCACGATTGCCCTCCCATTGTCATACACAGGGCAAATAGCACTGGCGTCTGTTCCCAGCATGTACAGTGTATTGGACTGAAGATGATCTACTGATCTTGTCAGTTTCCTAAGCAGAGTTGAATTAGATATGGCCCGTGTGTGTAGGAAGCACAGTTCTTTTTTTCTGAGCAAGCTCACTGTTCGGACCCCATAGGAAACACAGTAGAATAGAAGAGTGCTCTTTTCTCAAAAGCAGAGTGTGTTTCTTGTAAGGTGAGCTAGCGTTTGTTTCCCAGTCCAAAATGGAGTTGAATCACATGCAGTTTCTGGTCCTATGAGCAAGGGATGTTTTCTGGTAAGGATAGTCACTATTGTGCTCCCTTTGCCATAAACAGTGCAAATAGCACTCACGTCTTTTCCCAGCAAGTACAGTGTATTGGACTGAAGAGGAGCTACTGTTCTTGTCAGTTTCCTAAGTAGAGTTCAACTAGATATGGCCCGTGTGTGTAGGAAGCACAGTTCTTTTGTTCTGAGCAAGCTCACTGTTCTGGCCCTATAGACAACACAGAAGAGTAGAAGAGTGCTCTTTTCTCAGAAGCAGAGTTTGTTTCTTGTAAGGCGAGCTAGCGTTTGTTTCCCAGTCCTAAATGGAGTTGAATTACATGCAGTTTCTTGTCTTATGAACAAGAGTTGTTTTCTGGTAAGAAGAGTCACTATTGCGCTCCTATTGCCATACACAGTGCAAACAACACTCGCTACTGTTCTTTGCAAGTACAGTGTATTGGACAGAAGAGGAGCTACTGTTCTTGTCAGTTTCCTAAGAAGAGTTGAAGTAGATATGGCCCGTGTGTGTAGGAAACACAGCTCTTTTGTTCTGAGCAAGCTCACTGTTCAGACCCCATAGGAAACACAGTAGAATAGA
Organism: Peromyscus eremicus; assembly: GCF_949786415.1. Lineage (NCBI taxonomy): Eukaryota > Metazoa > Chordata > Mammalia > Rodentia > Cricetidae > Peromyscus > Peromyscus eremicus. The sequence continues at coordinate 102,378 of NW_026734384.1, read as the reverse complement.
AGAGTGCTCTTTTCTCAAAAGCAGAGTGTGTTTCTTGTAAGGCGAGCTAGCGTTTGTTTGCCAGTCCAAAATGGAGTTGAATCACATGCAGTTTACGGTCCTACAAGCAAGAGTTGTTTTCTGGTAAGAAGAGTCACTATTGCGCTCCCATTGACATACGCAGGGCAAATAGCACGGGCATCTGTTCCCAGCATGTACATTGTATTGGACTGAAGAGGAGCTACTGCTCTTGTCAGTTTCCTAAGCAGAGTTGAACTAGATATGGCCCGTGTGTGTAGGAAGCACAGTTCTTTGTTCTGAGCAAGCTCACTGTTCGGACCCCATAGGAAACACAGTAGAATAGAAGAGTGCTCTTTTCTAAAAAGCAGAGTGTGTTTCTTGTAAGGCGAGCTAGACTTTGTTTCCCAGTCCTAAATGGCGTTGAATCACATGCAGTTTCTGGTCCTATGAGCAAGAGTTGTTTTCTAAAAAGGAAAGTCACTATTGTTCTCCCTTTGCCGTACACAGTGCAAATAGCACTCGCGTCTGTTCCCAGCAAGTACAGTGTATTGGCCTGAAGAGGAGCTACTGCTCTTGTCAGTTTCCTAAGCAGAGTTGAACTAGATATGGCCCGTATGTGTAGGAAGCAGAGTTCTTTGTTCTGAGCAAGCTCACTGTTCGGACACCATAGGAAACACAGTAGAGTAGAAGAGTGCTCTTTACTCAAAAGCAGAGTGTGTTTCTTGTAAGGCGAGCTAGTGTTTGTTTCCCAGTCGTAAATGGAGTTGAATCACATGCAGGTTCTGGTCCTATGGTCAAGAGTTGTTTTCTGGTAAGAAGAGTCACGATTGCCCTCCCATTGTCATACACAGGGCAAATAGCACTGGCGTCTGTTCCCAGCATGTACAGTGTATTGGACTGAAGATGATCTACTGATCTTGTCAGTTTCCTAAGCAGAGTTGAATTAGATATGGCCCGTGTGTGTAGGAAGCACAGTTCTTTTTTTCTGAGCAAGCTCACTGTTCGGACCCCATAGGAAACACAGTAGAATAGAAGAGTGCTCTTTTCTCAAAAGCAGAGTGTGTTTCTTGTAAGGTGAGCTAGCGTTTGTTTCCCAGTCCAAAATGGAGTTGAATCACATGCAGTTTCTGGTCCTATGAGCAAGGGATGTTTTCTGGTAAGGATAGTCACTATTGTGCTCCCTTTGCCATAAACAGTGCAAATAGCACTCACGTCTTTTCCCAGCAAGTACAGTGTATTGGACTGAAGAGGAGCTACTGTTCTTGTCAGTTTCCTAAGTAGAGTTCAACTAGATATGGCCCGTGTGTGTAGGAAGCACAGTTCTTTTGTTCTGAGCAAGCTCACTGTTCTGGCCCTATAGACAACACAGAAGAGTAGAAGAGTGCTCTTTTCTCAGAAGCAGAGTTTGTTTCTTGTAAGGCGAGCTAGCGTTTGTTTCCCAGTCCTAAATGGAGTTGAATTACATGCAGTTTCTTGTCTTATGAACAAGAGTTGTTTTCTGGTAAGAAGAGTCACTATTGTGCTCCTATTGCCATACACAGTGCAAACAACACTCGCTACTGTTCTTTGCAAGTACAGTGTATTGGACAGAAGAGGAGCTACTGTTCTTGTCAGTTTCCTAAGAAGAGTTGAACTTGATATGGCCCGTGTGTGTAGGAAACACAGTTCTTTTGTTCTGAGCAAGCTCACTGTTCAGACCCCATAGGAAACACAGTAGAATAGAAGAGTGCTCTTTTCTCAAAAGCAGAGTGTGTTTCTTGTAAGGCGAGCTAGCGTTTGTTTGCCAGTCCAAAATGGAGTTGAATCACATGCAGTTTACGGTCCTACGAGCAAGGGATGTTTTCTGGTAAGGAAAGTCACTATTGTGCTCCCTTTGCCATAAACAGTGCAAATAGCATTCACGTCTGTTCCCAGCAAGTACAGTGTATTGGACTGAAGAGTAGCTACTGTTCTTGTCAGTTTCCTAAGCAGAGTTGAACTACATATGGCCCTTGTGTGTAGGAAGCACAGTTCTTTTGTTCTGAGCAAGCTTGTTGTTCTGGCCCTATAGGAAACACAGAAGAGTAGAAGAGTGCTCTTTTCTCAGAAGCAGAGTTTGTTTCTTGTAAGGCGAGCTAGTGTTTGTTTCCCAGTCCCAAATGTAGTTGAATTTCATGCAATTTCTTGTCCTATGAGCAAGAGTTGTTTTCTGGTAAGAAGAGTCACTATTGTGCTCCTATTGCCATACACAGTGCAAACAACACTCGCTACTGTTCTTTGCAAGTACAGTGTATTGGACAGAAGAGGAGCTACTGTTCTTGTCAGTTTTCTAAGCAGAGTTGAACTAGATATGGCCCGTGTGTGTAGGAAGCAGAGTATGTTTGTTCTGAGCAAGCTCACTGTTTTGGCTCTATAGGAAAGAAAGTAGAGTAGAAGAGTGCTCTTTTCTCAAAAGCAGAGTGTGTTTGTTGTAAGGCGAGCTTGTGTTTGTTTCCCAGTCCTAAATGGAGTTGAATCACATGCAGTTTCTAGTCCTACGAGCAAGAGTTGTTTTCGAGGAAGGAAAGTCACTATTGTGCTCCCTTTGCCATACACAGTGCAAATAGCACTCGCGTCTGTTCCCAGCAAGTACAGTGTATTGGACTGAAGAGGATCTACTGCTCTTGTCAGTTTCCTAAGCAGAGTTGAACTAGATATGCCCCGTTTGTGTAGGAAGCACAGTTCTTTTGTTCTGTGCAAGCTCACTGTTCGGACCCCATAGGAAACACAGTAGAGTAGAAGAGTGCTATTTTCTCAAAAGCAGAGTGTGTTTGTTGTAAGGCTAGCTAGTGTTTGTTTCCCAGTCAGAAACAGATTTGAATCTCATGCCGTTTCTGGTCCTAAGAGCAAGAGTTGTTTTCTGGTAAGAGGAGTCACTATTTCAATCCCATTGCCATACACAGTGCAAATAGGACTGGCGTCTGCGACCTGCAAGTACAGTGTATTGGACTGAAGAGGAGCTACGGTTCTTGTCAGTTTCCTAAGCAGAGTTGAACTAGATATGGCCCGTGTGTGTAGGAAGCACAGTTCTTTTGTTCTGAGCAAGCTCACTGTTCTGGCCCTATAGGAAAAAAAGTAGAGTAGAAGAGTGCTCTTTTCTCAAAAGCAGAGTGTGTTTCATGTAAGGCGAGCTAGCTTTTGTTTCCCAGTCCTAAATGGAGTTGAATCACATGCAGTCTCTGGTCCTACGAGCAAGAGTTGTTTTCTAGTACGAAGAGTCACTATTGTGCTCCCTTTGTCATACACAGGGCAAATAGCATTCGCGTCTCTTCCCAGGATGTACAGTGTATTGGACTGAAGACGATCTACTGTTCTTGTCAGTTTCCTAAGCAAAGTTGAACTAGATATGGCCCGTGTGTGCAGGAAGTACACTTCTTTTGTTCTGAGCAAGCTCACTCTTCTGGCCCTATAGGAAACACAGGAGAGTAGAAGAGTGCTCTTTTCTCAAAAGCAGAATGTGTTTCTTGTAAGGCGAGCTAGCGTTTGTTTCCCAGTCCTAAATTGAGTTCAATCACATGCAGTTTCTGTTCCTATGAGCTAGAGTTGTTTTATGGTAAGAAGAGTCACTATTGCGCTACCATTGTCATACACAGGGAAAATAGAACTGGCGTCTGTTCCCTGCATGTAAAGTGTATTGGACTGAAGAGGATCTACTCTTCTTGTCAGTTTCCTAAGCAGAGTTGAACTACATATGGCCCGTGTGTGTAGTAAGCACAGTTCTTTTGTTCTGAGCGAGCTCACTCTTCTGGCCTATAGGAAACACAATAGAGTAGAAGAGTGCTTTTTTCTCAAAAGCAGAGTGTGTTTTTTGTAAGGCGAGCTTGCGTTTGTTTCCCAGTCCTAAATGGAGTTGAATCACATGCAGTTTCCAGTCCTATGAGCAAGAGTTGTTTTCTGGAAAGGAAAGTCACTATTGTGCTCCCTTTGCCATACACAGTGCAAATAGCACTCGCGTCTGTTCCCAGCAAGTACAGTGTATTGGACTGAAGAGGAGCTACTGTTCTTGTCAGTTTCCTAAGCAGAGTTGAACTAGATATGGCCCGTGTGTGTAGGAAGCACAGTTCTTTTGTTCTGAGCAAGTTCACTGTTCTGGCCCTATAGGAAACACAGTAGAGTAGAAGAGTGCTCTTTTCTCCAAAGGAGAGTGTGTTTCTTCTAAGGCAAACTAGCGTTTGTTTCCAAGTCCTAAATGGAGTTGAATCACATGCAGTTTCTGGTCCTACAACCAAGAGTTGTTTTCTGGTAAGAAGAGTAACTATTGCGCTCCCATTACCATACACAGGGCAAATAGCACTTGCGTCTGTTCCCAGCATGTACAGTGTATTGCACTGAAGAGGATGTACTGTTCTTGTCAGTTACCTAAGCAGAGTTGAACTAGATATGGCCCGTGTGTGTAGGAAGCACAGTTCTTTTGTTCTGAGCAAGCTCCCTGTTCGGACCCCATAGGAAACACAGTAGCATAGAAGAGTACTCTTTTCTCAAAAGCAGAGTGTGTGTCTTGTAAGGCTAGCTAGCGTTTGTTTCCCAGTCAGAAACAGATTTGAATCTCATGAATTTCTGGTCCTACGAGCAAGAGTTGTTTTCTGGTAAGAGGAGTCACTATTTCGCTCCCATTGCCATACACAGTGCAAATAGGACTCGCGTCTGTTCCCAGCATGTACAGTGTATTGCATTGAAGAGGATCTACTGTTCTTGTCAGTTTCCTAAGCAGAGTTGAACTAGATATGGCCCGTGTGTGTAGGAAGCACAGTTCTTTTGTTCTGAGCAAGCTCACTGTTCGGACCCCATAGGAAACACAGTAGAATAGAAGAGTGCTCTTTTCTCAAAAGCAGAGTGTGTTTCTTGTAAGGCGAGCTAGCGTTTGTTTCCCAGTCCAAAATGAAGTTGAATCACATGCAGTATCTGGTCCTACGAGCAAGGGATGTTTTCTGGTAAGGAAAGTCACTATTGTGCTCCCTTTGCCATAAACAGTGCAAATAGCACTCACGTCTGCTCTCAGCAAGTACAGTGTATTGGACTGAAGAAGAGCTACTGTTCTTGTCAGTTTCCTAAGCAGAGTTGAACTACATATGGCCCGTGTGTGTAGGAAGCACAGTTCTTTTGTTCTGAGCAAGCTCACTGTTCTGGCCCTATAGACAACAGAGAAGAGTAGAACAGTGCTCTTTTCTCAGAAGCAGAGTTTGTTTCTTGTAAGGCGAGCTAGCGTTTGTTTCCCAGTCCTAAATGGAGTTGAATTACATGCAGTTTCTTGTCTTATGAGCAAGAGTTGTTTTCTGGTAAGAAGAGTCACTATTGCGCTCCTATTGCCATACACAGTGCAAACAACACTTGCTACTGTTCTTTGCAAGTACAGTGTATTGGACAGAAGAGGAGCTACTGTTCTTGTCAGTTCCCTAAGAAGAGTTGAACTAGATATGGCCCATGTGTGTAGGAAGCACAGTTCTTTTGTTCAGAGCAAGCTCACTGTTCAGACCCCATAGGAAACACAGTAGAATAGAAGAGTGCTCTTTTCTCAAAAGCAGAGTGTCTTTCTTGTAAGGCGAGCTAGCGTTTGTTTGCCAGTCCAAAATGGAGTTGATCACATGCAGTTTATGGTCCTACGAGCAAGGGATGGTTTCTGGTAAGGAAAGTCACTATTGTGCTTTCTTTGCCATAAACAGTGCAAATAGCACTCACGTCTGTTACCAGCAAGTACAGTGTATTGGACAGAAGAGGAGCTACTGTTCTTGTCAGTTTCCTAAGCAGAGTTGAACTAGATATGGCCCGTGTGTGTGAAGCACAGTTCTTTTGTTCTGTGCAAGCTCAATTTTCGGACCCCATAGTAAACACAGTAGAGTAGAAGAGTGCTCTTTTCTCAAAAGCAGAGTGTGTTTCTTGTAAGGCTAACTAGTGTTTGTTTCCCAGTCAGAAACGGAGTTGAATCCCATGCACTTTCTGGTCCTATGAGCAAGAGTTGTATTCTGGTAAGAAGAGTCACTATTGCTTTCCCTTGCCATACACAGGGTAAATAGCACTCGTGTCTGCTCCCAGCAAGTACAGTGTATTGGACTGAAGAGGAGCTACGGTTCTTGTCGGTTTCCTAAGCAGAGTTGAACTAGATATAGCCCGTGTGTGTAGGAAGCACAGTTCTTTTGTTCTGAGCAAGCTCACTGTTCTGGCCCTATAGGAAACACAGTAGAGTTGAAGAGTGCTCTTTTCTCAAAATCAGAGTTTGTTTCTTGTAAGGTGAGCTAGCGTTTGTTTCCCAGTCCTAAATGGAGTTGAAACACATGCAGTTTTTGGACCTACGAGCAAGGGATGTTTTCTGGTAAGGAAAGTCACTATTGTGCTCCCTCTGCCATAAACAGTGCAAATAGCACTCGCGTCTGTTCCCAGCAAGTACAGTGTATTGGTCTAAAGAGGATCTACTGTTCTTTTCAGTTTCCTAAGCAGAGTTGAACTAGATATGGCCCGTGTATGTAGGAAGCACAGTTCTTTTGTTCTGAGCAAGCTCACTGTTCTGGTCCTATAGGAAACACAGAAGAGTAGAAGAGTGCTCTTTTCTCAAAAGCAAAGTGTGTTTCATGTAAGGTGAGCTAACGTTTCTTTCCCAGTCCTAAATGGAGTTGAATTACATGCAGTTTCTGGTCCTATGAGCAAGAGTTGTTTTCTGGTAAGAAGAGTCACTATTGCAATCCTATTGCCATACACAGTGCAAACAACACTCGCTACTGTTCTTTGCAAGTACAGTGTATTGGACAGAAGAGGAGCTACTGTCCTTGTCAGTTTCCTAAGCAGAGTTCAACTAGATATGGCCTGTGTGTGAAGGAAGCACAGTTCTTTTGTTCTGAGCAAGCTCACTGTTCTGACCCCATAGGAAACACCGTAGAGTAGAAGAGTGCTCTTTTATCAAAAGCAGAGTGTATTTCTTGTAAGGCCAGCTAGCGTTTGTTTCCCAGTCCTAAATGGAGTTGAATCACATGCAGTTTCTGATCCTAGGAGCAAGGGTTGTTTTCTCGTAAGAAGAGTCACTATTGCGCTCCCATTGTCATACACAGGGCAAATAGCACTGGCGTCTGTTCCCAGCATGTACAGTGTATTGGACTGAAGAGGATCTACTGTTCTTGTCAGTTTCGTAAGCAGAGTTGAACTAGATATGGTCCGTGTGTGTAGGAAGCACAGTTCTTTTGTTCTGAGCAAGCTCACTGTTTTGGCCCTAAAGGAAACAAAGTAGTGTAGAAGAGTGCTCTTTCCTCAAAAGCAGAGTGTGTTTCTTGTAAGGCGAGCTAGAGTTTGTTTCCCAGTCCTAAATGGAGTTGAATCACATGCAGTTTCTGGTCCTATGAGCAAGAATTGTTTTCTGGAAAGGAAAGTCACTATTGTGCTCCCTTTGCCGTACACAGTGCAAATAGCACTCGCGTCTGTTCCCAGCAAGTACAGTGTATTGGACTGAAGAGGAGCTACTGCTCTTGTCAGTTTCCTAAGCAGAGTTGAACTAGATATGGCCCGTGTGTGTAGGAAGCACAGTTCTTTGTTCTGAGCAAGCTCACTGTTCGGACACCATAGGAAACACAGTAGAGTAGAAGAGTGCTCTTTACGCAAAAGCAGAGTGTGTTTCTTGTAAGGCGAGCTAGTGTTTGTTTCCCAGTCCTAAATGGAGTTGAATCACATGCAGTTTCTGGTCCTATGATCAAGAGTTGTTGTCTGGTAAGAAGAGTCACTATTGCCCTCCCATTGTCATACACAGGGCAAATAACACTGGCGTCTGTTCCCAGCATGTACAGTGTATTGGACTGAAGATGATCTACTGTTCTTGTCAGTTTCCTAAGCAGAGTTGAACTAGATATGGCCCGTGTATGTAGGTAGCACAGTTCTTTTTTTCTGAGCAAGCTCACTGTTCGAACCCCATAGGAAACACAGTAGAATAGAAGAGTGCTCTTTTCTCAAAAGCAGAGTGTGTTTCTTGTAAGGTGAGCTAGCGTTTGTTTCCGAGTCCAAAATGGAGTTGAATCACATGGAGTTTCTGGTCCTATGACCAAGGGATGTTTTCTGGTAAGAAGAGTCACTATTGCGCTCCCATTCTCATACACACTGCAAATAGCACTCGCGTCTGCTCCCAGCAAGTACAGTGTATGGCACTGAAGAGGAGCTACTGTTCTTGTCAGTTTCCTAAGAAGAGTTGAACTAGATATAGCCCGTGTGTGTAGGAAGCACAGTTCTTTTGTTCTGAGCAAGCTCACTGTTCTTGCCTTATAGGAAACACAGTAGAGTAAATGAGTGCTCTTTTCTCAAAAGCAGAGTGTGTTTCTTGTAAGGTGAGCTAGCGTTTGTTTCCCAGTCCTAAATGGAGTTGAATCACATGCAGTTTTTGGTCCTACGAGCAAGGGATGTTTTCTGGTAAGGAAAGTCACTATTGCGCTCCCTTTGCCATACAGAGTTCAAATAGCACTCGTGTCTTTTCCCAGCAAGTACAGTGTATTGGACTGAAGAGAAGCTACTGTTCTTCTCAGTTTCCTAGGCAGAGTTGAACTAGATATGGCCCGTGTGTGTAGGAAGCACAGTTCATTTGTTCTGAGCAAGCTCACTCTTCTGGCCTACAGGAAACACAGTAGAGTAGAAGAGTGCTCTTTTCTCAGAAGCAGAGTGTGTTTCTTGTAAGGCTGGCTAGTGTTTGCTTCCCAGTCAGTATCGGAGTTGAATCTCATGCAGTTTCTGGTCCTACGAGCAAGAGTTGTTTTCTGGTAAGAGGAGTCACTATTGCGCTCCCATTGCCATATACAGTGCAAATAGGACTCGCGTCTTCTACCTGCAAGTACAGTGTATTGGACTGAAGAAGAGCTACTGTTCTTGTCAGTTTCCTAAGAAGAGTTGAACTAGATATGGCCCGTTTGTGTAGGAAGCACAGTTCCTTGGTTCTGAGCAAGCTCACTGTTCTGGCCCTATAGGAAACACAGTAGAGTAGAAGAGTGCTCTTTTCTCAAAACCAGAGTTTGTTTGTTGTAAGGCGAACTAGCAGTTGTTTCCCAGTCCTAAATGGAGTTGAATCACATACAGTTTCTGGTCCTACGAGCAAGAGTTGTTTTCTGGCAAGGAAAGTCACTATTGTGCTCTTTTTGCCATACACAGTGCAAATAGCACTCGCGTCTGTTCCCAGCAAGTACAGTGTATTGGACTGAAGAGGAGCTACTGTTCTTGTCAGTTTCCTAAGCAGAGTTGAAATAGATATGGCCCGTGTGTGTAGGAAGCACAGTTCTTTTGTTCTGAGCAAGCTCACTGTTCTGGCCCTATAGGACACACAGTAGAGTAGAAGAGTGCTCTTTTCTCAAAAGCAGAGTGTGTTTCTTCTAAGGCGAGCTAGCGTTTGTTTCCAAGTCCCAAATGGAGTTGAATCACATGCAGTTTCTGGTCCTACAAGCAAGATTTGTTTTCTGGTAAGAAGAGTCACTATTGTGCTCCCATTGACATAAGCAGGGCAAATAGCACTGGCGTCTGTTCCCAGCATGTACAGTGTATTGGACTGAAGAGGAGCTACTGTTCTTGTCAGTTTCCTAAGGAGAGTTGAACTAGATATGGCCCGTGTGTGTAGGAAGCACAGTTCTTTGTTCTGAGCAAGCTCACTGTTCGGACCCCATAGGAAACACAGTAGAATAGAAGAGTGCTCTTTTCTCAAAAGCAGAGTGTGTTTCTTGTAAGGCGAGCTAGAGTTTGTTTCCCAGTCCTAAATGGAGTTGAATCACATGCAGTTTCTGGTCCTACGAGCAAGAGTTGTTTTCTGGTAAGAAGAGTCACTATTGTGCTACCATTGCCATGCACAGTGCAAATATTACTCGCGTCTATTCCCAGCAAGTAGAGTGTATTGGACAGAAGAGGAGCTACTGTTCTTGTCAGTTTCCTAAGCAGAGTTGAACTAGATATGGCCCGTGTGTGTGAAGCACAGTTCTTTTGTTCTGAGCAAGCTCAATTTTCGGACCCCATAGTAAACACAGTAGAGTAGAAGAGTGCTCTTTTCACAAAAGCAGAGTGTGTTTCTTGTAAGGCTAGCTAGCGTTTGTTTCCCAGTCCTAAATGGAGTTGAATCACATGCAGTTTTTGGTCCTACGAGCAAAGGATGTTTTCTGGTAAGGAAAGTCACTATTGTGCTCCCTCTGCCATAAACAGTGCAAATAGCACTCGCGTCTGTTCCCAGCAAGTACAGTGTATTGGTCTGAAGAGGATCTACTGTTCTTTTCAGTTTCCTAAGCAGAGTTGAACTAGATATGGCCCGTGTGTGTAGGAAGCACAGTTCTTTTGTTCTGAGCAAGCTCACTGTTCTGGTCCTATAGGAAAGACAGAAGAGTAGAAGAGTGCTCTTTTCTCAAAAGCAAAGTGTGTTTCATGTAAGGAGAGCTAACGTTTCTTTCCCAGTCCTAAATGGAGTTAAATTACATGCAGTTTCTGGTCCTATGAGCAAGAGTTGTTTTCTGGTAAGAAGAGTCACTATTGCAATCCTCTTGCCATACACAGTGCAAACAACACTCGCTACTGTTCTTTGCAAGTACATTGTATTGGACAGAAGAGGAGCTACTGTCCTTGTGAGTTTCCTAAGCAGAGTTGAACTAGATATGGCCCGTGTGTGTAGGAAGCACAGTACTTTTGTTCTGAGCAAGCTCACTGTTCGGACACCATAGGAAACACCGTAAAGTAGAATTGTGCTCTTTTATCAAAAGCAGAGTGCATTTCTTGTGAGGCCAGCTAACGTTTGTTTCCCAGTCCTAAATGGAGTTGAATCACATGTAGTTTCTGATCCTAGGAGCAAGAGTTGTTTTCTGGTAAGAAGAGTCACTATTGCGCTCCCATTGTCATACACAGGGCAAATAGCACTGGCGTTTGTTCCCAGCATGTACAGTGTATTGGACTGAAGAGGATCTACTGTTCTTGTCAGTTTCCTAAGCAGAGTTGAACTAGATATGGCCCGTGTGTGTAGGAAGCACATTTCTTTTGTTCTGAGCAAGCTCACTGTTTTGGCCCTATAGGAAACAAAGTAGAGTAGAAGAGTGCTCTTTTCTCAAAAGCAGAATGTGTTTCTTGTAAGGCGAGCTAGCGTTTGTTTCCCAGTCCTAAATTGAGTTCAATCACATGCAGTCTCTGGTCCTACGAGCAAGAGTTGTTTTCTAGTACGAAGAGTCACTATTGCGCTCCCTTTGTCATACACAGGGCAAATAGCACTCGAGTCTGTTCCCAGGATATACAGTGTATTGGACTGAAGAGGATCTACTCTTCTTGTCAGTTTCCTAAGCAGAGTTGAACTAGATATGGCCCGTGTGTGCAGGAAGCACAGTTCTTTTGTTCTGAGCGAGCTCACTCTTCTGGCCTATAGGAAACACAGTAGAGTAGAAGAGTGCTCTTTTCTCAAAAGCAGAGTGTGTTTCTTGTAAGGCGAGCTTGCGTTTGTTTCCCAGTCCTAAATGGAGTTGAATCACATGCAGTCTCTAGTCCTACCAGCAAGAGTTTTTTTCTGGAAAGGAAAGTCACTATTGTGCTCCCTTTGCCATACACAGTGCAAATAGCACTCGCATCTGTTCCCAGTAAGTACAGTGTATTGGACTGAAGAGGTGGTACTGCTCTTGTCAGTTTCCTAAGCAGAGTTGAACTAGGTACGGCCCGTGTGTGTAGGAAGCACAGTTCTTTTGTTCTGAGCAAGCTCACTGTTCTGGCCCTATAAGAAACACAGTAGAGTAGAAGAGTGCTCCTTTCTCCAAAGCAGAGTGTGTTTCTTCTAAGGCGAATTAGCGTTTGTTTCCAAGTCCTAAATGGAGTTGAATCACATGCAGTTTCTGATCTTACAACCAAGAGTTGTTTTCTGGTAAGAAGAGTCACTATTGCGCTCCCATTACCATACACAGGGGAAATAGCACTCGCATCTGTTCCCAGCATGTACAGTGTATTGCACTGAAGAGGATCTACTGTTCTTGCCAGTTACCTAAGCAGAGTTGAACTAGATATGGCCCGTGTGTGTAGGAAGCACCGTTCTTTGTTCTGAGCAAGCTCACTGTTCGGACCCCATAGGAAACACAGTAGAAGAGAAGAGTGCTCTTTTCTCAAAAGCAGAGTGTGTTACTTGTAAGGCGAGCTAGGGTTTGTTTCCCAATCCAAAATGGAGTTGAATCACATGCAATTTCTGGTCCTATGAGCAAGGGATGTTTTCTGGTAAGGAAAGTCACTATTGTGCTCCCTTTGCCATAAACAGTGCAAATAGCACTCACGTCTGTTCCCAGCAAGTACAGTGTATTGGACTGAAGAGGAGCTACTGTTCTTGTCAGTTTCCTAAGCAGAGTTGAACTACATATGGCCCATGTGTGTAGGAAGCACAGTTCTTTTGTTCTGAGCAAGCTCACTGTTCTGGCCCTATAGACAACACAGAAGAGTAGAAGAGTACTCTTTTCTCAGAAGCAGAGTTTGTTTCTTGTAAGGCGAGCTAGCATTTGTTTCCCAGTCCTAAATGTAGTTGAATTTCATGCAGTTTCTTGTCCTATGAGCAAGAGTTGTTTTCTCGTAAGAAGAGTCACTATTGTGCTCCTATTGCCATACACAGTGCAAACAACACTCGCTACTGTTCTTTGCAAGTACAGTGTATTGGACAGAAGAGGAGCTACTGTTCTTGTCAGTTTTCTAAGCAGAGTTGAACTAGATATGGCCCGTGTGTGTAGGAAGCAGAGTTCTTTTGTTCTGAGCAAGCTCACTGTTTTGGCTCTATAGGAAAGAAAGTAGAGTAGAAGAGTGCTTTTTCTCAAAAGCAGAGTGTGTTTTTTGTAAGGCGAGCTTGTGTTTGTTTCCCAGTCCTAAATGGAGTTGAGTCACATGCAGTTTCTAGTCCTACGAGCAAGAGTTGTTTTCTGGAAAGGAAAGTCACTATTGTGCTCCCTTTGCCATACACAGCCAAATAGCACTCGCGTCTGTTCCCAGCAAGTACAGTGTATTGGACTGAAGAGGATCTACTGCTCTTGTCAGTTTCCTAAGCAGAGTTGAACTAGATATGGCCCGTGTGTGTAGGAAGCACAGTTCTTTTGTTCTGAGCAAGCTCACTGTTCGGACCCCATAGGAAACACAGTAGAGTAGAAGAGTGCTATTTTCTCAAAAGCAGAGTGTGTTTGTTGTAAGGCTAGCTAGTGTTTGTTTCCCAGTCAGAAACAGATTTGAATCTCATGCCGTTTCTTGCCCTAAGAGCAAGAGTTGTTTTCTGGTAAGAGGAGTCACTATTTCGCTCCCATTGCCATACACAGTGCAAATAGGACTCGCGTCTGTTCCCAGCATGTACAGTGTATTGCATTGAAGAGGATCTACTGTTCTTGTCAGTTACCTAAGCAGAGTTGAACTAGATATGGCCCATGTGTGTAGGAAGCACAGTTCTTTTGTTCTGAGCAAGGTCACTGTTCGGACCCCATAGGAAACACAGTAGAATAGAAGAGTGCTCTTTTCTCAAAAGCATAGTGTGTTTCCTGTAAGGCGAACTAGCGTTTGTTTCCCAGTCAAAAATGGAGTTGAATCACATGCAGTTTCTGGTCCTACGAGCAAGGGATGTTTTCTGGTAAGGAAAGTCACTATTGTGCTCCCTTTGCCATAAACAGTGCAAATAGCACTAACGTCTGTTCCCTGCAAGTACAGTGTATTGGACTGAAGAGGAGCTACTGTTCTTGTCAGTTTCCTAAGCAGAGTTGAACTACATATGGCCCGTGTGTGCAGGAAGTACACTTCTTTTGTTCTGAGCAAGCTCACTCTTCTGGCCCTATAAGAAACACAGGAGAGTAGAAGAGTGCTCTTTTCTCAGAAGCAGAGTTTGTTTCTTGTAAGGCAAGCTAGCGTTTGTTTCCCAGTCCTAAATTGAGTTGAATCACATGCAGTTTCTGGTCCTATGAGCTAGAGTTGTTTTATGGTAAGAAGAGTCACTATTGTGCTCCCATTGTCATACACAGGGCAAATAGAACTGGCGTCTGTTCCCAGCATGTAAAGTGTATTGGACTGAAGAGGATCTACTCTTCTTGTCAGTTTCCTAAGCAGAGTTGAACTAGATATGGCCCGTGTGTGTAGGAAGCACAGTTCTTTTGTTCTGAGCGAGCTCACTCTTCTGGACTATAGGAAACACAATAGAGTAGAAGAGTGCTCTTTTCTCAAAAGCAGAGTGTGTTTTTTGTAAGGCGAGCTTGCGTTTGTTTCCCAGTCCTAAATGGAGTTGAATCACATGCAGTTTCTAGTCCTACGAGCAAGAGTTGTTTTCTGGAAAGGAAAGTCACTATTGTGCTCCCTTTGCCATACACAGTGCAAATAGCACTCGCGTCTGTTCCCAGCAAGTACAGTGTATTGGACTGAAGAGGAGCTACTGTTCTTGTCATTTTCCTAAGCAGAGTTGAACTAGATATGGCCCCTGTGTGTAGGAAGCACAGTTCTTTTGTTCTGAGCTAGCTCACTGTTCTGGCCCTATAGGAAACACAGTAGAGTAGAAGAGTGGTCTTTTCTCCAAAGCAGAGTGTGTTTCTTCTAAGGCAAACTAGCGTTTGTTTCCAAGTCCTAAATGGAGTTGAATCACATGCAGTTTCTGGACCTACAACCAAGAGTTGTTTTCTGGTAAGAAGAGTCACTATTGCGCTCCCATTACCATACACAGGGCAAATAGCACTCGCGTCTGTTCCCAGCATGTACAGTGTATTGCACTGAAGAGGATCTACTGTTCTTGTCAGTTACCTAAGCAGAGTTGAACTAGATATGGCCCGTGTGTGTAGGAAGCACAGTTCTTTTGTTCTGAGCAAGCTCCCTGTTCGGACCCCATAGGAAACACAGTAGAATAGAAGAGTGCTCTTTTCTCAAAAGCGGAGTGTGTTTCTTGTAAGGCTAGCTAGTGTTTGTTTCCCAGTCAGGAACGGAGTTGAATCCCATGCAGTTTCTGGTCCTACGAGCAAGAGTTTTTTTCTGGTAAGAAGGGTCACTATTTCGCTCCCTTTGCCATACACAGTGCAAATAGCACTCGCGTCTGCTCCCAGCAAGTACAGTGTATTGGACTGAAGAGGAGCTACTGTTCTTGTCAGTTTCCTAAGCAGAGTTGAACTAGATATAGCCCGTGTGTGTAGGAAGCACAGTTCTTTTGTTCTGAGTAAGCTCATTGTTCTGGCCCTATAGGAAACACAGTAGAGTTGAAGAGTGCTCTTTTCTCAAAAGCAGAGTTTGTTTCTTGTAAGGTGAGCTAGCGTTTGTTTCCCAGTCCTAAATGGAGTTGAAACACATGCAGTTTTTGGTCCTACGAGCAAGGGATGTTTTCTGGTAAGGAAAGTCACTATTGTGCTCCCTCTGCCATAAACAGTGCAAATAGCACTCGCGTCTGTTCCCAGCAAGTACAGTGTATTGGTCTGAAGAGGATCTACTGTTCTTTTCAGTTTCCTAAGCAGAGTTGAACTAGATATGGCCCGTGTGTGTAGGAAGCACAGTTCTTTTGTTCTGAGCAAGCTCACTGTTCTGGTCCTATAGGAAACACAGTAGAGTAGAAGAGTGCTCTTTTCTCAAAAGCAAAGTGTGTTTCATGTAAGGTGAGATAAGGTTTGTTTCCCAGTCCTAAATGGAGTTGAATTACATGCAGTTTCTGTTCCTATGAGCAAGAGTTGTTTTCTGGTAAGAAGAGTCACTATTGTGCTCCTATTGCCATACACAGTGCAAACAACACTTGCTACTGTTCTTTGCAAGTACAGTGTATTGGACAGAAGAGGAGCTACTGTTCTTGTCAGTTTCCTAACAAGAGTTGAACTAGATATGCCCCGTGTGTGTAGGAAGCACAGTTCTTTTGTTCTGAGCAAGCTCACTGTTCAGACCCCATAGGAAACACAGTAGAATAGAAGAGTAATCTTTTCTCAAAAGCAGAGTGTGTTTCTTGTAAGGCGAGCTAGTGTTTGTTTGCCAGTCCAAAATGGAGTTGAGTCACATGCAGTTTCTAGTCCTACGAGCAAGGGATGTTTTCTGGTAAGGAAAGTCACTATTGTGTTCCCTTTGCCATAAACAGTGCAAATAGCACTCACGTCTGTTCCCAGCAAGTACAGTGTATTGGACTGAATAGGAGCTGCTGTTCTTGTCAGTTCCCTAAGCAGAGTTGAACTACATATGGCCCGTGTGTGTAGGAAGCACAGTTCTTTTGTTCTGAGCAAGCTTGTTGTTCTGGCCCTATAGGAAACACAGACGAGTAGAAGATTGCTCTTTTCTCAAAAGCAGAGTGTGTTTCTTGTAAGGCGAGTTAGCGTTTGTTTCCAAGTCCTAAATGGAGTTGAATCACATGCAGTTTTTGGTCCTATGAGCAAGAGTTGTTTTCTGGTAAGAAGAGTAACTATTGCGCTCCCATTGCCATACACAGGGCAAATAGCTCTCGCGTCTGTTCCCAGCACATACAGTTTATTAGACCGAAGTGGAGCTACTGTTCTTGTCAGTTTCCTAAGCAGAGTTGAACTAGATAGGGCCCATGTTTGTAGGAAGCACAGTTCTTTTGTTCTGAGCAAGCTCACTCTTCTGGCCCTATAGGAAAAACAGAAGAGTAGAAGAGTGCTCTTTTCTCAAAAGCAGAGTGTGTTTCTTGTAAGGCGAGCTAGCGTTTGGTTCCCAGTCAAAAATGGAGTTGAATCACATGCAGTTTCTGGTCCTACGAGCCAGAGTTTTTTTCTGGTAAGAAGAGTCACTATTGTGCTACCATTGCCATACACAGTGCAAATATCACTCGCGTCTGTTCCCAGCAAGTACAGTGTATTGGACAGAAGAGGAGCTACTGTTCTTGTCAGTTTCTTAAGCAGAGTTGAAGTAGATATGTCCCCTGTGTGTGAAGCACAGTTCTTTTGTTCTGAGCAAGCTCACTGTTCGGACCCCATAGGAAACACAGTAGAGTAGAAGAGTGCTCTTTTCTCAAAAGCAGAGTGTGTTTCTTTTAAGGCTAGCTAGTGTTTGTTTCCCAGTCAGAAACGGAGTTGAATCCCATGCAGTTTCTGCTCCTACGAGCAAGAGTTGTTTTCTGGTAAGAATAGTCACTATTGCGCTCCCATTGTCATACACACTGCAAATAGCTCTCGCGTCTGCTTCCAGAAAGTACAGTGTATGGCACTGAAAAGGAGCTACTGTTCTTGTCAGTTTCCTAAGCAGAGTTGAACTAGATATAGCCCGTGTGTGTAGGAAGCACAGTTCTTTTGTTCTGAGCAAGCTCACTGTTCTTGCCCTATAGGAAAAACAGTAGAGTAAAAGAGTGCTCTTTTCTCAAAAGCAGAGTGTGTTTCTTGTAAGGCGAGCTAGCGTTTGTTTCCCAGTCCTAAATGGAGTTGAATCACATGCAGTTTCTGGTCCTACGAGCAAGAGTTTTTTTCTGGTAAGAAGAGTCACTATTGCGCTCCCATTTCCATACACAGTGCAAATAGCACTCGCGTCTGTTCCCAGCAAATACAGTGTAATGGACAGAAGAGGAGCTACTGTTCTTGTCAGTTTCCTAACCAGAGTTGAACTAGATATTTCCCGTGTGTGTGGGAATCACAGTTCTTTTGTTCTGAGCAAGCTCACTGTTCGGACCCCATAGGAAACACAGTAGAGTAGAAGAGTGCTCTTTTCTCAAAAGCAGAGTGTGTTTCTTGTAAGGCAAGCTAGCATTTGTTTCCCAGTCCTAAATGGAGTTAAATCCCATGCAGTTTCTGGTCCTAGGAGCAAGAGTTGTTTTCTGGTAAGAAGAGTCACTTTTGTACTCCCATTGTCATACACAGGGCAAATAGCACGGGCGTCTGTTCCCAGCAAGTACAGTGTATTGGACTGAAGAGGAGCTACTGTTCTTGTCAGTTTCCTAAGCAGAGTTGAACTACATAAGGCCCGTGTGTGTAGGAAGCACAGTTCTTTTGTTCTGAGCGAGCTCACGGTTCTAGCCTTGTAGGAAACACAGTAGAGTAGAAGAGTGCTCTTTTCTCAAAAGCAGAGTGTGTTTCTTGTAAGGCGAGCTAGCTTTTGTTTCCCAGTACTAAATGGAGTTGAATCACATGCAGTTTCTGGTCCTACGAGCAAGATTTGTTTTCTGGTAAGAAGAGTCACTTTTGCGCTCCCATTGCCATACACAGTGCAAATATCACTCGTGTCTGTTCCCAGCAAGTACAGTGTATTGGACTGAAGAGGAGCTCTGTTCTTGTCAGTTTCCTAAGCAGAGTTGAACTAGATATGGCCCGTGTGTGTAGGAAGCACAGTTCTTTTGTTCTGAGTAAGCTCACTGTTCGGACCCCATAGGAAACACAGTAGAGTAGAAGAATGCTCTTTTCTCACAGGCAGAGTGTGTTTCTTGTAAGGCGAGCTAGCATTTGTTTCCCAGTCCTAAATGGAGTTGAATCCCATGCAGTTTCTGGTCCTACGAGCAAGAGTTGTTTTCTGGTAAGAAGAGTCACTATTGTGCTCCCATTGTCATACACAGGGCAAATAGCACGGGCGTCTGTTCCCAGCATGTAAAGTGAATTGGACTGAAGAGGATCTACTCTTCTTGTCAGTTTTTTAAGCAGAGTTGAACTAGATATGGCCCGTGTGTGTAGGAAGCACAGTTCTTTTGTTCTGAGCAAACTCACTGTTCTGGCCCTATAGGAAACACAGTAGAGTAGAAGAGTGCTCTTTTCTCAAAAGCAGAGTGTGTTTGTTGTAAGGCGAACTAGCGTTTGTTTCCCAGTCCTAAATGGAGTTGAATCACATGCAGTTTCTGGTCCTACATTAAGAGTTTTTTTCTGGTAAGAAGAGTCACTATTGTGCTCCCATTGCCATACACAGTGCAAATTGCACTCGCGTCTGCTCCCAGCAAGTACAGTGTATTGGACTGAAGAGGAGCTACTGTTCTTGTCAGTTTCCTAAGCAGAGTTGAACTAGATATGGCCCGTGTGTGTTGGAAGCACAGTTCTTTTGTTCTGAGCAAGCTCACTGTTTTGGCCCCATAGGAAACACAGTAGAGTAGAACAGTGCTCCTTTCTCAAAAGCAGAGTGTGCTTCTTGTAAGGCGAGCTAGCGTTTGTTTCCCAGTCCTAAATGGAGTTGAATCACATGCAGTTTCTGGTACTATGAGCAAGATTTGTTTTCTGGTAGGGAAAGTCACTATTGTGCTCCCTTTGCCAAACACAGTGCAAATAGTACTCGCGTGTGTTACCAAAAGTACAGTGTATTCGACTGAAGAGGAGCTCCTGTTCTTGTCAGTTTCCTAAGCAGAGTTGAACTAGATATTGCCCATGTGTGTAGCAAGCACATTTCTTTTGTTCTGAGCAAGCTCACTGTTCTGGCCTCATAGGAAACATAGTAGAGTAGAAGAGTGCTCTTTTCTCAAAAGTAGAGTGTGTTTCTTGTAAGGCTGGCTAGTGTTTGTTTCCCAGTCAGACACGGAGTGGAATCCCATGCAGTTTCTGTTCCTATGAGCAAGAGTTGTTTTCTTGTAAGAAGAGTCACTATTTTGATCCCATTGTCATACACAGGGCAAATAGCACTGGCGTCTCTTCCCAGCATGTACAGTGTATTGGACTGAAAAGGATCTACTGTTCTTGTCAGTTTCCTAAGCAAAGTTGAACTAGATATGGCCCGTGTGTGTAGGAAGCACAGTTCTTTTGTTCTGAAGAAGCTCACTGTTTTGGCCCTATAGGAAACACAGTAGAGTAGAAGAGTGCTCTTTTCTCAAAAGCAGAGTGTGTTTCTTGTAAGGCTAGCTAGTGTTTGTTTCCCAGTCCTAAATGGAGTTGAATCACATGCAATTTCTGGTCCTACGAGCAAGAGTTGTTTTCTGGTAAGAAGAGTCACTATTGTGCTCCCATTGTCATACACAGGGCAAATTGCACTGGCGTCTGTTCCCAGCATGTACAGTGTATTGGACTGAAGAGGATCTACTGTTCTTGTCAGTTTCCTAAGCAGAGTTGAACTAGATATGGCCCATGTGTGTTGGAAGCACAGTTCTTTTGTTCTGAGCAAGCTCACTCTTCTGGCCCTATAGGAAACACAGTAGAGTAGAAGAGTGCTCTTTTCTCAAAAGCAGAGTGTGTTTCTCATAAGGCGAGCTAGCGTTTGTATCCCATGTCCTAAATGGAGTTGAATCCCATGCAGTTTCTGGTCCTACGAGCAAGTGTTGTTTTCTGGTAAGAAGAGTCACTACTGTGCTCCCATTATCATACACAGGGGAAATAGCACTGGCGTCTGTTCCCAGCATGTACAGTGTATTGGACTGAATAGGATCTACTGTTCTTGTCCGTTTCCTAAGCAGAGTTGAACTAGATATGGCCCGTGCGTGTAGGAAGCACAGTTCTTTTGTTCTGAGTAGGCTCACTGTTCTGGCCATATAGGAAACACAGTAGAGTAGAAGAGTGCTCTTTTCTCAAAAGCAGAATGTGTTTCTTCTATGGCGAGCTAGCGTTTGTTTCCCAGTCCTAAATGGAGTTGAATCTCATACAGTTTTTGTTCCTACGAGCAAGAGTTGTTTTCTGGTAAGAAGAGTCACTATTGTGCTCCCTTAGCCACACACAGTGCAAATAGCACTCGCGTATGTTCCCAGCAAGTACTGTGTATTGGAAAGAAGAGGAGCTACTGTTCTTGTCAGTTTCCTAAGCAGAGTTGAACTAGATATGGCCCGTGTGTGTAGGAAGCACAGTTCTTTTGTTCTGAGCAAGCTCACTGTTCGGACCCCATATGAAACACTGTAGAGTAGAAGAGTGCTCTTTTCTCAAAAGCAGAGTGTGTTTATTGTAAGGCTAGCTAGTGTTTGTTTCCCAGTCAGAAACGGAGTTGAATCACACGCAGTTTCTGGTCCTAAGAACAAGAGTTTTTTTCTGGTAAGAAGAGTCACTGTTGCGCTCCCATTGCCATACACAGTGCAAATAACCCTCGCGTCTGTTACCAGCAAGTACAGTGTATTGGACTGAAGAGGACCTACTGTTCTTGTCAGTTTCCTAAACAGAGTTGAACTAGATATGACCCGTGTGTGTAGGAAGGACATTTCTTTTGTTCTGAGCAAGCTCACTGTTCGGACTCCATAGGAAACACAGTAGAGTAGAAGAGTGCTCTTTTCTCAAAAGCAGAGTGTGTTTCTTGTAAGGCTAGCTAGTGTTTGTTTCCCAGTCAGAAACGGAGTTTAATCCCATGCAGTTTCTGGTCCTACGAGCAAGAGTTGTTTTCTGGTAAGAAGAGTCACTATTGCGCTCCCATTGCCATATACAGTGTAAATAGCACTGGCGTCTGTTCCCAGCAAGTACAGTGTAATGGACAGAAGAGGAGATACTGTTCTTGTCAGTTTCCTAAGCAGAGTTGAACTAGATATGGCCCGTGTGTGTAGGAAGCACAGTTCTTTTGTTCTGAGCAAGCTCACTGTTCTGGCCTTGTAGGAAACATAGTAGAGTAGAAGAGTGCCCTTTTCTCAAAAGAAGAGTTTGTTTCTTGTAAGGCTAGATAGTGTTTGTTTCCCAGTCAGAAACGGAGTTGAATCCCACGCGGTTTCTGGTCCTACGAGCAAGAGTTGTTTTCTGGTAAGAAGAGTCACTATTGTGCTCCCATTGTCAAACACAGGGCAAATAGCACGGGCGTCTGTTCCCAGCATGTACAGTGTATTGAACTGAAGAGGAGCTACTGTTCTTGTCAGTTTCCTAAGCAGAGTTGAACTAGATATGGCCCGTGTGGGTAGGAAGCACAGTTCTTTTGTTCTGAGTAAGCTCACTATTCGGACCCCATAGGAAACACAGTACAGTAGAAGAATGCTCTTTCTCACAAGCAGAGTGTATTTCTTGTAAGACGAGCTAGCATTTGTTTCCCAGTCCTAAATGGAGTTTAATCCCATGCAGTTTCTGGTCCTACGAGCAAGAGTTGTTTTCTGGTAAGAAGACTCACTATTGTGCTCCCATTGCCATACACAGTGCAAATTGCACTCGTGTCTGCTCCCAGCAAGTACAGTGTATTGGACTGAAGAGGAGCTACTGTTCTTGTCAGTTTCCTAAGCAGAGTTGAACTAGATATGGCCCGTGTGTGTAGGAAGCACAGTTCTTTTGTTCTGAGCAAGCTCACTGTTCTGGCCCTATAGGAAACACAGTACAGTAGAATAGTGCACTTTTCTCAAAAGCAGAGTGCATTTCTTCTAAGGCGAGCTAGCGTTTGTTTCCCAGTCCTAAATGAAGTTGAATCACATGCAGTTTCTGGTCCTACAGGCAAGAGTTGTTTTCTGGTAAGAAGAGTCACTATTGAGCTCCGATTGTCATACACAGTGCAAATAGCAGTCGCGTCTGCTCCCAGCAAGTACAGTGTATTGGACTGAAGAGGAGCTACTGTTCTTGTCAGTTTCCAAAGTAAAGTTGAACTAGATATGGCCCGTGTTTGTAGGAAGTACACTTCTTTTGTTCTGAGCAAGCTCACTGTTCTGGCCCTATAGGAAACACAGTAGAGTAGAAGAGTGCTCTTTTCTCAAAAGCAGAGTGTGTTTCTTATAAGGCAAGCTAGAATTTGTTTCCCAGTCCTAAATGGAGTTGAATCACATGCATTTTCTGTTCCTAGGAGCAAGAGTTGTTTTCTGGTAAGAAGAGTCACTATTGTGCTCACATTGCCATACACAGTGCAAATAGCACTGGCGTCTGTTCCCAGCAAGTACAGAGTATTGGACAGAAGAGGAGCTACTATTCTTGTCAGTTTCGTAAGCAGAGTTGAACTAGATATGGCCCGTGTGTGTAGGAAGCACAGTTCATTTGTTCTGAGCAAGCTCACTGTTCTGGCCCCATAGGAAACACAGAAGAGTAGAACAGTGCTCTTTTCTCAAAAGCAGAGTGTGTTTCTTGTAAGGCGAGCTAGCGTTTGTTTCCCATTCCTAAATGGAGTTGAATCACATGCAGTTTCTGGTCCTAAGATCAAGAGTTGTTTTCTGGAAGGAGAGTCATTATTGCACTCCCATTGCCATACACAGTGCAAATAGCACTCGCGTCTGTTCCCAGCAAGTACAATGTATTGGACAGAGGAGGAGCTACTGTTATTGTCAGTTTCCTAAGCAGAGTTGAACTTGATATAGCCCGTGTGTGTAGGAAGCACAGTACTTTTGTGCTGAGCAAGCTCACTGTTCTGGCCCTATAAGAAACACAGTAGAGTAGAAGAGTGCTCTTTTCTCAAAAGCAGAGTGTGTTATTTCTAAGGCGAGCTAGCGTTTGTTTCCCAGTCCTAAATGTAGTTGAATCACATGCAGTTTCTGGTCCTACGAGCAAGAGTTGTTTTCTGGTAAGAAGAGTCACTATTGTGCTCCCTTTGCCATACACAGTGAAAATAGCACTCGCGTCTGTTCCCAGCAAGCACAGTGTGTTGGACTGAAGAGGAGATACTGTTCTTGTCAGTTTCCTAAGCAGAGTTGAACTACATATGGCCCATGTGTAGGAAGCACAGTTCTTTTGTTCTGAGCATCTCACTGTTCTGGCCTTATAGGAAACATAGTAGAGTAGAAGAGTGCTCTTTTCTCAAAAGCAGAGTATGTTTCCTGTAAGGGGAGTTAGCGTTTGTTTCCCAGTCCTAAATGGAGTTGAATCACATGCAGTTTTTGGTCCTATGAGCAAGAGTTGTTTTCTGGTAAGGAAAGTCACTATTGTGCTCCCTTAGCCACACACAGTGCAAATAGCACTCGCGTATGTTCCCAGCAAGTACAGTGTATTGGAAAGAAGAGGAGCTACTGTTCTTGTCAGTTTCCTAAGCAGAGTTGAACTAGATATGGACCGTGAGTGTAGGAAGCACAGTTCTTTTGTTCTGAGCAAGCTCACTGTTCGGATCATATAGGAAACACTGTAGAGTAGAAGAGTGCTCTTTTCTGAAAAGAAGAGTGTGTTTCTTGTAAGGCTAGATAGTGTTTGTTTCCCAGTCAGAAACGGAGTTGAATCACACGCAGTTTCTGGTCCTAAGAGCAAGAGTTGTTTTCTGGTAAGAAGAGTCACTATTGCGCTCCCATTGCCATACACAGTGCAAATAACCCTCGCGTCTGTTCCCAGCAAGTACAGTGTATTGGACTGAAGAGGACCTACTGTTCTTGTCAGTTTTCTAAACAGAGTTGAACTAGATATGACCCGTGTGTGTAGGAAGGACATTCCTTTTGTTCTGAGCAAGCTCACTGTTCGGACTCCATAGGAAACACAGTAGAGTAGAAGAGTGCTCTTTTCTCAAAAGCAGAGTGTGTTTCTTGTAAGGCTAGCTAGTGTTTGTTTCCCAGTCAGAAATGGAGTTGAATCCCATGCAGTTTCTGGTCCTATGAACAAGAGATGTTTTCTGGTAAGAAGAGTCACTATTGCGCTCCCATTGCCATACACACTACAAATAGCACTCGCGTCTGTTCCCAGCTAGTACAGTGTAATGGATAGAGGAGGAGATACTGTTCTTGTCAGTTTCCTAACCAGAGTTGAACTAGATATGGCCCGTGTGTGTAGGAAGCACAGTTCTTTTGTTCTGAGCAAGCTCACTGTCCTGGCCTTGTAGGAAACACAGTAGAGTAGAAGAGTGCTCTTTTCTCAAAAGAAGAGTGTGTTTTTTTGTAAGGCTAGCTAGTGTTTGTTTCCCAGTCAGAAACCGAGTTGAATCCCACTCAGTTTCTGGTCCTACGAGCAAGAGTTGTTTTCTGGTAAGAAGAGTCACTATTGTGCTCCCATTACCATACACAGTGCAAATAGCACTCGCGTCTGCTCCCAGCAAGTACAGTGTATTGGACTGAAGAGGAGCTACTGTTCTTGTCAGTTTCCTAAGCAGAGTTGAAATAGATATGGCTCCTGTGTGTAGGAAGCACAGTTCTTTTGTTCTGAGCAAGCTCACTGTTCTGGCCCTATAGGAAACACAGTAGAGTAGAAGAGTGCTCTTTTCTCAAAAGCAGAGTGTGTTTCTTGTAAAGCGAGCTAGAGTTTGTTTCCCAGTCCTAAATGGAGTTGAATCACATGCAGTTTCTGGTCCTACAAACAAGAGTTGTTTTCTGGTAAGAAGAGTCACTATTGTGCTCCCATTGCCATACACAGTGCAAATAGCACTCGCGTCGGTTCCGAGCAAGTACAGTGTATTGGACTGAAGAGGAGCTACTGTTCTTGTCAGTTTCCTAAGCAGAGTTGAACTAGATATGGCCCATGTGTGTAGGAAGCACAGTTCTTTTGTTCTGAGCAAGCTCACTGTCCTGGCCTTATAGGAAACATAGTAGAGTAGAAGAGTGCTCTTTTCTCAAAAGCAGAGTGTGTTTCTTGTAAGCCGAACTAGCGTTTGTTTTGCAGTCCTAAATGGAGTTGAATCACATGCAGTTTCTGGTACTATGAGCAAGATTTGTTTTCTGCTAAGGAAAGTCACTATTGCGCTCCCTTTGCCATACACACTGCAAATAGCACTCGCGTCTGTTCCCAGCAAGTACAGTGTATTGGACTGAAGAGGAGCTACTGTTCTTGTCAGTTTCCTAAGCAGAGTTGAACTAGATATGGCCCATGTGTGTAGGAAGCACAGTTCTTTTGTTCTGAGCAAGCTCACTGTTCTGGCCTTATAGGAAACATAGTAGAGTAGAAGAGTGCGCTTTTCTCAAAAGCAGAGTGTGTTTCTTGTAAGGCTAGCTAGTGTTTCTTTCCCAGTCAGACACCGAGTTGAATCCCATGCAGTTTCTGGTCCTATGAGCAAGAGTTTTTTTCTTGTAAGAAGAGTCACTATTGTGATCCCATTGCCATACACAGTGCAAATAGCACTCGCGTCTGTTCCCAGCAAGTACAGTGTATTGGACAGAAGAGGAGCTACTGTTCTTGTCAGTTTCCTTAGCAGAGTTGAACTAGATATTGCCCGTGTGTGTAGGAAGCATAGTTCTTTTGTTCTGAGCAGGCTCACTGTTCTGGCCCTATAAGAAACACAGTAGAGTAGAAGAGTGCTCTTTTTTTCAAAAGCAGAGTATGTTTCCTGTAAGGGGAGTTAGCGCTTGTTTCCCAGTCCTAAATGGAGTTGAATCACATGCAGTTTTTAGTCCTACGAGCAAGAGTTCTTTTCTGGTAAGGAAAGTCACTATTGTGCTCCCTTAGCCACACACAGTGCAAATAGCACTCGCGTATATTCCCAGCAAGTACAGTGTATTGGAAAGAAGAGGAGCTACTGTTCTTGTCAGTTTCCTAAGCAGAGTTGAACTAGATATGGACCGTGTGTGTCGGAAGCACAGTTCTTTTGTTCTGAGCAAGCTCACTGTTCGGACCCATAGGAAACACTGTAGAGTAGAAGAGTGCTCTTTTCTCAAAAGAAGAGTGTGTTTCTTGTAAGGCTAGCTAGTGTTTGTTTCCCAGTCAGACACGGAGTTGAATCCCATGCAGTTTCTGGTCCTAAGAGCAAGAGTTGTTTTCTGGTAAGAAGTGTCACTATTGCGCTCCCATTGCCATACACAGTGCAAATAACCCTCGCGTCTGTTCCCAGCAAGTACAGTGTATTGGACTGAAGAGGACCTACTGTTCTTGTCAGTTTCCTAAACAGTGTTGAAGTAGTATGACCCGTGTGTGTAGGAAGGACATTTCTTTTGTTCTGAGCAAGCTCACTGTTCGGACTCCATAGGAAACACAGTAGAGTAGAAGAGTGCTCTTTTCTCAAAAGCAGAGTGTGTTTCTTGTAAGGCTAGCTAGTGTTTGTTTCCCAGTCAGAAACGGAGTTGAATCCCATGCAGTTTCTGGTCCTACGAGCAAGAGTTGTTTTCTTGTAAGAAGAGTCACTATTGCGCTCCCATTGCCATACACACTGCAAATAGCACTCGCGTCTGTTCCCAGCAAGTACAGTGTAATGGATAGAAGAGGAGATACTGTTCTTGTCAGTTTCCTAACCAGAGTTGAACTAGATATGGCCCGTGTGTGTAGGAAGCAGTTCTTTTGTTCTGAGCAAGCTCACTGTTCTGGCCTTCTAGGAAACACAGTAGACTAGAAGAGTGCTCTTTTCTCAAAAGAATAGTGTGTTTCTTGTAAGGCTAGCTAGTGTTTGTTTCCCAGTCAGAAACGGAGTTGAATCCCACGTGGTTTCTGGTCCTACGAGCAAGAGTTGTTTTCTGGTAAGAAGAGTCACTATTGTGCTCCCAATGCCATACACAGTGCAAATAGCACTCGCGTCTGCTCCCAGCAAGTACAGTGTATTGGACTGAAGAGGAGCTACTGTTCTTGTCAGTTTCCTACGCAGAGTTGAAGTAAATATGGCCCGTGTGTGTAGGAAGCACAGTTCTTTTGTTCTGAGCAAGCTCACTGTTCTGGCCCTATAGGAAACACAGTAGAGTAGAACAGTGCTCTTTTCTCAAAAGCAGAGTGTGTTTCTTGTAAGCCAAACTAGCGTTTGTTTCCCAGTCCTAAATGGAGTTGAATCAAATGCAGTTTCTGGTCCTACAAGCAAGAGTTGTTTTCTGGTAAGAAGATTCACTATTGTGCTCCTATTGCCACACACAGTGCAAATAGCACTCGCGTCTGTTCCCAGCAAGTACAGTGTATTGGACTGAAGAGGAGCTACTGTTCTTGTCAGTTTCCTAAGCATAGTTGAAGTAGATATGGCCCGTGTGTGTAGGAAGCACAGTTCTTTTGTTCTGAGCAAGCTCACTGTTCTGGCCCTATAGGAAACACAGTAGAGTAGAAGAGTGCTCTTTTCTCAAAAGCAGAGTGTGTTTCTTCTAAGGGGAGCTAGCGTTTGTTTCCTAGTCCTAAATGGAGTTGAATCACATGCAGTTTCTGGTCCTACAGGTAAGAGTTTTTTTCTGGTAAGAAGAGTTACTATTGAGCTCCGATGTCATACACAGTGCAAATAGCACTCGCTTTTGCTCCCAGCAATTACAGTGTATTGGACTGAAGAGGAGCTACTGTTCTTGTCAGTTTCTGAAGCAGAGTTGAACTAGATATGGCCCGTGTGTGTAGGAAGCACAGTTCTTTTGTTCTGAGCAAGCTCACTGTTTTGGCCCTATAGGAAACACAGTAGAGTAGAAGAGTGCTCTTTTCTCAAAAGCAGAGTGTGTTTCTTGTAAGGCGAGCTAGCTTTTGTTTCCCAGTCCTAAATGGAGTTTAATCACATGCAGTTTCTGGTCGTACGAGCCAGAGATTTTTTCTGGTAAGAAGAGTCACTATTGTGCTCCCATTGCCATACACAGTGCAAATACCACTCGCGTCTGTTCTTACTAATTACAGTGTATTGGACTAAAGAGGATCTAATGTTCTTGTCAGTTTCCAAAGCAAAGTTGAACTAGATATGGCCCGTGTGTGTAGGAAGTACACTTCTTTTGTTCTGAGCAAGCTCACTGTTCTGGCCCTATAGGAAACACAGTAGAGTAGAAGAGTGCTCTTTTCTCAAAAGCAGAGTGTGTTTCTTGTAAGGCGAGCTAGAATTTGTTTCCCAGTCCTAAATGGAGTTGAATCACATGCAGTTTCTGTTCCTACGAGCAAGAGTTTTTTTCTGGTAAGAAGAGTCTCTATTGTGCTCCCATTGCCATACACAGTGCAAATAGCACTCGCGTCTGTTCCCAGCAAGTACAATGTATTGGACAGAAGAGGAGCTACTGTTCTTGTCAGTTTCCTAAGCAGAGTTGAACTAGATATAGACTGTGTGTGTAGGAAGCACAGTACTTTTGTTCTGAGCAAACTCACTGTTCTGGCCCTATAGGAAACACAGTCGAGTAGAAGAGTGCTTTTTTCTCAAAAGCAGAGTGTGTTATTTCTAAGGCGAGCTAGCGTTTGTTTCCCAGTCCTAAATGGAGTTGAATCACATGCAGTTTCTGGTACTACAAGCAAGAACTGTTTTCTGGTAAAAAGAGTCACTATTGCGCTCCCATTGTCATACACAGAGCAAATAGCACTCGCGTCTGCTCCCTGCAAGTACAGTGTATTGGAATGAAGAGGAGCTACTATTCTTGTCAGTTTCCTAACCAGAGTTGAACTAGATATGGCCCGTGTGTTGAGGAAGCACAGTTCTTTTGTTCTGAGCAAGCTCACTATTCTGGCCCTATAGGAAACACAGTAGAGTAGAAGAGGGCTCTTTTCTCAAAAGCAGAGTGTGGTTCTTGTAAGGTGAACTAGCATTTGGTTCCTAGTCCTAAATGGAGTTGATTCACAGGCAGTTTTTGATCCTACGAGCAAGAGTTGTTTTCTGGTAAGGAAAGTCACCATTGTGCTCCCTTTGACATACACAGTGCAAATAGCACTCTCGTCTGTTCCCAGCAAGTACAGTGTATTGGACTGAATAGGATCTACTGTTCTTATCAGTATCCTAAGCAGAGTTGAACTAGATATGGCCCATGTGTGTAGGAAGCACACTTCTTTTGTTCTGAGCGAGCTCACTGTTCGGACCTCATATGATACACAGTAGAGTAAAAGAGTGCCCTTTTCTCAAAAGCAGAGTGTGTTTCTTGTAAGGCGAGCTAGCATTTGTTTCTCAGTACTAATTGGAGTTGAATCACATGCAGTTTCTGGTCCTACGAGCAAGAGTTGTTTTCTGGTAAGAAGAGTCACTATTGTGCTCCCATTACCATACACAGTGCAAATAGTACTCGTGTCTGTTCCCAGCAAGTACAGTGTATTGGACTGAAGAGGAGCTACTGTTCTTGTCAGTTTCCTAAGCAGAGTTGAACTAGATATGGCCCGTGTGTGTAGGAAGCACAGTTCTTTTGTTCTGAGCAAGCTCACTGTTTCTACCCCATAGGAAACACAGTAGAGTAGAAGAGTGCTCTTTTCTCAAAAGCAGAGTGTGTTTTTTGAAAGGCGAGCTAGTGGTTGTTTCCCAGTCAGAAATGGAATTGAATCCCATGCAGTTTCTGGTCCTACGAGCAAGAGTTTTTTTCTGGTAAGAAGAGTCACTATTGTGCTCCCATTGCCATACACAGTGCAAATACCACTCGCGTCTGTTCTTACTAATTACAGTGTATTGGACTAAAGAGGATCTAATGTTCTTGTCAGTTTCCAAAGCAAAGTTGAACTAGATATGGCCCGTGTGTGTAGGAAGTACACTTCTTTTGTTCTGAGCAAGCTCACTGTTCTGGCCCTATAGGAAACACAGTAGAGTAGAAGAGTGCTCTTTTCTCAAAAGCAGAGTGTGTTTCTTGTAAGGCGAGCTAGAATTTGTTTCCCAGTCCTAAATGGAGTTGAATCACATGCAGTTTCTGTTCCTACGAGCAAGAGTTTTTTTCTGGTAAGAAGAGTCTCTATTGTGCTCCCATTGCCATACACAGTGCAAATAGCACTCGCGTCTGTTCCCAGCAAGTACAATGTATTGGACAGAAGAGGAGCTACTGTTCTTGTCAGTTTCCTAAACAGAGTTGAACTAGATATAGACTGTGTGTGTAGGAAGCACAGTACTTTTGTTCTGAGCAAACTCACTGTTCTGGCCCTATAGGAAACACAGTCGAGTAGAAGAGTGCTTTTTTCTCAAAAGCAGAGTGTGTTATTTCTAAGGCGAGCTAGCGTTTGTTTCCCAGTCCTAAATGGAGTTGAATCACATGCAGTTTCTGGTACTACAAGCAAGAACTGTTTTCTGGTAAAAAGAGTCACTATTGCGCTCCCATTGTCATACACAGAGCAAATAGCACTCGCGTCTGCTCCCTGCAAGTACAGTGTATTGGAATGAAGAGGAGCTACTATTCTTGTCAGTTTCCTAACCAGAGTTGAACTAGATATGGCCCGTGTGTTGAGGAAGCACAGTTCTTTTGTTCTGAGCAAGCTCACTATTCTGGCCCTATAGGAAACACAGTAGAGTAGAAGAGGGCTCTTTTCTCAAAAGCAGAGTGTGGTTCTTGTAAGGTGAACTAGCATTTGGTTCCTAGTCCTAAATGGAGTTGATTCACAGGCAGTTTTTGATCCTACGAGCAAGAGTTGTTTTCTGGTAAGGAAAGTCACCATTGTGCTCCCTTTGACATACACAGTGCAAATAGCACTCTCGTCTGTTCCCAGCAAGTACAGTGTATTGGACTGAATAGGATCTACTGTTCTTATCAGTATCCTAAGCAGAGTTGAACTAGATATGGCCCATGTGTGTAGGAAGCACACTTCTTTTGTTCTGAGCGAGCTCACTGTTCGGACCTCATATGATACACAGTAGAGTAAAAGAGTGCCCTTTTCTCAAAAGCAGAGTGTGTTTCTTGTAAGGCGAGCTAGCATTTGTTTCTCAGTACTAATTGGAGTTGAATCACATGCAGTTTCTGGTCCTACGAGCAAGAGTTGTTTTCTGGTAAGAAGAGTCACTATTGTGCTCCCATTACCATACACAGTGCAAATAGTACTCGTGTCTGTTCCCAGCAAGTACAGTGTATTGGACTGAAGAGGAGCTACTGTTCTTGTCAGTTTCCTAAGCAGAGTTGAACTAGATATGGCCCGTGTGTGTAGGAAGCACAGTTCTTTTGTTCTGAGCAAGCTCACTGTTTCTACCCCATAGGAAACACAGTAGAGTAGAAGAGTGCTCTTTTCTCAAAAGCAGAGTGTGTTTTTTGAAAGGCGAGCTAGTGGTTGTTTCCCAGTCAGAAATGGAATTGAATCCCATGCAGTTTCTGGTCCTACGAGCAAGAGTTTTTTTCTGGTAAGAAGAGTCACTATTGTGCTCCCACTGTCATACACAGAGCAAATAGCTCTCGCGTCTGTTCCCAGCAAGTACAGTGTATTGGACAGAAGAGGAGCTACTGTTCTTGTCAGTTTCCTAAGCAGAGTTGAACTAGATATGGCCCGTGTGTAAAGCACAGTACTTTTGTTCTGAGCAAGCTCACTTTTCGGACCCAATAGGAAACACAGTGGAGTAGAAGAGTGCTCTTTTCTCAAAAGCAGAGTGTGTTTCTTCTAATGCTAGCTAGTGTTTGTTTCTCAGTCAGAAACGGAGATGAATCCCATGCAGTTAGTGGTCCTACGAGCAAGAGTTGTTTTCTGGTAAGAAGAGTCACTATTTCGCTCCCTTTGCCATACACAGTGCAAATAGCACTCGCGTCTGCTCTCAGCAAGTACAGTGTATTGGACTGAAGAGAACTACTGTTCTTGTCAGTTTCCTAAGCAGAGTTGAACTAGATATACCCCGTGTGTAGGAAGCACAGTTCTTTTGTTCTGAAGAAGCTCACTGTTCTGGCCCTATAGGAAACACAGTAGAGTAGAAGAGTGCTCTTTTCTCAAAAGCAGAGTGTGTTTCTTGTAAGGTGAGCTAGCGTTTATTTCCCAGTCCTAAATTGAGTTGAATCACATGCAGTATTTGGTCCTACGAGCAAGGGATGTTTTCTGGTAAGGAAAGTCACTATTGTGCTCCCTTTGCCATACACAGTTCAAATAGCACACGTGTCTGTTCCCAGCAAGTACAGTGTATTGGACAGAAGAGGAGCTACTGTTCTTGTCAGTTTCCTAAGCAGAGTTGAACTAGATAAGGCCCGTGTATTTAGGAAGCACAGTTCTTTTGTTCTGAGCAAGCTCACTGTTCTGGCCCTTTAGGAAACACAGTAGATTAGAAGAGTGCTCTTTTCTCAAAAGCAGAGTGTTTTTCTTGTAAGGCGAGCTAGCGTTTATTTTCCAGTCCTAAATGGAGTTGAATCACATGCAGTTTCTGGTCCTACGAGCAAGAGTTGTTTTCTGGTAAGAAGAGTCACTATTGTGCTTCCATTGCCATAACCAGTGCAAATAGCACTTGCTTCTGTTCCCAACAAGTATAGTGTATTGGACAGAAGAGGAGATACTGTTCTTGTCAGTTTCCTTAGCAGAGTTGAAGTAGATATGGTCCGTGTTTGTAGGAAGCACAGTTCTTTTGTTCTGAGCAAGCTCACTGTCCTGGCCTTATAGGAAACATAGTAGAGTAGAAGAGTGCTCTTTTCTCAAAAGCAGAGTGTGTTTCTTGTAAGCTGAACTAGCGTTTGTTTTCCAGTCCTAAATGGAGTTGAATCACATGCAGTTTCTGGTAATACGAGCAAGATTTGTTTTCTGCTAAGGAAAGTCACTATTGCGCTCCCTTTGCCATACACACTGCAAATAGCACCCGCGTCTGTTCCCAGCAAGTACAGTGTATTGGACTGAAGAGGAGCTACTGTTCTTGTCAGTTTCCTAAGCAGAGTTGAACTAGATATGGCCCGTGTGTGTAGGAAGCACATTTCTTTTGTTCTGAGCAAGCTCACTGTTCTGGCCTTATAGGAAACATAGTAGAGTAGAAGAGTGCGCTTTTCTCAAAAGCAGAGTGTGTTTCTTGTAAGGCTAGCTAGTGTTTCTTTCCCAGTCAGACACGGAGTTGAATCCCATGCAGTTTCTGGTCCTATGAGCAAGAGTTTTTTTCTTGTAAGAAGAGTCACTATTGTGATCCCATTGCCATACACAGTGAAATAGCACTCGCGTCTGTTCCCAGCAAGTACAGTGTATTGGACAGAAGAGGAGCTACTGTTCTTGTCAGTTTCCTTAGCAGAGTTGAACTAGATATGGCCCGTGTGTGTAGGAAGCACAGTTCTTTTGTTCTGAGCAAGCTCACTGTTCTGGCCCTATAGGAAACACAGTAGAGTAGAAGAG
The DNA here is from genome assembly GCF_949786415.1 of Peromyscus eremicus. Lineage (NCBI taxonomy): Eukaryota > Metazoa > Chordata > Mammalia > Rodentia > Cricetidae > Peromyscus > Peromyscus eremicus. The sequence continues at coordinate 68,947 of NW_026734384.1, read as the reverse complement.
TGCTCTTTTCTCAAAAGCAGAGTGTGTTTCTTGTAAAGCGAGCTAGAGTTTGTTTCCCAGTCCTAAATGGAGTTGAATCACATGAAGTTTCTGGTCCTACAAGCAAGAGTTGTTTTCTGGTAAGAAGAGTCACTATTGTGCTCCCATTGCCATACACAGTGCAAAGAGCACTCGCGTCTGTTCAAAGCAAATACAGTGTATTGGACAAAGAGGAGCTACTGTTCTTGTCAGTTTCCTATGCAGAGTTGAACTAGATATGGCCCGTGTGTGTACGAAGCACAGTTCTTTTGTTCTGAGCAAGCTCACTGTTCTGACCATATAGGAAACACAGTAGAGAAGAAGAGTGCTCTTTTCTCAAAAGCAGAGTGTGTTTCTTGTAAGGCGAGCTAGCGTTTGTTTCCAAGTCCTAAATGTTTTTGAATCACATGTAGTTTCTGGTCCTGCGAGCAAGAGTTGTTTTCTGGTAAGAAGAGTCACTATTGCGCTCCCATTGCCATACACAGTGCAAATAGCACTAGCGTCTGTTCCCAGCAAATACAGTGTAATGGTCAGAAGAGGAGATACTGTGTTTGTCAGTTTCCTAACCAGAGTTGAACTAGAAATGGCCCGTGTGTGTAGGAAGCACAGTTCTTTTGTTCTGAGCAAGGTCACTCTTCGGAACCCATAGGAAACACAGTAGAGTAGAAGAGTGCTCTTTTGTCAAAAGCAGAGTGTGTTTGTTGAAAGGCGAGCTAGCATTTGTTTTCCAGTCCTAAAGGAAGGAGAATACCATGCAGTTTCTGGTCCTATGAGCAAGAGTTTTTTTCTGGTAAGAAGAGTCACTATTGTGCTCCCATTTTCATACACAGGGCAAAAAGCACGGGGGTCTGTTCCCAGCATGTACACTGTATTGGACTGAAGAGGATCTACTCTTCTTGTCAGTTTCCTAAGCAGAGTTGAACTAGATATGGCCCGTGTGTGTAGGAAGCACAGTTCTTTTGTTCTGAGCAAGCTCACTGTTCTGGCCCTATAGGAAACACAGTAGAGTAGAAGAGTGTTCTTTTCTCAAAAGCAGAGTGTGTTTCTTCTAAGGTGATCTAGCGTTTGTTTCCCAGTCCTAAATGGAATTGAATCACATGTATTTTTTGGTACTACGAACAAGATTTGTTTTCTGGTAAGGAAAGTCACTATTGCACTCCCTTTGCCATACACAGTGCAAATAGCACTTGCTTCTGTTCCCAAAAAGTAGAGTGTATTCGACTGAAGAGGAGCTACTGTTCTTGTCGGTTTCCTAAGTAGAGTTGAACTACCTATGGCCCATGTGTGTAGGAAGCACAGTTCTTTTGTTCTGAGCATCTCACTGTTCTGGCCTTATAGGAAACATAGTACAGTAGAAGAGTGCTCTTTTCTCAAAAGCAGAGTGTGTTTCTTGTATGGCTAGCTAGTGTTTCTTTCCCAGTCAGACACGGAGATGAATCCCATGCAGTTTCTGGTCCTATGAGCAAGAGTTTTTTTCTTGTATGAAGAGTCACTATTGTGATCCCATTGCCATACACAGTGCCAATAGCACTCGCGTCTGTTCCCAGCAAGTACAGTGTATTGGACACAAGAGGAGCTACTGTTCTTGTCAGTTCCCTTAGCAGAGTTGAACTAGATATTGCCCGTGTGTGTAGGAAGCATAGTTCTTTTGTTCTGAGCAGGCTCACTGTTCTGGCCCTATAGGAAACACAGTAGAGTAGAAGAGTGCTTTTTTCTCAAAAGCAGAGTATGTTTCCTGTGAGGGGAGTTAGCGTTTGTTTCCCAGTCCTAAATGGAGTTGAATCACATGCAGTTTCTGGTCCTGCGAGCAAGAGTTGTTTTCTGGTAAGGAAAGTCACTATTTTGCTCCCCTAGCCACACACAGTGCAAATAGCACTCGCGTATGTTCCCAGCAAGTACAGTGTATTGGAAAGAAGAGGAGCTACTGTTCTTGTCAGTTTCCTAAGCAGAGTTGAACTAGATATGGACCGTGAGTGTAGGAAGCACAGTTCTTTTGTTCTGAGCAAGCTCACTGTTCGGATCACATAGGAAACACTGTAGAGTAGAAGAGTGCTCTTTTCTGAAAAGAAGAGTGTGTTTCTTGTAAGGCTAGATAGTGTTTGTTCCCCAGTCAGAAACGGAGTTGAATCACACGCAGTTTCTGGTCCTAAGAGCAAGAGTTGTTTTCTGGTAAGAAGAGTCACTATTGTGCTCCCATTGCCATACACAGTGCAAATAGCACTCGCGTCTGTTCCCAGCAAGTACAGTGTATTGGACTGAAGAGGACCTACTATTCTTGTCAGTTTCCTAAACAGAGTTGAACTAGATATGACCCGTGTGTGTAGGAAGGACATTTCTTTTGTTCTGAGCAAGCTCACTGTTCGGACTCCATAGGAAACACAGTAGAGTAGAAGAGTGCTCTTTTCTCAAAAGCAGAGTGTGTTTCTTGTAAGGCTAGCTAGTGTTTGTTTCCCAGTCAGAAATGGAGTTGAATCCCATGCAGTTTCTGGTCCTATGAGCAAGAGATGTTTTCTGGTAAGAAGAGTCACTATTGCGCTCCCATTGCCATACACACTGCAAATAGCACTCGTGTCTGTTCCCAGCTAGTACAGTGTAATGGATAGAAGAGGAGATACTGTTCTTGTCAGTTTCCTAACCAGAGTTGAACTAGATATGGCCCGTGTGTGTAGGAAGCACAGTTCTTTTGTTCTGAGCAAGCTCACTGTCCTGGCCTTGTAGGAAACACAGTAGAGTAGAAGAGTGCTCTTTTCTCAAAAGAAGAGTGTGTTTCTTGTAAGGCTAGCTAGTGTTTGTTTCCCAGTCAGAAATGGAGTTGAATCCCACTCAGTTTCTGGTTCTACGATATAGAGTTGTTTTCTGGTAAGAAGAGTCACTGTTGTGCTCCCATTACTATACACAGTGCAAATAGCACTCGCGTCTGCTCCCAGCAAGTACAGTGTATTGGACTGAAGAGGAGCTACTGTTCTTGTCAGTTTCCTACGCAGAGTTGAAATAGATATGGCTCCTGTGTGTAGGAAGCACAGTTCTTTTGTTCTGAGCAAGCTCACTGTTCTGGCCTTATAGGAAACACAGTAGAGTAGAAGAGTGCTCTTTTCTCAAAAGCAGAGTGTGTTTCTTGTAAAGCGAGCTAGAGTTTGTTTCCCAGTCCTAAATGGAGTTGAATCACATGCAGTTTCTGGTCCTACAAACAAGAGTTGTTTTCTGGTAAGAAGAGTCACTATTGTGCTTCCATTGCCATACACAGTGCAAACAGCACTCGCGTCGGTTCCGAGCAAGTACAGTGTATTGGACTGAAGAGGAGCTACTGTTCTTGTCAGTTTCCTAAGCAGAGTTGAACTAGATATGGCCCATGTGTGTAGGAAGCACAGTTCTTTTGTTCTGAGCAAGCTCACTGTCCTGGCCTTATAGGAAACATAGTAGAGTAGAAGAGTGCTCTTTTCTCAAAAGCAGAGTGTGTTTCTTGTAAGCCGAACTAGCGTTTGTTTTCCAGTCCTAAATGGAGTTGAATCACATGCAGTTTCTGGTACTACGAGCAAGATTTGTTTTCTGCTAAGGAAAGTCACTATTGTGCTCCCTTTGCCATACACACTGCAAATAGCACTCGCGTCTGTTCCCAGCAAGTACAGTGTATTGGACTGAAGAGCAGCTACTGTTCTTGTCAGTTTCCTAAGCAGAGTTGAAATAGATATGGCCCATGTGTGTAGGAAGCACAGTTCTTTTGTTCTGAGCAAGCTCACTGTTCTGGCCTTATAGGAAACATAGTAGAGTAGAAGAGTGCGCTTTTCTCAAAAGCAGAGTGTGTTTCTTGTAAGGCTAGCTAGTGTTTCTTTCCCAGTCAGACACGGAGATGAAACCCATGCAGTTTCTGGTCCTATGAACAAGAGTTTTTTTCTTGTATGAAGAGTCAATATTGTGATCCCATTGCCATACACAGTGCCAATAGCACTCGCATCTGTTCCCAGCAAGTACAGTGTATTGGACAGAAGAGGAGCTACTGTTCTTGTCAGTTTCCTTAGCAGAATTGAACTAGATATTGCCCGTGTGTGTAGGAAGCATAGTTCTTTTGTTCTGAGCAGGCTCACTGTTCTGGCCCTATAAGAAACACAGTAGAGTAGAAGAGTGCTCTTTTCTCAAAAGCAGAGTATGTTTCCTGTAAGGGGAGTTAGCGTTTGTTTCCCAGTCCTAAATGGAGTTGAATCACATGCAGTTTTTGGTCCTACGAACAAGAGTTGTTTTCTGGTAAGGAAAGTCACTATTGTGCTCCCTTAGCCACACACAGTGCAAATAGCACTCGCGTATGTTCCCAGCAAGTACAGTGTATTGGAAAGAAGAGGAGCTACTGTTCTTGTCAGGTTCCTAAGCAGAGTTTAACTAGATATGGACCGTGTGTGTAGGAAGCACAGTTCTTTTGTTCTGAGCAAGCTCACTGTTCGGACCCATAGGAAACACTGTAGAGTAGAAGAGTGCTCTTTTCTCAAAAGAAGAGTGTGTTTCTTGTAAGGCTAGCTAGTGTTTGTTTCCCAGTCAGACACGGAGTTGAATCCCATGCAGTTTCTGGTCCTAAGAGCAAGAGTTGTTTTCTGGTAAGAAGAGTCAATAATGCGCTCCCATTGCCATACACAGTGCAAATAACCCTCGCGTCTGTTCCCAGCAAGTACAGTGTATTGGACTGAAGAGGACCTACTGTTCTTGTCAGTTTCCTAAACAGAGTTGAAGTAGATATGACCCGTGTGTGTAGGAAGGACATTTCTTTTGTTCTGAGCAAGCTCACTGTTCGGACTCCATAGGAAACACAGTAGAGTAGAAGAGTGCTCTTTTCTCAAAAGCAGAGTGTGTTTCTTGTAAGGCTAGCTAGTGTTTGTTTCCCAGTCAGAAACGGAGTTGAATCCCATGCAGTTTCTGGTCCTACGAGCAACAGTTGTTTTCTGGTAAGAAGAGTCACTATTGCGCTCCCATTGCCATACACACTGCAAATAGCACTCGCTTCTGTTCCCAGCAAGTACAGTGTAATGGATAGAAGAGGAGATACTGTTCTTGTCAGTTTCCTAACCAGAGTTGAACTAGATATGGCCCGTGTGTAGGAAGCACAGTTCTTTTGTTCTGAGCAAGCTCACTGTTCTGGCCTTGTAGGAAACACAGTAGAGTAGAAGAGTGCTCTTTTCTCAAAAGAATAGTGTGTTTCTTGTAAGGCTAGCTAGTGTTTGTTTCCCAGTCAGAAACGGAGTTGAATCCCACGCGGTTTCTGGTCCTACGAGCAAGAGTTGTTTTCTGGTAAGAAGAGTCACTATTGTGCTCCCATTGCCATACACAGTGCAAATAGCACTCGCGTCTGCTCCCAGCAAGTACAGTGTATTGGACTGAAGAGGAGCTACTGTTCTTGTCAGTTTCCTGAGCAGAGTTGAACTAAATATGGCCCGTGTGTAGGAAGCACAGTTCTTTTGTTCTGAGCAAGCTCACTGTTCTGGCCCTATAGGAAACACAGTAGAGTAGAACAGTGCTCTTTTCTCAAAAGCAGAGTGTGTTTCTTGTAAGCCAAACTAGCGTTTGTTTCCTAGTCCTAAATGGACTTGAATCAAATGCAGTTTCTGGTCCTACAAACAAGAGTTGTTTTCTGGTAAGAAGATTCACTATTGTGCTCCTATTGCCACACACAGTGCAAATAGCACTCGCGTCTGTTCCCAGCAAGTACAGTGTATTGGACTGAAGTGGAGCTACTGTTCTTGTCAGTTTCCTAAGCATAGTTGAACTAGATATGGCCCATGTGTGTAGGAAGCACAGTTCTTTTGTTCTGAGCAAGCTCACTGTTCTGGCCCTATAGGAAACACAGTAGAGTAGAAGAGTGCTCTTTTCTCAAAAGCAGAGTGTGTTTCTTCTAAGGCGAGCTAGCGTTTGTTTCCTAGTCCTAAATGGAGTTGAATCACATGCAGTTTCTGGTCCTACAGGTAAGAGTTGTTTTCTGGTAAGAAGAGTTACTATTGAGCTCCGATTGTCATACACAGTGCAAATAGCACTCGCGTTTGCTCCCAGCAATTACAGTGTATTGGACTGAAGAGGAGCTACGGTTCTTGTCAGTTTCTGAAGCAGAGTTGAACTAGATATAGCACGTGTGTGTAGGAAGCACAGTTCTTTTGTTCTGAGCAAGCTCACTGTTTTGGCCCTATAGGAAACACAGTGGAGTAGAAGAGTGCTCTTTTCTCAAAAGCAGAGTGTGTTTCTTGTAAGGCGAGCTAGCTTTTGTTTCCCAGTCCTAAATGGAGTTTAATCACATGCAGTTTCTGGGCGTACGAGCAAGAGTTGTTTTCTGGTAAGAAGCGTCACTATTGTGCTCCCATTGCCATACACAGTGCAAATACCACTCGCGTCTGTTCTTACTAATTACAGTGTATTGGACTAAAGAGGATCTAATGTTCTTGTCAGTTTCCAAAGCAAAGTTGAACTAGATATGGCCCGTGTGTGTAGGAAGTACACTTATTTTGTTCTGAGCAAGCTCACTGTTCTGGCCCTATAGGAAACACAGTAGAGTAGAAGAGTGCTCTTTTCTCAAAAGCAGAGTGTGTTTCTTGTAAGGCGAGCTAGAATTTGTTTCCCAGTCCTAAATGGAGTTGAATCACATGCAGTTTCTGTTCCTACGAGCAAGAGTTTTTTTCTGGTAAGAAGAGTCACTATTGCGCTCCCATTGCCATACACAGTGCAAATAGCACTCGCATCTGTTCCCAGCAAGTACAATGTATTGGACAGAAGAGGAGCTACTGTTCTTGTCAGTTTCCTAAGCAGAGTTGAACTAGATATGGCCCGTGTGTGTAGGAAGCACAGTTCTTTTGTTCTGAGCAAGCTCACTGTTTCTACCCCATAGGAAACACAGTAGAGTAGAAGAGTGCTTTTTTCTCAAAAGCAGAGTGTGTTTTTTGAAAGGCGAGCTAGTGATTGTTTCCCAGTCAGAAATGGAGTTGAATCCCATGCAGTTTCTGGTCCTACGAGCAAGAGTTGTTTTCTGGTAAGAAGAGTCACTATTGCGCTCCCCCTGTCATACACAGAGCAAATAGCTCTCGCGTCTGTTCCCAGCAAGTACAGTGTATTGGACAGAAGAGGAGCTACTGTTCTTGTCAGTTTCCTAAGCAGAGTTGAACTAGATATGGCCCGTGTGTAAAGCACAGTACTTTTGTTCTGAGCAAGCTTACTTTTCGGACCCAATAGGAAACACAGTGGAGTAGAAGAGTGCTCTTTTCTCAAAAGCAGAGTTTGTTTCTTCTAAGGCTAGCTAGTGTTTGTTTCTCAGTCAGAAACGGAGATGAATCCCATGCAGTTAGTGGTCCTACGAGCAAGAGTTGTTTTCTGGTAAGAAGAGTCACTATTTCGCTCCCTTTGCCATACACAGTGCAAATAGCACTCGCGTCTGCTCTCAGCAAGTACAGTGTATTGGACTGAAGAGAACTACTGTTCTTGTCAGTTTCCTAAGCAGAGTTGAACTAGATATAGCCCGTGTGTGTAGGAAGCACAGTTCTTTTGTTCTGAAGAAGCTCACTGTTCTGGCCCTATAGGAAACACAGTAGAGTAGAAGCGTGCTCTTTTCTCAAAAGCAGAGTGTGTTTCTTGTAAGGTGAGCTAGCGTTTATTTCCCAGTCCTAAATTGAGTTGAATCACATGCAGTATTTGGTCCTACGAGCAAGGGATGTTTTCTGGTAAGGAAATCACTATTGTGCTCCCTTTGCCATACACAGTTCAAATAGCATACGTGTCTGTTCCCAGCAAGTACAGTGTATTGGACAGAAGAGGAGCTACTGTTCTTGTCAGTTTCCTAATCAGAGTTGAACTAGATAAGGCCCGTGTATTTAGGAAGCACAGTTCTTTTGTTCTGAGCAAGCTCACTGTTCTGGCCCTGTAGGAAACACAGTAGAGTAGAAGAGTGCTCTTTTCTCAAAAGCAGAGTGTGTCTTGTAAGGCGAGCTAGCGTTTATTTTGCAGTCTAAATGGAGTTGAATCACATGCAGTTTCTGGTCCTACGAGCAAGAGTTGTTTTCTGGTAAGAAGAGTCACTATTGTGCTTCCATTGCCATAACCAGTGCAAATAGCACTCGCTTCTGTTCCCAACAAGTACAGTGTATTGGACAGAAGAGGAGATACTGTTCTTGTCAGTTTCCTTAGCAGAGTTGAGCTAGATATGGCCCGTGTGTGTAGGAAGCACAATTCTTTTTTTCTGAGCAAGCTCAGTGTTCTGGCCCTACAGGAAACACAGTAGAATAGAGGAGTGCTCTTTTCTCAAAAGCAGAGTGTGTTTCTTGTAAGGCGAGCTAGCGTTTATTTTCCAGTCCTCTATGGAGTTGAATCACATGCAGTTTCTGGTCCTATGAACAAGAGTTGTTTTGTGGAAAGGAAAGTCACTATTGTGTTCCTTAGCCATACACAGTGCAAATAGCACTCGCGTCTGTTCCCAGCAAGTACAGTGTATTGGACTGAAGAGGAGCTACTGTTCTTGTCAGTTTCCTAAGCAGAGTTGAACTAGATATGGCCCGTTTGTGTAGGCAGCACATTTCTTTTATTCTGAGCAAGCTCACTGTTCTGGCCCTATAGGAAACACAGTAGAGTAGAAGAGTGCTCTTTTCTCAAAAGCAGAGAGTGTCTCTTGTAAGGCGAGCTAGAGTTTGTTTTCCAGTCCTAAATGGAGTTGAATCACATGCAGTTTCTGGTTCTACGAGCAAGAGTTGTTTTCTTGTGAGAAGAGTCACTATTTTGCTCCCATTGTCATACACAGGGCAAATAGCACTGGCGTCTGTTCCCAGAATGTACAGTGTATTGGAGTGATTAGGAGCTACTGTTCTTGTCAGTTTCCTAAGCAGAATTGAACTAGATATGGTCCGTGTGTGTAGGAAGCATAGTTCTTTTGTTCTGAGCAAGCTCACTGTTTGGACCCCATAGGAAACACAGTAGAGTAGAAGAGTGCTCTTTTCTCAAAAGCAGACTGTGTTTTTTGAAAGGCGAGCTAGTGGTTGTTTCCCAGTCAGAAATGGAGTTGAATCCCATGCAGTTTCTGGTCCTACGAGCAAGAGTTTTTTTTCTGGTAAGAAGAGTCACTATTGCGCTCCCTCTGTCATACACAGAGCAAATAGCTCTCGCGTCTGTTCCCAGCAAGTACAGTGTATTGGACAGAAGAGGAGCTACTGTTCTTGTCAGTTTCCTAAGCAGAGTTGAACTAGATAAGGCCCGTGTATTTAGGAAGCACAGTTCTTTTGTTCTGAGCAAGCTCACTGTTTTGGCCCTGTAGGAAACACAGTAGAGTAGAAGAGTGCTCTTTTCTCAAAAGCAGAGTGTGTTTCTTGTAAGGCGAGCTAGCGTTTATTTTCCAGTCCTAAATGGAGTTGAATCACATGCAGTTTCTGGTCCTACGAGCAAGAGTTGTTTTCTGGTAAGAAGAGTCACTATTGTGCTTCCATTGCCATAACCAGTGCAAATAGCACTCGCTTCTGTTCCCAACAAGTACAGTGTATTGGACAGAAGAAGAGATACTGTTCTTGTCAGTTTCCTTAGCAGAGTTGAACTAGATATGGCCCGTGTGTGTAGGAAGCACATTTCTTTTATTCTGAGCAAGCTCACTGTTCTGGCCCTACAAGAAACACAGTAGAGTAGAAGAGTGCTCTTTTCTCAAAAGCAGAGAGTGTTTGTTGTAAGGCGAACTAGCGTTTGTTTCCCAGTCCTAAATGGAGTTGAGTCACATGCAGTTTCTGGTCCTACGAGCAAGAGTTGTTTTCTGGTAAGGAAAGTCACTATTGTTCTCCCTTTGCCATACACAGTGCAAATAGCACTGGCGTCTGTTCCCAGCAAGTACAGTGTATTGGACTGAAGAGGAGCTACTGTTCTTGTCAGTTTCTTAAGCAGAGTTGAACTAGATATGGCCCGTGTGTGTAGGAAGCACAATTCTTTTTTTCTGAGCAAGCTCAGTGTTCTGGCCCTACAGGAAACACAGTAGAGTAGAAGAGTGCTCTTTTCTCAAAAGCAGAGTGTGTTTCTTCTAAGGCTAGCTAGTGTTTGTTTCCCAGTCAGAAACGGAGATGAATCACATGCAGTTAGTGGTCCTACGAGCAAGAGTTGTTTTCTTGTAAGAAGAGTCACTATTTCGCTCCCTTTGCCATACACAGTGCAAATACCACTCGCGTCTACTCTCAGCAAATACAGTGTATTGCACTGTAGAGAACTACTGTTCTTGTCAGTTTCCTAAGCAGAGTTGAACTAGATATAGCACGTGTGTGTAGGAAGGACAGTTATTTTGTTCTGAGCAAGCTCACTCTTCTGGCCCTATAGGAAACACAGTAGAGTAGAAGAGTGCTCTTTTCTCAAAAGCAGAGTGTGTTACTTGTAAGGTGAGCTAGCGTTTATTTCCCAGTCCTAAACTGAGTTGAATCACATGCAGTTTTTGGTCCTACGAGCAAGGGATGTTTTCTGGTAAGAAAAGTCACTATTGTGCTCCCTTTGCCATACACAGTTCAAATAGCACTTGTGTCTGTTCTTAGCAAGTACAGTGTATTGGACTGAAGAGGAGCTACTGTTCTTGTCAGTATCCTAAGGAGAGTTGAACTAGATATGGCCCACGTGTGTAGGAAGCACAGTTCTTTTGTTCTGAGCAAGCTCACTGTTCGGACCCCATATGAAACACAGTAGAGTAAAAGAGTGCCCTTTTCTCAAAAGCAGAGTGTGTTACTTGTAAGGCGAGCTAGCGTTTGTTTTCCCAGTACTAATTGGAGTTGAATCACATGCAGTTTCTGGTCCTACGAGCAAGATTTTTTTTCTGGTAAGAAGAGTCACTATTGTGCTCCCATTGCCATACACAGTGCAAATAGCACTGGTGTCTGTTCCTCAGCAAGTACAGTGTATTGGACTGAAGAGGAGCTACTGTTCTTGTCAGTTTCCTAAGCAGAGTTGAACTAGATATGGCCCGTGTGTGTACGAAGCACAGTTCTTTTGTTCTGAGCAAGCTCACTGTTCGGACCCCATAGGAAACACAGTAGAGTAGAAGAATGCTCTTTTCTCAAAAGCAGAGTGTGTCTCTTGTAAGGCGAGCTAGAGTTTGTTTCCCAGTCCTAAATGGAGTTGAATCACATGCAGTTTCTGGTTCTACGAGCAAGAGTTGTTTTCTTGTAAGAAGAGTCACTATTTTGCTCCCATTGTCATACACAGGGCAAATAGCACTGGCGTCTGTTCCCAGAATGTACAGTGTATTGGAGTGATTAGGAGCTACTGTTCTTGTCAGTTTCCTAAGCAGAATTGAACTAGATATGGCCCGTGTGTGTAGGAAGCACAGTTCTTTTGTTCTGAGCAAGCTCACTGTTTGGACCCCATAGGAAACACAGTAGAGTAGAAGAGTGCTCTTTTCTCAAAAGCAGTGTGTGTTTTTTGAAAGGCGAGCTAGTGGTTGTTTCCCAGTCAGAAATGGAGTTGAATCCCATGCAGTTTCTGGTCCTACGAGCAAGAGTTTTTTTCTGGTAAGAAGAGTCACTATTGCGCTCCCACTGTCATACACAGAGCAAATAGCTCTCGCGTCTGTTCCCAGCAAGTACAGTGAATTGAACAGAAGAGGAGCTACTGTTCTTGTCAGTTTCCTAAGCAGAGTTGAACTAGATAAGGCCCGTGTATTTAGGAAGCACAGTTCTTTTGTTCTGAGCAAGCTCACTGTTTTGGCCCTGTAGGAAACACAGTAGAGTAGAAGAGTGCTCTTTTCTCAAAAGCAGAGTGTGTTTTTTGAAAGGCGAGCTAGTGGTTGTTTCCCAGTCAGAAATGGAATTGAATCCCATGCAGTTTCTGGTCCTACGAGCAAGAGTTTTTTTCTGGTAAGAAGAGTCACTATTGTGCTCCCACTGTCATACACAGAGCAAATAGCTCTCGCGTCTGTTCCCAGCAAGTACAGTGTATTGGACAGAAGAGGAGCTACTGTTCTTGTCAGTTTCCTAAGCAGAGTTGAACTAGATATGGCCCGTGTGTAAAGCACAGTACTTTTGTTCTGAGCAAGCTCACTTTTCGGACCCAATAGGAAACACAGTGGAGTAGAAGAGTGCTCTTTTCTCAAAAGCAGAGTGTGTTTCTTCTAATGCTAGCTAGTGTTTGTTTCTCAGTCAGAAACGGAGATGAATCCCATGCAGTTAGTGGTCCTACGAGCAAGAGTTGTTTTCTGGTAAGAAGAGTCACTATTTCGCTCCCTTTGCCATACACAGTGCAAATAGCACTCGAGTCTGCTCTCAGCAAGTACAGTGTATTGCACTGTAGAGAACTACTGTTCTTGTCAGTTTCCTAAGCAGAGCTGAACTAGATATAGCACGTGTGTGTAGGAAGGACAGTTATTTTGTTCTGAAGAAGCTCACTGTTCTGGCCCTATAGGAAACACAGTAGAGTAGAAGAGTGCTCTTTTCTCAAAAGCAGAGTGTGTTTCTTGTAAGGTGAGCTAGCGTTTATTTCCCAGTCCTAAATTGAGTTGAATCACATGCAGTATTTGGTCCTACGAACAAGGGATGTTTTCTGGTAAGGAAAATCACTATTGTGCTCCCTTTGCCATACACAGTTCAAATAGCACACGTGTCTGTTCCCAGCAAGTACAGTGTATTGGACAGAAGAGGAGCTACTGTTTTTGTCAGTTTCCTAAGCAGAGTTGAACTAGATAAGGCCCGTGTATTTAGGAAGCACAGTTCTTTTGTTCTGAGCAAGCTCACTGTTCTGGCCCTGTAGGAAACACAGTAGAGTAGAAGAGTGCTCTTTTCTCAAAAGCAGAGTGTGTTTCTGGTAAGGCGAGCCAGCGTTTATTTTCCAGTCCTAAATGGAGTTGAATCACATGCAGTTTCTGGTCCTACGAGCAAGAGTTGTTTTCTGGTAAGAAGAGTCACTATTGTGCTTCCATTGCCATAACCAGTGCAAATAGCACTCGCTTCTGTTCCCAACAAGTACAGTGTATTGGACAGAAGAGGAGATACTGTTCTTGTCAGTTTCCTTAGCAGAGTTGAGCTAGATATGGCCCGTGTGTGTAGGAAGCACAATTCTTTTTTTCTGAGCAAGCTCAGTGTTCTGGCCCTACAGGAAACACAGTAGAGTAGAAGAGTGCTCTTTTCTCAAAAGCAGAGTGTGTTTCTTGTAAGGCGAGCTAGCGTTTATTTTCCAGTCCTAAATGGAGTTGAATCACATGCAGTTTCTGGTCCTATGAACAAGAGTTGTTTTGTGGAAAGGAAAGTCACTATTGTGCTCCCTTAGCCATACACAGTGCAAATAGCACTCGCGTCTGTTCCCAGCAAGTACAGTGTATTAGACTGAAGAGGAGCTACTGTTCTTGTCAGTTTCCTAAGCAGAGTTGAACTAGATATGGCCCGTTTGTGTAGGCAGCACATTTCTTTTATTCTGAGCAAGCTCACTATTCTGGCCCTATAGGAAACACAGTAGAGTAGAAGAGTGCTCTTTTCTCAAAAGCAGAGAGTGGTTGTTGTAAGACGAACTAGCGTTTGTTTCCCAGTCCTAAATGGAGTTGAGTCACATGCAGTTTCTGGTCCTACGAGCAAGAGTTGTTTTCTGGTAAGGAAAGTCACTATTGTGCTCCCTTTGCCATACACAGTGCAAATAGCACTCGCGTCTGTTCCCAGCAAGTACAGTGTATTGGACTGAAGAGGAGCTACTGTTCTTGTCAGTTTCCTAAGCAGAGTTGAGCTAGATATGGCCCGTGTGTGTAGGAAGCACAATTCTTTTTTTCTGAGCAAGCTCAGTGTTCTGGCCCTACAGGAAACACAGTAGAGTAGAAGAGTGTTCTTTTCTCAAAAGCAGAGTGTGTTTCTTCTAAGGCTAGCTAATGTTTGTTTCCCAGTCAGAAATGGAGATGAATCACATGCAGTTAGTGGTCCTACGAGCAAGAGTTGTTTTCTGGTAAGAAGAGTCACTATTTCGCTCCCTTTGCCATACACAGTGCAAATAGCACTCGCGTCTGCTCTCAGCAAGTACAGTGTATTGCACTGTAGAGAACTACTGTTCTTGTCAGTTTCCTAAGCAGAGCTGAACTAGATATAGCACGTGTGTGTAGGAAGGACAGTTATTTTGTTCTGAAGAAGCTCACTGTTCTGGCCCTATAGGAAACACAGTAGAGTAGAAGAGTGCTCTTTTCTCAAAAGCAGAGTGTGTTTCTTGTAAGGTGAGCTAGCGTTTATTTCCCAGTCCTAAATTGAGTTGAATCACATGCAGTATTTGGTCCTACGAACAAGGGATGTTTTCTGGTAAGGAAAATCACTATTGTGCTCCCTTTGCCATACACAGTTCAAATAGCACACGTGTCTGTTCCCAGCAAGTACAGTGTATTGGACAGAAGAGGAGCTACTGTTTTTGTCAGTTTCCTAAGCAGAGTTGAACTAGATAAGGCCCGTGTATTTAGGAAGCACAGTTCTTTTGTTCTGAGCAAGCTCACTGTTCTGGCCCTGTAGGAAACACAGTAGAGTAGAAGAGTGCTCTTTTCTCAAAAGCAGAGTGTGTTTCTGGTAAGGCGAGCCAGCATTTATTTTCCAGTCCTAAATGGAGTTGAATCACATGCAGTTTCTGGTCCTACGAGCAAGAGTTGTTTTCTGGTAAGAAGAGTCACTATTGTGCTTCCATTGCCATAACCAGTGCAAATAGCACTCGCTTCTGTTCCCAACAAGTACAGTGTATTGGACAGAAGAGGAGATACTGTTCTTGTCAGTTTCCTTAGCAGAGTTGAGCTAGATATGGCCCGTGTGTGTAGGAAGCACAATTCTTTTTTTCTGAGCAAGCTCAGTGTTCTGGCCCTACAGGAAACACAGTAGAGTAGAAGAGTGCTCTTTTCTCAAAAGCAGAGTGTGTTTCTTGTAAGGCGAGCTAGCGTTTATTTTCCAGTCCTAAATGGAGTTGAATCACATGCAGTTTCTGGTCCTATGAACAAGAGTTGTTTTGTGGAAAGGAAAGTCACTATTGTGCTCCCTTAGCCATACACAGTGCAAATAGCACTCGCGTCTGTTCCCAGCAAGTACAGTGTATTAGACTGAAGAGGAGCTACTGTTCTTGTCAGTTTCCTAAGCAGAGTTGAACTAGATATGGCCCGTTTGTGTAGGCAGCACATTTCTTTTATTCTGAGCAAGCTCACTATTCTGGCCCTATAGGAAACACAGTAGAGTAGAAGAGTGCTCTTTTCTCAAAAGCAGAGAGTGGTTGTTGTAAGACGAACTAGCGTTTGTTTCCCAGTCCTAAATGGAGTTGAGTCACATGCAGTTTCTGGTCCTACGAGCAAGAGTTGTTTTCTGGTAAGGAAAGTCACTATTGTGCTCCCTTTGCCATACACAGTGCAAATAGCACTCGCGTCTGTTCCCAGCAAGTACAGTGTATTGGACTGAAGAGGAGCTACTGTTCTTGTCAGTTTCCTAAGCAGAGTTGAGCTAGATATGGCCCGTGTGTGTAGGAAGCACAATTCTTTTTTTCTGAGCAAGCTCAGTGTTCTGGCCCTACAGGAAACACAGTAGAGTAGAAGAGTGTTCTTTTCTCAAAAGCAGAGTGTGTTTCTTCTAAGGCTAGCTAATGTTTGTTTCCCAGTCAGAAATGGAGATGAATCACATGCAGTTAGTGGTCCTACGAGCAAGAGTTGTTTTCTGGTAAGAAGAGTCACTATTTCGCTCCCTTTGCCATACACAGTGCAAATAGCACTCGCGTCTGCTCTCAGCAAGTACAGTGTATTGCACTGTAGAGAACTACTGTTCTTGTCAGTTTCCTAAGCAGAGCTGAACTAGATATAGCACGTGTGTGTAGGAAGGACAGTTATTTTGTTCTGAAGAAGCTCACTGTTCTGGCCCTATAGGAAACACAGTAGAGTAGAAGAGTGCTCTTTTCTCAAAAGCAGAGTGTGTTTCTTGTAAGGTGAGCTAGCGTTTATTTCCCAGTCCTAAATTGAGTTGAATCACATGCAGTATTTGGTCCTACGAACAAGGGATGTTTTCTGGTAAGGAAAATCACTATTGTGCTCCCTTTGCCATACACAGTTCAAATAGCACACGTGTCTGTTCCCAGCAAGTACAGTGTATTGGACAGAAGAGGAGCTACTGTTTTTGTCAGTTTCCTAAGCAGAGTTGAACTAGATAAGGCCCGTGTATTTAGGAAGCACAGTTCTTTTGTTCTGAGCAAGCTCACTGTTCTGGCCCTGTAGGAAACACAGTAGAGTAGAAGAGTGCTCTTTTCTCAAAAGCAGAGTGTGTTTCTGGTAAGGCGAGCCAGCATTTATTTTCCAGTCCTAAATGGAGTTGAATCACATGCAGTTTCTGGTCCTACGAGCAAGAGTTGTTTTCTGGTAAGAAGAGTCACTATTGTGCTTCCATTGCCATAACCAGTGCAAATAGCACTCGCTTCTGTTCCCAACAAGTACAGTGTATTGGACAGAAGAGGAGATACTGTTCTTGTCAGTTTCCTTAGCAGAGTTGAGCTAGATATGGCCCGTGTGTGTAGGAAGCACAATTCTTTTTTTCTGAGCAAGCTCAGTGTTCTGGCCCTACAGGAAACACAGTAGAGTAGAAGAGTGCTCTTTTCTCAAAAGCAGAGTGTGTTTCTTGTAAGGCGAGCTAGCGTTTATTTTCCAGTCCTAAATGGAGTTGAATCACATGCAGTTTCTGGTCCTATGAACAAGAGTTGTTTTGTGGAAAGGAAAGTCACTATTGTGCTCCCTTAGCCATACACAGTGCAAATAGCACTCGCGTCTGTTCCCAGCAAGTACAGTGTATTAGACTGAAGAGGAGCTACTGTTCTTGTCAGTTTCCTAAGCAGAGTTGAACTAGATATGGCCCGTTTGTGTAGGCAGCACATTTCTTTTATTCTGAGCAAGCTCACTATTCTGGCCCTATAGGAAACACAGTAGAGTAGAAGAGTGCTCTTTTCTCAAAAGCAGAGAGTGGTTGTTGTAAGACGAACTAGCGTTTGTTTCCCAGTCCTAAATGGAGTTGAGTCACATGCAGTTTCTGGTCCTACGAGCAAGAGTTGTTTTCTGGTAAGGAAAGTCACTATTGTGCTCCCTTTGCCATACACAGTGCAAATAGCACTCGCGTCTGTTCCCAGCAAGTACAGTGTATTGGACTGAAGAGGAGCTACTGTTCTTGTCAGTTTCCTAAGCAGAGTTGAGCTAGATATGGCCCGTGTGTGTAGGAAGCACAATTCTTTTTTTCTGAGCAAGCTCAGTGTTCTGGCCCTACAGGAAACACAGTAGAGTAGAATAGTGTTCTTTTCTCAAAAGCAGAGTGTGTTTCTTCTAAGGCTAGCTAATGTTTGTTTCCCAGTCAGAAATGGAGATGAATCACATGCAGTTAGTGGTCCTACGAGCAAGAGTTGTTTTCTGGTAAGAAGAGTCACTATTTCGCTCCCTTTGCCATACACAGTGCAAATAGCACTCGCGTCTGCTCTCAGCAAGTACAGTGTATTGCACTGTAGAGAACTACTGTTCTTGTCAGTTTCCTAAGCAGAGCTGAACTAGATATAGCACGTGTGTGTAGGAAGGACAGTTATTTTGTTCTGAGCAAGCTCACTGTTCTGGCCCTATAGGAAACACAGTAGAGTAGAAGAGTGCTCTTTTCTCAAAAGCAGAGTGTGTTACTTGTCAGGTGAGCTAGTGTTTATTTCCCAGTCCTAAACTGAGTTGAATCACATGCAGTTTTTGTTCCTACGAGCAAGGGATGTTTTCTGGTAAGGAAAGTCACTATTGCGCTCCCTTTGCCATACACAGTTCAAAAAGCACTCGTGTCTGTTCCCAGCAAGTACAGTGTATTGGACTGAAGAGGAGCTACTGTTCTTGTCAGTATCCTAAGCAGAGTTGAACTAGATATGGCCCACGTGTGTAGGAAGCACAGTTCTTTTGTTCTGAGCAAGCTCACTGTTCGGACCCCATATGAAACACAGTAGAGTAAAAGAGTGCCCTTTTCTCAAAAGCAGAGTGTGTTAATTGTAAGGCGAGCTAGCGTTTGTTTTCCCAGTACTAATTGGAGTTGAATCACATGCAGTTTCTGGTCCTACGAGCAAGATTTTTTTTCTGGTAAGAAGAGTCACTATTGCGCTCCCATTGCCATACACAGTGCAAATAGCACTCGTGTCTGTTCCTCAGCAAGTACAGTGTATTGGACTGAAGAGGAGCTACTGTTCTTGTCAGTTTCCTAAGCAGAGTTGAACTAGATATGGCCCGTGTGTGTAGGAAGCACAGTTCTTTTGTTCTGAGCAAGCTCACTGTTCGGACCCCATAGGAAACACAGTAGAGTAGAAGAATGCTCTTTTCTCAAAAGCAGAGTGTGTCTCTTGTAAGGCGAGCTAGAGTTTGTTTCCCAGTCCTAAATGGAGTTGAATCACATGCAGTTTCTGGTTCTACGAGCAAGAGTTGTTTTCTTGTGAGAAGAGTCACTATTTTGCTCCCATTGTCATACACAGGGCAAATAGCACTGGCGTCTGTTCCCAGAATGTACAGTGTATTGGAGTGAATAGAAGCTACTGTTCTTGTCAGTTTCCTAAGCAGAATTGAACTAGATATGGCCCGTATGTGTAGGAAGCACAGTTCTTTTGTTCTGAGCAAGCTCACTGTTTGGACCCCATAGGAAACACAGTAGAGTAGAAGAGTGCTCTTTTCTCAAAAGCAGAGTGTGTTTTTTGAAAGGCGAGCTAGTGGTTCTTTCCCAGTCAGAAATGGAGTTGAATCCCATGCAGTTTCTGGTCCTACGAGCAAGAGTTTTTTTCTGGTAAGAAGAGTCACTATTGCGCTCCCACTGTCATACACAGAGCAAATAGCTCTCGCGTCTGTTCCCAGCAAGTACAGTGTATTGGACAGAAGAGGAGCTACTGTTCTTGTCAGTTTCCTAAGCAGAGTTGAACTAGATATGGCCCGTGTGTAAAGCACAGTACTTTTGTTCTGAGCAAGCTCACTTTTCGGACCCAATAGGAAACACAGTGGAGTAGAAGAGTGCTCTTTTCTCAAAAGCAGAGTGTGTTTCTTCTAAGGCTTGCTAGTGTTTGTTTCTCAGTCAGAAACGGAGATGAATCCCATGCAGTTAGTGGTCCTACGAGCAAGAGTTGTTTTCTGGTAAGAAGAGTCACTATTTCGCTCCCTTTGCCATACACAGTGCAAATAGCACTCGCGTCTGCTCTCAGCAAGTACAGTGTATTAGACTGAAGAGAACTACTGTTCTTGTCAGTTTCCTAAGCAGAGTTGAACTAGGTATAACCCGTGTGTGTAGGAAGCACAGTTCTTTTGTTCTGAAGAAGCTCACTGTTCTGGCCCTATAGAAACACAGTAGAGTAGAAGAGTGCTCTTTTCTCAAAAGCAGAGTGTGTTTCTTTTAAGGTGAGCTAGCGTTTATTTCCCAGTCCTAAATTGAGTTGAATCACATGCAGTATTTGGTTTTACGAGCAAGGGATGTTTTCTGGTAAGGAAAGTCACTATTGTGCTCCCTTTGCCATACACAGTTCAAATAGCACACGTGTCTGTTCCCAGCAAGTACAGTGTATTGGACAGAAGAGGAGCTACTGTTCTTGTCAGTTTCCTAAGCAGAGTTGAACTAGATAAGGCCCGTGTATTTAGGAAGCACAGTTCTTTTGTTCTGAGCAAGCTCACTGTTCTGGCCCTGTAGGAAACACAGTAGAGTAGAAGAGTGCTCTTTTCTCAAAAGCAGAGTGTGTTTCTTGTAAGGCGAGCTAGCGTTTATTTTCCAGTCCTAAATGGAGTTGAATCACATTCAGTTTCTGGTCCTACGAGCAAGAGTTGTTTTCTGGTAAGAAGAGTCACTATTGTGCTTCCATTGCCATAACCAGTGCAAATAGCACTCGCTTCTTTTCCCAACAAGTACAGTGTATTGGACAGAAGAGGAGATACTGTTCTTATCAGTTTCCTTAGCAGAGTTGAACTAGATATGGCCCATGTGTGTAGGAAGCACAATTCTTTTTTTCTGAGCAAGCTCAGTGTTCTGGCCCTACAGGAAAAACAGTAGAGTAGAAGAGTGCTCTTTTCTCAAAAGCAGAGTGTGTTTCTTTTAAGGCAAGCTAGAGTTTGTTTCCCAGTGCTAAATGGAGTTGAATCACATGCAGTTTCTGGTTCTATGAGCAAGAGTTGTTTTCTTGTAAGAAGAGTCACTGTTTTGTTCCCATTGTCAAACACAGGGCAAATAGCACTGGCGTCTGTTCCCAGAATGTACAGTGTATTGGACTGAAGTGGACCTACTGTTCTTGTCAGTTTCCTAAGCAGAATTGAACTAGATATGGCCCGTGTGTGTAGGAAGCACAGTTCTTTTGTTCTGAGCAAGCTCACTGTTTGGACCCCATAGGAAACACAGTAGAGTAGAAGAGTGCTCTTTTCTCAAAAGCAGAGTGTGTTTTTTGAAAGGCGAGCTAGTGGTTGTTTCCCAGTCAGAAATGGAGTTGAACCCCATGCAGTTTCTGGTCCTACGAGCAAGAGTTTTTTTCTGGTAAGAAGAGTCACTTTTGAGCTCCCATTGCCATCCACAGTGCAAATAGCACTTGCGTCTGTTCCCAGCAAGTACAGTGTATTGCACTGAAGAGGAGCTACTGTTCTTGTCAGTTTCCTAAGCAGAGTTGAACTAGATATGGCCTGTGTGTGTAGGAAGCACAGTTCCTTTTTGTGAGCAAGCTCACTGTTCGGAGCCCAAAGGAAACACCGTATAGTAGAAGAATGCTCTTTTCTCAAAAGCAGAGTGTGTATCCTGTAAGGCAAGCTAGCGTTTGTTTCCCAGTCCTAAATGGAGTTGAATCACATGCACTTTCTAGTCCTACGAGCGAGAGTTGTTTTCTGGTAAGAAGAGTCACTATTGTGCTCCCATTGTCATACACAGGGCAAATAGCACTGGCGTCTGTTCCCAGCATGTACAGTGCATTGGACTGAAGCAGATCTACTGTTCTTGTCAGTTTCCTAAGCAGAATTGAACTAGATATGGCCCGTGTGTGTAGGAAGCACAGTTCTTTGGTTCTGAGCAAGCTCACTGTTCTGGCCCTCTAAGAAACATAGTAGAGTAGAAGAGTGCTCTTTTCTCAAGAGCAAAGTGTGTTTCTTGTAAGTCGAGCAAGCGTTTGTTTCCCAGTTCTAAATGGAGTTGTGTCACATGCAGTTTTTTTCCTATGATCAAGAGTTGTTTTCTGGTACGAAGAGTCACTATTGCACTTTCATTGCCATAGGCAGTACAAATAGTACTCGCGTCTGTTCCTAGGAAATACAGTGTATTGGACTGAATAGGAGCTACTGTTCTTGTCAGTGTCCTAAGCAGAGTTGAACTAGATATGGCCCGTGTGTGTAGGAAGCACAGTTCTTTAGTTCTGAGCAAGCTCACTGTTCGAACCCCATAGGAAACACAGTAGAGTAGAAGAGTGCTCTTTTCTCAAAAGCAGAGTGTGTTTCTTGTAAGGCAAGCTAGCGTTTGTTTCCCAGTCCTAAATGGAGGTGAGTCACATGCAGTTTCTGGTCCTACAAGCAAGAGTTGTTTTCTGGTAAGAAGAGTCACTATTGTGCTCCCATTGTCATACACAGGGCAAATAGCACTGGCGTCGGTTCCCAGCATGTAAAGTGTATTGGACTGAAGAGGATCTACTGTTCTTGTCAGTTTCCTAAGCAGAATTGAACTTGATATGGCCGTGTGTGTAGTAAGCACAGTTCTTTTGTTCTGAGCAAGCTCACTCTTCTGGCCATATAGGAAACACAGTAGAGTAGAAGAGTGCTCTTTTCTCAAAAGCAGAGTGTGTTTCTTGTAAGTCGAGGTAGCGTTTCTATCCCAGTTCTAAATGGAGTTGAATCACATGCAGTTTTCAGTCCTAAGAGCAAGAGTTGTTTTCTGGTAAGGAAAGTCACTATTGCTCTCCCATTGCCATACACACTTGCGTCTGTTCCCAGCAAGTACAGTGTATTGGACTGAAGAGGAGCTACTGTTCTTGTCAGTATCCTACGCAGAGTTGAACTAGATATGGCCCATGTGTGTAGGAAGCACAGTTCTTTTGTTCTGAGCAAGCTCACTGTTCGGACCCCATAGGAAACACAGTAGAGTAAAAGAGTTCCCTTTTCTCAAAAGCAGAGTGTGTTTCTTGTCAGGCGAGCTAGCGTTTGTTTCCCAGTACTAATTGGAGTTGAATCACATGCAGTTTCTGGTCCTACGAGCAAGATTTGTTTTCTGGTAAGAAGAGTCACTATTGCGCTCCCATTGCCATACACAGTGCAAATAGCACTCGTGTCTGTTCCCAGCAAGTACAGTGTATTGGACTGAAGAGGAGCTACTGTTCTTGTCAGTTTCCTAAGCAGAGTTGAACTAGATATGGCCCGTGTGTGTAGGAAGCACAGTTCTTTTGTTCTGAGCAAGCTCACTGTTCGGACCCCATAGGAAACACAGTAGAGTAGAAGAATGCTCTTTTCTTAAAAGCAGAGTGTGTTTCTTGTAAGGCGAGCTAGAGTTTGTTTCCCAGTCCTAAATGGAGTTGAATCACATGCAGTTTCGGGTCCTACGAGCATAGTTGTTTTCTGGTATGAAGAGTCACTATTGTGCTCCCATTGTCATACACAGGGCAAATAGCACTGGCGTCTGTTCCCAGAATGTACAGTGTATTGGACTGAAGCAGATCTACTGTTCTTGTCAGTTTCCTAAGCAGAATTGAACTAGATATGGCCCGTGTGTGTAGGAAGCACAGTTCTTTTGTTCTGAGCAAGCTCACTGTTTGGACCCCATAGGAAACACAGTAGAGTAGAAGAGTGCTCTTTTCTCAAAAGCAGAGTGTGTTTTTTGAAAGGCGAGCTAGTGGTTGTTTCCCAGTCAGAAATGGAGTTGAATCCCATGCAGTTTCTGGTCCTATGAGCAAGAGTTTTTTTCTGGTAAGAAGAGTCACTTTTGAGCTCCCATTGCCATACACAGTTCAAATAGCACTTGCGTCTGTTCCCAGCAAGTACAGTGTATTGCACTGAAGAGGAGCTACTGTACTTGTCAATTCCCAAAGCAGAGTTGAACTAGATGTGGCCCGTGTGTGTAGGAAGCACATTTCTTTTGTTCTGAGCAAGCTCACTGTTCTGGCCCTATAGGAAACACAGTAGAGTAGAAGAGTGCTCTTTTCTCAAGAGCAGAGTGTGTTACTTGTAAGGCGAGCAAGTGTTTGTTTCCCAGTTCTAAATGGAGTTGAGTCACATGCAGTTTTTTTCCTACGAGCAAGAGTTGTTTTCTGGTAAGAAGAGTCACTATTGCACTCCCATTGCCATACACAGTACAAATAGCACTCGCGTCTGTTCCTAGGAAGTACAGTGTATTGGACTGAATAGGAGCTACTGTTCTTGTCAGTGTCCTAAGCAGAGTTGAACTAGATATGGCCCGTGTGTGTAGGAAGCACAGTTCTTTTGTTCTGAGCAAGCTCACTGTTGGGACCCCATAGGAAACACAGTAGAGTAGAAGAGTGCTCTTTTCTTAAAAGCAGAGTGTGTTTCTTGTAAGGCAAGCTAGCATTTGTTTCCCAGTCCTAAATGGAGGTGAGTCACATGCACTTTCTGGTCCTACAAGCAAGAGTTGTTTTCTGGTAAGAAGAGTCACTATTGTGCTCCCATTGTCATACAAAGGGCAAATAGCACTGGCGTCGGTTCCCAGCATGTAAAGTGTATTGGACTGAAGAGGAGCTACTGTTCTTGTCAGTTTCCTAAGCAGAATTGAACTTGATATGGCCGTGTGTGTAGGAAGCACAGTTCTTTTGTTCTGAGCAAGCTCACTCTTCTGGCCATATAGGAAACACAGTAGAGTAGAAGAGTGCTCTTTTCTCAAAAGCAGAGTGTGTTTCTTGTAAGGCGAGGTAGCGTTTCTATTCCAGTTCTAAATGGAGTTGAATCACATGCAGTTTTCAGTCCTATGAGCAAGAGTTGTTTTCTGGTAAGGAAAGTCACTATTGCTCTCCCATTGCCATAAACACTCGCGTCTGTTCCCAGCAAGTACAGTGTATTGGACTGAATAGGAGCTACTGTTTTTGTCAGTATCCTAAGCAGAGTTGAAATAGATATGGCCCATGTGTGTAGGAAGCACAGTTCTTTTGTTCTGAGCAAGCTCACTGTTCGGACCCCATATGAAACACAGTAGAGTAAAAGAGTGCCCTTTTCTCAAAAGCAGAGTGTGTTTCTTGTAAGGCGAGCTAGCGTTTATTTCCCAGTCCTAAATGGAGTTGAATCACATGCAGTTTCTGGTCCAATGAGTAAGAGTTGTTTTCTAGTAAGAAGAGTCACTATTGTGCTTCCATTGCCATACACAGTGTAAGTAGCAATCGCTTCTGTTCCCAGCAAGTACGGTGTATTGGACTGAAGAGGACCTCCTGTTCTTGTATGTTTCTTAAGCAGAGTTGCAGGAGATATGGCCCATTTGTGTAGGAAGCACAGTTCTTTTATTCTGAGCAAGCTCACTCTTCTGGCCCTATAGGAAACACAGTAGAGTAGAAGAGGGCTCTTTTCTCAAAAACAGAGTGTGGTTCTTGTAAGGTGAACTAGCGTTTGGTTCCTAGTCCTAAATGGAGTTGAATCACAGGCAGTTTTTGATCCTACGAGCAAGAGTTGTTTTCTGGTAAGGAAAGTCACTATTGTTCTCCCTTTGCCATACACAGTGCAAATAGCACTCGCGTCTGTTCCCAGCAAGTACGGTGTATTGGACTGAATAGGAGCTACTGTTCTTGTCAGTTTCCTAAGCAGAGTTGAACTAGATATGGCCCGTGTGTGTAGGAAGCACAGTAATTTTGTTCTGAGCAAGCTCACTGTTCTGGCCCTATAGGAAACACAGTAGAGTAGAAGAGTGCTCTTTTCTCAAAAGCAGAGTGTGTTTCTTGTAAGGCGAGCTAGCGTTTGTTTCCCAGTCCTAAATGGTGTTGAATCACATGCAGTTTCTGGTCCTACGAGCAAGAGTTGTTTTCTGGTAAGAAGAATCACTATTGTGCTCCCATTGCCATACACAGTGCAAATAGCACTCGCGTCTGTTCTCAGCAAATACAGTGTAATGGTCAGAAGAGGAGATACTGTTCTTGTCAGTTTCCTAACCAGAGTTGAACTAGAAATGGCCCGTGTGTGGAGGAAGCCCAATTCGTTTGTTCTGAGCAAGGTCACTCTTCAGACCCCATAAAAAACACAGTAGAGTAGAAGAGTGCTCTTTTCTCAAAAGCAGAGTGTGTTTCTTGTAAGGCGAGCTAGCATTTTTTTCCCTGTCCTAAAAGGTGTTGAATCCCATGCGGTTTCTGGTCCTATGAGCAAGAGTTGTTTTCTGGTAAGAAGAGTCACTATTGTGCTCCCATTTTCATACACAGGGCAAAAAGCACGGGCGATGGTTCCCAGCATGTACAGTGTATTGGACTGAAGAGGATCTGCTCTTCTTGTCTGTTTCCTAAGCAGAGTTGAACTAGATATGGCCCGTGTGTGTAGGAAGCACATTTCTTTAGTTCTGAGCAAGCTCACTGTTCTGGCCCTCTAGGAAACACAGTAGAGTAGAAGAGTGCTCTTTTCTCAAAAGCAGAGTGTGTTTCATCTAAGGTGATCTAGCGTTTGTTTCCCAGTCCTAAATGGAGTTGAATCACATGCATTTTCTGGTACTACGAACAAGATTTGTTTTCTGGTAAGGAAAGTCACTATTGTGCTCCCTTTGCCATACACAGTGCAAATAGCACTCGTGTCTGTTCCCAAAAAGTACAGTGTATTCGACTGAAGAGGAGCTACTGTTCTTGTCGGTTTCCTAAGCAGAGTTGAACTAGATATGGCCCATGTGTATAGGAAGCACAGTTCTTTTGTTCTGAGCAAGCTCACTGTTTTGGCGTTATAGGAAACATAGTAGAGTAGAAGTGTGCTCTTTTCTCAAAAGCAGAGTGTGTTTCTTCTATGGCGAGCTAGCGTTTGTTTCCTAGTCCTAAATGGAGTTGAATCACATGCAGTTTCTGGTCCTACAGGTAAGAGTTGTTTTCAGGTAAGAAGAGTCAGTATTGAGCTCCGATTGTCATACACAGTGCAAATAGCACTCGCATTTGCTCCCAGCAATTACAGTGTATTGGACTGAAGAGGAGCTTCTCTTCTTGTCAGTTTCTGAAGCAGAGTTGAACTAGATATGGCCCGTGTGTGTAAGAAGCACAGTTCTTTTGTTCTGAGCAAGCTCACTGTTTTGGCCCTATAGGAAACACAGTAGAGGAGAAGAGGGCTCTTTTCTCAAAAGCAGAGTGTGTTTTTTGTAGGGCAAGCTAGCGTTTGTTTCCCAGTCCTAAATGGAGTTTAATCACATGCAGTTTCTGGTCGTACAAGCAAGAATTGTTTTCTGGTAAGAAGAGTCACTATTGTGCTCCCATTGCCATACACAGTGCAAATACCACTCGCGTCTGTTCTTAGAAATTACAGTGTATTGGACTAAAGAGGATCTAATGTTCTTGTCAGTTTCCAAAGCAAAGTTGAACTAGATATGGCCCGTGTGTGTAGGAAGTACACTTCTTTTATTCTGAGCAAGCTCACTGTTCTGGCCCTATACGAAACACAGTAGAGTAGAAAAGTGCTCTTTTCTCAAAAGCAGAGTGTTTTTCTTGTAAGGCGATCTGGAATTTGTTTCCCAGTCTAAATGGAGTTGAATCACATGCAGTTTCTGGTCCTACGAGCAAGAGATTTTTTCTGGTAAGAAGAGTCATTATTGCGCTCCCATTGACATACACAGTGCAAATAGCACTCGCGTCTGTTCCCAGCAAGTACAATGTATTGGACAGAAGAGGAGCTACTGTTCTTGTCAGTTTCCTAAGCAGAGTTGAATTAGATATAGCCCATGTGTGTAGGAAGCACAGTACTTTTGTTCTGAGCAAGCTCCCTGTTCTGGCCCTATAGGAAACACAGTCGAGTAGAAGAGTGCTCTTTTCTCAAAAGCAGAGTGTGTTATATCTAAGGCGAGCTAGCGTTTGTTTCCCAGTCCTAAATGGAGTTGAATCACATGCAGTTTCTGGTACTACAAGCAAGAGTTGTTTTCTGGTAAAAAGAGTCACTATTGCGCTCCCATTGTCATACACAGAGCAAATAGCACTCGCGTCTGCTCCCTGCAAGTACAGTGTATTGGAATGAAGAGGAGCTACTATTCTTATGAGTTTCCTAAGCAGAGTTGAACTAGATATGGCCCGTTTGTGTAGGAAGCACAGTTCTTTTTTTCTGAACAAGCTCACTGTTCTGGCCCTATAGGAAACACAGTAGAGTAGAAGAGTGCTCTTTTCTCAAAAGCACAGTGTGTTTGTTGAAAGGCGAACTAGCGTTTGTTTCCCAGTCCTAAATGGAGTTGCATCACATGCAGTTTCTCGTCCTACGAGCAAGAGTTGATTTCTGGTATGGAAAGTCACTATTGTGCTCCCTTCGCCACACACATTGCAAATAGCACTCGCGTCTGTTCCCAGCAAGTACAGTGTATTGGACTGAAGAGGAGATACTATTCTTGTCAGTTTCCTAAGCAGAGTTGAACTAGATATGGCCCGTGTGTGTAGGAAGCACAGTTCTTTTGTTCTGAGCAAGCTCACTGTTCTGGCCCTGTAGGAAACACAGTAGAGTAGAAGAGTGCTCTTTTCTCAAAAGCAGAGTGTGTTTCTTGTAAGGCAAGCTAGCGTTTATTTCCCAGTCCTAAATGGAGTTGAATCACATGCAGTTTCTGGTCCTATGAGCAAGAGTTGTTTTCTGGTAAGAAGAGTCACTATTGTGCTTCCATTGCCATACACAGTGCAAATAGCACTCGCTTCTGTTCCCAGCAAGTACAGTGTATTGGACAGAAGAGGAGCTACTGTTCTTGTCAGTTTCCTTAGCAGAGTTGAACTAGATATCGCCCGTGTGTGTAGGAAGCACAGTTCTTTTGTTCTGAGCAAGCTCACTGTTCGGACCTCATAGGAAACACAGTAGAGTAGAAGAGTGCTCTTTTCTCAAAAGCAGAGTGTGTTTCTTGTAAGGCAAGCTAGTGTTTGTTTCCCATTCAGAAATGGAGTTGAATCCCATGAAGTTTCTAGTCCTACGAGCAAGAGTTGTTTTCTGGTAAGAAGAGTCACTATTGTGCTCCCTTTGCCATACACAGTGCAAATAGCACTGGCGTCTCTTCCCAGCAAGTACAGTGTATTGGAATGGAGAGGAGCTACTGTTCTTGTCAGTTTCCTAAGCAGAGTTGCAGTAGA
The DNA here is from genome assembly GCF_949786415.1 of Peromyscus eremicus. Taxonomy (NCBI): domain Eukaryota; kingdom Metazoa; phylum Chordata; class Mammalia; order Rodentia; family Cricetidae; genus Peromyscus; species Peromyscus eremicus. Next base: position 40,804 of record NW_026734384.1, on the reverse strand, counting down.
TATGGCCCGTTTGTGCAGGAAGCACAGTTCTTTTTTCTGAGCAAGCTCACTGTTCTGGCCCTATAGGAAACACAGTAGAGTAGAAGAGTGCTCTTTTCTCAAAAGCAGAGTGTGTTTCTTGTAAGGCGTGATAGCGTTTCTTTCCCAGTTCTAAATGGAGTTGAATCACATGCAGTTTTTAGTCCTACGAGCAAGAGTTGTTTTCTGGTAAGGAAAGTCACTATTGCTCTCCCATTGCCATACTCACTCGCATCTGTTCCCAGCAAGTACAGTGTATTGGACTGAAGAGGAGCTACTGTTCTTGTCAGTTTCTTAAGCAGAGTTGAACTAGATATGGCCCGTGTGTGTAGGAAGCACAGTTCTTTTGTTCTGAGCAAGCTCACTGTTCGGACACCATGGGAAACATAGTAGAGTAGAATAATGCTCTTTTGTCAAAAGCAGAGTGTGTTTCTTGTAAGGCGAGCTAGAGTTTGTTTCCCAGTCCTAAATGGAGTTGAATCACATGCACTTTCTGGTCCTACGAGCAAGAGTTGTTTTCTGGTTAGAAGATTCACTATTGTGCTCCCATTGCCATACACAGGGCAAATAGTACTGGCGTCTGTTCCCAGAATGTACAGTGTATTGGACTGAAGAGGAGCTACTGTTCTTGTCAATTTCCAAAGCAGATTTGAACTTGATATGGCCCGTGTGTGTAGGAAGCACAGTTCTTTTGTTCTGAGCAAGCTCACTGTTTGAACCCCATAGGAAAAACAGTAGAGTAGAAGAGTGCGCTTTTCTCAAAAGCAAAGTGTGTTACTTGAAAGGCGAGCTAGTGGTTGTTTCCCCGTCAGAAATAGAGTTGAATCCCATGCAGTTTCTGTTCTTATGAGCAAGAGTTCTTTTCCGGTAAGAAGTGTCACTATTGCGCTCCCATTGTCATACACAGGGCAAATAGCACTGGCGTCTGTTCCCAGCATGTACAGTGTATTGGACTGAAGAGGATCTACTGTTCTTGTCAGTTTCTTAAGCAGAATTGAACTAGTTATGGCCCGTGTGTGGAGGAAGCACAGTTCTTCTGTTCTGAGCAAGCTTACTCTTCTGGCCTATAGGAAACACAGTAGAGTAGAAGAGTGCTCTTTTCTCAAAAGCAGAGTGTGTTTCTTGTCAGTCGAGCTAGCGTTTGTTTACCAGTCCTAAATGGAGATGAATCACATGCAGTTTCTGGTCCTATGAGCAAGAGTTTTTTTGTGGAAAGGAAAGTCACTATTGTGCTCCCTTTGCCATACACAGTGCAAATAGCACTCGCGTCTGTTCCCAGCAAGTACAGTGTATTGGACTGAAGAGGAGCTACTGTTCTTGTCAGTTTCCTAAGCAGAGTTGAAGTAGATATGGCGCGTTTGTGTAGGAAGCACAGTTCTTTTGTTCTGAGCAAGCTCACTGTTCTGGCCCTATAGGAAACACAGAAGAGAAGAAGAGTGCTCTTTTCTCAAAAGCAGAGTGTGTTTGTTGTAAGGCGAACTAGCGTTTGTTTCCCAGTCGTAAATGGAGTTGAGTCACATGCAGTTTCTGGTCCTACGAGCAAGAGTTGTTTTCTGGTAAGGAAAGTCACTATTGTGCTCCCTTTGCCATACACAGTGCAAATAGCAATCGCGTCTGTTCCCAGCACGTACAGTGTATTGGACTGAATAGGAGCTACTGTTCTTGTCAGTTTTCTAAGCAGAGTTGAACTAGACATGGCCCGTGTGTGTAGGAAGCACAATTCTTTTTTCTGAGCAAGCTCAGTGTTTTGGCCCTGTAGGAAACACAGTAGAGTAGAAGAGTGCTCTTTTCTCAAAAGCAGAGTGTGTTTCTTCTAAGGCTAGCTAGTGTTTGTTTCCCAGTCAGAAACGGAGATGAATCACGTGCAGTTAGTGGTCCTACGAGCAAGAGTTGTTTTCTGGTAAGAAGAGTCACTATTTCGCTCCCTTTGCCATACACAGTGCAAATAGCACTCGCGTCTGCTCTCAGGAAGTACAGTGTATTGCACTGTAGAGAACTACTGTTCTTGTCAGTTTCCTAAGCAGAGTTGAACTAGATATATCACGTGTGTGTAGGAAGCACAGTTCTTTTGTTCTGAGCAAGCTCACTGTTCTGGCCCTATAGGAAACACAGTAGAGTAGAAGAGTGCTGTTTTCTCAAAAGCAGAGTGTGTTTCTTGTAAGGTGAGCTAGCGTTTATTTCCCAGTACTAAATTCAGTTGAATCACATGCAGTTTTTGGTCCTACGAGCAAGGGATGTTTTCTGGTAAGGAAAGTCACTATTGCGCTCCCTTTGCCATACACAATGCAAATAGCACTCGTGTCTTTTCCCAGCAAGTACAGTGTATTGGACTGAAGAGGAGCTACTGTTCTTGTCTGTTTCCTAAGCAGAGTTGAAGTAGATATGGCTCGTGTGTGTAGGAAGCACAGTTCTTTTGTTCTGAGCAAGCTCACTGTTCTGGCCCTGTAGGAAACACAGTAGAGTAGAAGAGTGCTCTTTTCTCAAAAGCAGAGTGTGTTTCTTGTAAGACGAGCTAGCGTTTATTTCCCAGTCCTAAATGGAGTTGAATCACATGCAGTTTCTGGTCCTACGAGCAAGAGTTGTTTTCTGGAAAGAAGAGTCACTATTGTGCTTCCATTGCCATACACAGTGCAAATAGCAATCGCTTCTGTTCCCAGCAAGTACAGTGTATTGGACTGAAGAGGACCTCCTGTTCTTGTCAGTTTCCTAAGCAGAGTTCCAGTAGATATGGCCCGTTTGTGTAGGAAGCACAGTTCTTTTGTTCCGAGCAAGCTCACTGTTCTGGCCCTATAGGAAACACAGTAGAGTAGAAGAGGGCTCTTTTCTCAAAAGCAGAGTGTGGTTCTTGTAAGGTGAACTAGCGTTTGGTTCCTAGTCCTAAATGGAGTTGAATCACAGGCAGTTTTTGATCCTACGAGCAAGAGTTGTTTTCTCCTAAGGAAAGTCACTATTGCGCTCCCTTTGCCATACACAGTGCAAATAGCACTCGCGTCTGTTCCCAGCAAGTACAGTGTATTGGACTGAATAGGAGCTACTGTTCTTGTCAGTATCCTAAGCAGAGTTGAAATAGATATGGCCCATGTGTGTAGGAAGCAGAGTTCTTTTGTTCTGAGCAAGCTCACTGTTCGGACCCCATATGAAACACAGTGTAGTAAAAGAGTGCCCTTTTCTCAAAAGCAGAGTGTGTTTCTTGTAAGGTGAGCTAGCGTTTCTTTCCCAGTACTAATTGGAGTTGAATCACATGCAGTTTTTGGTCCTACGAGCAAGATTTTTTTTCTGGTAAGAAGAGTCACTATTGTGCTCCCATTGCCATACACAGTGCAAGTAGCACTCGCGTCTGTTCCCAGCAAGTACAGTGTATTGGACTGAAGAGGAGATACTGTTCTTGTCAGTTTCCTAAGCAGAATTGAACTAGATATGGCCCGTGTGTGTAGGAAGCACAGTTCTTTTGTTCTGAGCAAGCTCACTGTTTGGACCCCATAGGAAAAACAGTAGAGTAGAAGAGTGCTCTTTTCTCAAAAGCAGAGTGTGTTTTTTGAACGGCGAGCTAGTGGTTGTTTCCCAGTCAGAAATGGAGTTGAATCCCATGCAGTTTCTGGTCCTACGAGCAAGAGTTTTTTTCTGGTAAGAAGAGTCACTTTTGAGCTCCCATTGCCATCCACAGTGCAAATAGCACTTGCGTCTGTTCCCAGCAAGTACAGTGTATTGCACTGAAGAGGAGCTACTGTTCTTGTCAGTTTCCTAAGCACAGTTGAACTAGATATGGCCTGTGTGTGTAGGAAGCACAGTTCTTTGTTGTGAGCAAGCTCACTGTTCGGAGCCCAAAGGAAACACAGTATAGTAGAAGAATGCTCTTTTCTCAAAAGCAGAGTGTGTTTCTTGTAAGGCGAGCTAGCGTTTGTTTCCCAGTCCTAAATGGAGTTGAATCACATGCACTTTCTAGTCCTACGAGCAAGAGTTGTTTTCTGGTAAGAAGAGTCACTATTGTGCTCCCATTGTCATACACAGGGCAAATAGCACTGGTGTCTGTTCCCAGCATGTACAGTGTATTGGACTGAAACAGATCTACTGTTCTTGTCAGTTTCCTAAGCAGAATTGAACTAGATATGGCCCGTGTGTAGGAAGCACAGTTCTTTGGTTCTGAGCAAGCTCACTGTTCTGGCCCTATAAAACACATAGTAGAGTAGAAGAGTGCTCTTTTCTCAAGAGCAAAGTGTGTTTCTTTTAAGTCGAGCAAGCGTTTGTTTCCCAGTTCTAAATGGAGTTGAGTCACATGATGTTTTTGGTCCTACGAGCAAGAGTTGTTTTCTGGTAAGAAGAGTCACTGTTGCACTCTTATTGCCATACACAGTACAAATCGCACTCGCTTCTGTTCCTAGCAAGTACAGTGTATTAGACTGAATAGGAGTTATTGTTCTTGTCGGTGTCCTAAGCAGAGTTGAACTAGATATGGCCCGTGTGTGTAGGAAGCACAGTTCTTTTGTTCTGTGCAAGCTCACTGTTCGGACCCCATAGGAAACACAGTAGAGTAGAAGAGTGCTCTTTTCTCAAAAGCAAAGTGTGTTTCTTGTAAGGCAAGCTAGCGTTTGTTTCCCAGTCCTAAATGGAGGTGAGTCACATGCAGTTTCTGGTCCTACGAGCAAGAGTTGTTTTCTGGTAAGAAGAGTCACTATTGTGCTCCCATTGTCATACACAGGGCAAATAGCACTGGCCTCGGTTCCCAGCATGTAAAGTGTATTGGACTGAAGAGGATCTACTGTTCTTGTCAGTTTCCTAAGCATAATTGAACTTGATATGGCCGTGTGTGTAGGAAGCACAGTTCTTTTGTTCTGAAGAAGCTCACTGTTCTGGCCCTATAGGAAACACAGTAGAGTAGAAGAGTGCTCTTTTCTCAAAAGCAGAGTGTGTTTCTTGTAAGGCGTGATAGCGTTTCTTTCCCAGTTCTAAATGGAGTTGAATCACATGCAGTTTTCAGTCCTACGAGCAAGAGTTGTTTTCTGGTAAGGAAAGTCACTATTGCTCTCCCATTGCCATACCCATTCGTGTCTGTTCCCAGCAAGTACAGTGTATTGGACTGAAGAGGAGCTACTGTTCTTGGCAGTTTCCTAAGCACAGTTGAACTAGATATGGCCCGTGTGTGTAGGAAGCACAGTTCTTTTGTTCTGAGCAAGCTCACTGTTCGGACCCCATAGGAAACACACTAGAGTAGAAGAATGCTCTTTTGTCAAAAGCAGAGTGTGTTTCTTGTAAGGCGAGCTAGAGTTTGGTTCCCAGTCCTAAATAGAGTTGAATCACATGCACTTTCTGGTCCTAAGAGCAAGAGTTGTTTTCTGGTAAGAAGAGTCACTATTGTGCTCCCATTGCCATACACAGGGCAAATAGTACTGGCGTCTGTTCCCAGCACGTACAGTGTATTGGACTGAAGAGGAGCTACTGTTCTTGTCAATTTCCAAAGCAGATTTGAACTAGATATGGCCCGTGTGTGTAGGAAGCACAGTTCTTTTGTTCTGAGCAAGCTCACTGTTTGGACCCCATAGGAAAAACAGTAGAGTAGAAGAGTGCTCTTTTCTCAAAAGCAAAGTGTGTTTCTTGAAAGGCGAGCTAGTGGTTGTTTCCCCGTCAGAAATAGAGTTGAATCCCATGCAATTTCTGGTCTTATGAGCAAGAGTTGTTTTCTGGTAAGAAGTGTCACTATTGCGCTCCCATTGTCATACACAGGGCAAATAGCACTGACGTCTGTTCCCAGCATGTACAGTGTATTGGACTGAAGAGGATCTACTGTTCTTGTCAGTTTCTTAGCAGAATTGAACTAGATATGGCCCCTGTGTGTAGGAAGCACAGTACTTCTGTTCTGAGCAAGCTCAGTGTTCTGGCCCTCTAGGAAACACCTTAGAGTAGAAGAGTGCTCTTTGCTCAAAAGCAGAGTGTGTTTCCTGTAAGGCGAGCTAGCATTTGTTTCCCAGTTCTAAATGGAGTTGAGTCACATGCAGTTTTTGGTTCTATGAGCAAGAGATGTTTTCTGGTAAGAAGAGTCAATATTGCACTCCCATTGCCATATACAGTACAATTAGCACTCGCGTCTGTTCCCAGCAAGTACAGTGTATTGGACTGAAGAGGAGCTACTGTTCTTGTCAGTTTCCTAAGCAGTGTTGAATTAGATATGGCCCGTGTGTGTAGGAAGCACAGTACTTTTGTTCTGAGCAATCTCACTGTTCGAACCCCATAGGAAACACAGTAGAGTAGAAGAGTGCTCTTTTTTCAAAAGCAGAGTGTGTTTCTTATAAGGCGAGATAGTGTTTGTTTCCCAGGCATAAATGGAGTTGAATCACATGCAGTTTCTGGTCCTACGAGCAAGAGTTGTTTTCTGGTAAGGAATGTCACTATTGCCCTCCCATTGCCATACACAGTGCAAATAGCACTGGCGTTTGTTCACAGCAAGTACAGAATATTGGACAAAAGAGGAGCTACTGTTCTTATCAGTTTCCTAAGCAGAGTTGAACTAGATATGGCCACTGTGTGAAGGAAGCACAGTTCTTTTGTTCTGAGCAAGCTCACTGTTCTGGCCCAATAGGAAACACAGTAGAGTAGAAGAGTGCTCTTTTCTCAAAAGCAGAGTGTGTTTATCGTAAGGCGAACTAGTGTTTGTTTCCCTGTCCTAAATGGAGTTTAGTCACATGCAGTTTCTGGTCCTATGAGCAAGAGTTGTTTTCTGGTAAGGAAAGTCACTATTGTGCTCCCTTTGCCATATACAGTGCAAATAGCACTCACGTCTCTTCCCAGCAAGTACAGTATATTGGACTGAAGAGGAGCTACTGTTCTTGTCAGTTTCCTAAGCAGAGTTGAATTATATACGGCCCGTGTGTGTAGGAAGCACAATTCTTTTTTCTGAGCAAGCTCACTGTTCTGGCCCTATAGGAAACACAGTAGAGTAGAAGAGTGCTGTTTTGTCAAAAGTACAGTGTGTTATTGTAAGGCAAGCTAGCTTTTGTTTTCCAGTCATAAATGGAGTTGAATCACCTGCAGTTTCTGGTCCTACAAGCAAGAGTTGTTTTCTGGTAAGAAGAGTCAAAATTGCCCTCCAATTGCCATACACAGTGCAAATAGCACTGGCGTCTGTTCACAGCAAGTACAGAATATTGGACAGAAGAGGATCTACTGTTTTTATCAGTTTACTAAGCAGAGTTGAACTCGATATAGCCCCTGTGTGAAGGAAGCACAGTTCTTTTGTTCTGAGCAAGCTCACTGTTCGGACCCCATTGGAATCACAGTAGAGTAGAAGAGTGCTCTTTTCTCAAAAGCAGAATGTGTTTGTTGTAAGGCGAACTAGCGTTTGTTTCCCAGTCCTAAATGGAGTTGAGTCACATGCAGTTTCTGGTCCTATGAGCAAGAGTTGTTTTCTGGTAAGGAAAGTCACTATTGTGCTCCCTTTGCAATACACAGTGCAAATAGCAATCGCGTCTGTTCCCAGCAAGTACAGTGTATTGGACTGAAGAGGAACTACTGTTCTTGTCAGTTTCCTAAGCAGAGTTGAACTAGATATGGCCTGTGTGTGTAGGAAGCACAATTCTTTTTTTCTGAGCAAGCTCAGTGTTCTGGCCTGTAGGAAACACAGTAGAGTAGAAGAGTGCTCTTTTCTCAAAAGCAGAGTGTGTTTCTTCTAAGGATAGCTGGTGTTTGTTTCCCAGTCAGAAACGGAGATGAATCCCATGCAGTTAGAGCTCCTATGAGCAAGAGTTGTTTTCTGGTAAGAAGAGTCACTATTTCGCTCCCTTTGCCATACACAGTGCAAATAGCACACGCGTCTGCTCTCAGCAAGTACAGTGTATTGGACTGAATAGGAGCTACTGTTCTTGTCAGTTTTCTAAGCAGAGTTGAACTAGATATAGCACGTCTGTGTAGGAAGGACAGTTCTTTTGTTCTGAGCAAGGTCACTGTTCTGGCCCTATAGGAAACATAGTAGAGTGGAAGAGTGCTCTTTTCTCAAAAGCAGAGTGTGGTTCTTGTAAGGTGAGCTTGCGTTTGTTTCCCAGTCCTAAATGGAGTTGAGTCACATGCAGTTTTTGGTCCTACGAACAAGAGTTTTTTTTCTGGTAAGAAGAGTCACTATTGCGCTCCAATTGCCATACACAGTGCAAATAGCACTCGCGTCTGTTCCCAGCAAATACAGTGTATTGGACTGAAGAGGAGCTACTGTTCTTGTCAGTTTACTAGGCATAGTTGAACTAGATATGGTCCGTGTGTGTAGGAAGCACAGTTGTTTTGTTCTGAGCAAGCTCACTGTTTGGACCCCATAGGAAACACAGTAGAGTAGAAGAGTGCTCTTTTCTCAAAAGAAGAGTGTGTTTCCTGTAAGGCCAGCTCGCGTTTGTTTCCCAGGCCTAAACGGATTTGAATCACATGCTGTTTCTGGTCCTTCGAGCAAGAGTTGTTTTCTGGTAAGAAGAGTCACTATTGTGCTGCCATTGACATACACAGGACAAATAGCACTGTTGTCTGTTCCCAGCAAGTACAGTGTATTGGACTGAAGAAGATCTACAGTTTATGTCAGGTTCCTAAGCGGAGTTGAACTAGATATGATCCGTGTGTGTAGGAAGCACAGTTCTTTTGTTCTGAGCAAGCTCACTGTTGGGAACCCATAGGAAACACAGTAGAGTAGAAGAGTTCTTTTTTCTCAAAAGCAGAGTGTGTTTCTTGTAAGGCGAGCTAGCGTTTGTTTCCCAGTCCTAAATGGAGTTGAATCCCATGCAGTTTCTGGTCCTACGAGCAAGAGTTGTTTTCTGGTAAGAAGAGTCACTATTGCCCTGCCATTGCCATACACAGGACAAATAGCACTGGAGTCTGTTCCCAGCAAGTACAGTGTATTGGACTGAAGAGGATCTACTGTTCTTGTCAGGTTCCTAAGCTGAATTTAACTAGATATGGCCGTGTGTGTACGAAGCACAGTTCTTTTGTTCTGAGCAAGCTCACTCTTCGGACCCCTTAGGAAACACAGTAGAGTAGAAGAGTGCTTTTTTCTCTAAAGCAGAGTGTTTTTCTTGTAAGGCGAGCTAGCGTTTTTTTCCCAGTCCTAAATGGAGTTGAATGATATGCAGTTTCTGGTCCTACGAGCAAGAGTTGTTTTCTGGTTAGAAGAGTCACTATTGTGCTGCCATTGTCATATGCAGGACAAATTGCACTGTTGTCTTTTCCTAGCAATTACAGTGTATTGGACTGAAGAGGATCTGCTCTTCTTGTCAGGTTCCTAAGCAGAATTGAACTAGATATGGCCATGTGTGTAGGAAGCACAGTTTTTTTGTTCTGAGCAAGCTCACTGTTCGGACCCCATAGGAAACACAGTAGAGTAGAAGAGTGCTCTTTTCTCTAAAGCAGAGTGTGTTTCTTGTAAGCCGAGCTCTCGTTTGTTTCCCAGTCTTAAATGGAGTTGAGTCACATGCAGTTTTTGGTCCTACGAGCAAGAGTTGTTTTCTGGTAAGAAGAGTCAATCTTGCGCTCCAATTGCCATACACAGTGCAAATAGCACTCGCCTCTGTTCCCAGCAAGTACAGTGTATTGGACTGAAGAGGAGCTACTGTTCTTGTCAGTTTCCTAAGCAGAGTTGAACTAGGTATGGTCCGTGTGTGTAGGAAGCACAGTTGTTTTGTTCTGAGCAAGCTCACTGTGTGGACCCCATTAGGAAACACAGTAGAGTAGAAGAGTGCTCTTTTCTCAAAATCATAGTGTGTTTATTGTAAGCCGAGCTAGCGTTTGTTTCCCAGTTTTAAATGGAGTTGAATCACATGCAGTTTCTGGTCCTACGTGTAAGAGTTTTTTTCTGGTAAGGAGAGACACTATTGTGTTCCCATTGTCATACACAGGGCAAATAGCACTGGCATCTGTTCCCAGCATGTACAGTGTATTGGACTGAAGAGGATCTACTGTTCTTGTCAGTATCCTAAGCAGAGTTGAACTAGATGGGGCCCGTGTGTGTGGGAAGCACAGTTATTTTGTTCTGAGCAAGCTAACTGTTTGGACCCCATAGGAAACAGTAGAGTAGAAGAGTGCTCTTTTCTCAAAAGCAGAGTATGTTTCTTGTAAGGCGAGCTAGCCTTTGTTTCCCAGTCCTAAATGGAGTTGAATCACATGCAGTTTCTGGTCCTACGCGCAAGAGTTGCTTTTTGCCAAGTAGAGTCACTATTGTGCTGCCATTGCCATACACAGGACAAATAGCACTGTTGTCTCTTCCCAGCAAGTACAGTGTATTGGACTGTAGAGGATCTACTGTTCTTGTCAGGTTCCTAAGTAGAATTGAACTAGGTATGGCTTTGTGTGTAGGAATCACATGCAGTTTTTAGTCCTACGAGCAAGAGTTGTTTTCTGGTAAGGAAAGTCACTATTGCTCTCCCATTGCCATACTCACTCGCATCTGTTCCAAGCAAGTACAGTGTATTGGACTGAAGAGGAGCTACTGTTCTTGTCAGTTTCCTAAGCAGAGTTGAACTAGATATGGCCCGTGTGTGTAGGAAGCACAGTTCTTTTTTTCTGAGCAAGGTCACTGTTCAGACCGCATAGGAAACACAGTAGAGTAGAAGAGTGCTCTTTTCTAAAAAGCAGATTGTGTTTCTTGTAAGGCGAGCTAGCGTTTGTTTCCTACTCCTAACTGGAGTTCAATCACATGAAGTTTCCGGTCCTACGAGCAAGAGATGTTTTCTGGTAAGGAAAGATATTATTGCTCTCCCATTGCCATACACAGTGCAAATAGCACTCGCGTATGTTACAGCAATTACAGTGAATTGGACTGAATAGGAGCTACTGTTCTTGTCAGTTTCCTAAGTAGAGTTGAACTAGATATGGTCCGTGTCTGTAGGAAGCACAGTTCTTTTGTTCTGAACAAGCTCACTGTTTGGACCCAATAGGAAACACAGTAGAGTAGAAGAGTGCTCTTTTCTCAAAAGCAGACTGTGTTTCTTGTAAGGCGAGCTAGCGTTTGTTTCCCAGTCCTAAATGGAGTTGAATCACATGCAGTTTCTGGTCCTAAGAGCAAGAGTTGTTTTCTGGCAAGAAGAGTCTCTATTGAGCTCCCATTGCCATACACAGTGCAAATAGCCCTCGCGTCTGTTCCCAGCAAGTACAGTGTATTGGATTGAAAAGGAGCTACTGTTCTTGTCAGGTTTTAAGCAGAATTGAACTAGATATGGCCCTGTGTGTAGATATCACAGTTCTTTTGTTCTGAGCAAGCTCACTGTTCGGACCCCACAGGAAACACAGTAGAGTAGAAGTGTGCTCTTTTCTCAAAAGGAGAGTGTGTTTCTTGTAAGGCGAGCTAGCATTTGTTTCCCAGTCCTAAATGGAGTTGAATTACCTGCAGTTTTTGGTCCTACGAGCAAGAGTTGTTTTCTGGTAAGAAGAGTCACTATTGTGCTGCCATTGTCATACGCAGGACAAATTGCACTGATGTCTTTTCCCAGCAAGTACAGTGTATTGGACTGAAGAGGATCTGCTGTTCTTGTCAGGTTCCTATGCAGAATTGAACTAGTTATGGCCGTGTGTGTAGGAAGCACAGTTTTTTTGTTCTGAGCAAGCTCACTGTTCGGACCCCATAGGAAACACAGTAGAGTAGAAGAGTGCTCTTTTCTCTAAAGCAGAGTGTGTTTCTCGTAAGCCGAGCTCTCGTTTGTTTCCCAGTCCTAAATGGAGTTGAGTCACATGCAGTTTTTTTTTCCTACGAGCAAGAGTTGTTTTCTGGTAAGAAGAGTCAATATTGTGCTCCAATTGCCATACACAGTGCAAATAGCACTCGCCTCTGTTCCCAGCAATTACAGTGTATTGGACTGAAGAGGAGCTACTGTTCTTGTCAGTTTCCTAAGCAGAGTTGAACTTGGTATGGTCCGTGTGTGTAGGAAGCACAATTCTTTTGTTCTGAGCAAGCTCACTGTTCGGACCCCATAGGAAACACAGTAGAGTAGAAGAATGCTCTTTTCTCACCAGCAGAGTGAGATTCTTGTAAGGCGAGCTAGCATTTGTTTCCCAGTCATAAATGGAGTTGAATCCCATGCAGTTTCTGGTCCTACGAGCAAGAGTTTTTTTCTGGTAAGAAGAGTCACTATTGTGTTCCCATTGTCATACACAGGGCAAATAGCACTGGCGTCTGTTCCCAGCATATACAGTGTATTGGACTGAAGAGGATCTACTGTTCTTGTCAGTATCCTAAGCAGAGTTGAACTAGATGGGGTCCGTGTGTGTGGGAAGCACAGTTCTTTTGTTCTGAGCAAGCTCACTGTTCTGGCCCTATAGGAAACACAGTAGAGTAGAAGAGTGCTCTTTTCTCAAAAGCAGAGTGTGTTTCTTGTAAGGCGAGCTAGCCTTTGTTTCCCAGTCCTAAATGTAGTTGAATCACATGCAGTTTCTGGTCCTACGAGCAAGAGTTGTTTTCTGCCAAGAAGAGTCACTTTTGTGCAACCATTGCAGTACACACGACAAATAGCACTGTTGTCTGTTCCCAGCAAGTACAGTGTATTGGACTGTAGAGGATCTACTGTTCTTGTCAGGTTCCTAAGCAGAATTGAACTAGGTATGGCTTTGTGTGTAGGAAGCACAGTTTTTAGTTCTGAGCAAGCTCAGTGTTCAGACCCCATAGGAAACACAGTAGAGTAGAAGAGTGCTCTTTTCTCAAAAGCAGATTGTGTTTCTTGTAAGCCGAGCTAGCGTTTGTTTCCTAGTCCTAACTGGAGTTCAATCACATGAAGTTTCCGGTCCTACGAGCAAGAGATGTTTTCTGGTAAAGAAAGTTACTATTGTGCTCCCATTGCCATACACAGTGCAAATAGCACTCGTGTCTGTTACAGCAATTACAGTGAATTGGACTGAATAGGAGCAACTGTTCTTGTCAGTTTCCTAAGCAGAGTTGAACTAGATATGGTCCGTGTGTGTAGGAAGCACAGTTCTTTTGTTCTGAGCAAGCTCACTGTTTGGACCCCATAGGAAACACAGTAGAGTAGAAGAGTGCTCTTTTCTCAAAAGCAGACTGTGTTTCTAGTAAGGCGAGCTAGCGTTTGTTTCCCAGTCCTAAATGGAGTTGAATCACATGCAGTTTCTGGTCCTACGAGCAAGAGTTGTTTTATGGTAAGAAGAGTCACTATTTAGCTCCCATTGCCATACACAGGACAAATAGCACTGTTGTCTCTTCCCAGCAAGTACAGTGTATTGGACTGAAATGGATCTACTGTTCTTGTCAGGATCCTAAGCATAATTGAACTAGGTATGGCGGTGTGTGTAGGAAGCACAGTTTTTTTGTTCTGAGCAAGCTCACTGTTCGGACCCCATAGGAAACACAGTAGAGTAGAAGAGTGCTCTTTTCTCAAAAGCAGAGTGTGTTTCTTGTAAGGCGAGCTAGCGTTTGTTTCCTAGTCCTAAATGAAGTTCAATCACATGCCGTTTCCGGTCCTACGAGCAAGAGTTGTTTTCTGGTAAAGAAAGTTACTATTGCGTTCCCATTGCCACACAGTGCAAATAGCACTGTTGTCTTTTCCCAGCAAGTACAGTGTATTGGACAGAATAGGAGCTACTGTTCTTGTCAGTTTCCTAAGCAGAGTTGAACTAGATATGGTCCCTGTGTGTAGGAAGCACAGTTCTTATGTTCTGAGCAAGCTCACTGTTCTGGCCCTATAGGAAACACAGTAGAGTAGAAGAGTGCTCTTTTCTCAAAAGCAGAGTGTGTTTCTTGTAAGGCGAGCTAGCGTTTGTTTCCCAGTCCTAAATGGAGTTGAATCACATGCAGTTACTGGTCCTACGATCAAGAGCTGTTTTCTGGTAAGGAAAGTCACTATTGCGCTCCCATTGCCATACACAGTGCAAATAGCCCCCTCCCCATCTCCTCCGAGCAAGTACAGTGTTTTGGACTGAAGAGGAGCTACTGTTCTTGTCAGTTTCCTAAGCAGAGTTGAACGAGATATGGCCCGTGTGTAGGAAGCACAGTTCTTTTGTTCTGAGCAAGCTCACTGTTTGGACCCCATAGAAAACACAGTAGAGTAGATGAGAGCTCTATTCTCAAAAGCAGAGTGTGTTTCTTGTAAGGCGAGCTAGCGTTTGTTTCCCAGTCCTAAATGGAGTTGAATCACATGGAGTTTCTGTTCCTACGAGCAAGAGTTGTTTTCTGGTGAGAAGAGTCACTATTGTGCTCCCATTGTTTTACACAGGGCAAATAGCACTCGCTTCTGTTCCCAGCAAGTACAGTGTATTGGACTGAATAGGAGCTACTGTTCTTGTCAGTATCCTAAGAAGAGTTGAACTAGATGGGGCCCGTGTGTTTGGGAAGCACAGTTCTTTTGTTCTGAGCAAGCTCACTGTTCTGGCCCTATAGGAAACACAGTAGAGTAGAAGAGTGCTCTTTTCTCAAAAGCAGAGTGAGTTTCTTGTAAGGCGAGCTAGCCTTTGTTTCCCAGTCCTAAATGGAGTTGAGTCACATGCAGTTTCTGGTCCTACGAGCAAGAGTTGTTTTCTGCCAAGAAGAGTCACTATTGTGCAACCATTGCAGTACACACGACAAATAGCACTGTTGTCTGTTCCCAGCAAGTACAGTGTATTGGACTGTAGAGGATCTACTGTTCTTGTCAGGTTCTTAAGCAGAATTGAACTAGATATGGCTTTGTGTGTAGGAAGCACAGTTTTTAGTTCTGAGCAAGCTCACTGTTCAGACCCCATAGGAAACACAGTAGAGTAGAAGAGTGCTCTTTTCTCAAAAGCAGATTGTGTTTCTTGTAAGGCGAGCTAGCGTTTGTTTCCTAGTCCTAACTGGAGTTCAATCACATGAAGTTTCCGGTCCTACGAGCAAGAGATGTTTTCTGGTAAGGAAAGTTACTATTGCGCTCCCATTGCTATACACAGTGCAAATAGCACTCGCGTCTGTTACAGCAATTACAGTGAATTGGACTGAATAGGAGCAACTGTTCTTGTCAGTTTCCTAAGCAGAGTTGAACGAGATATGGCCCGTGTGTAGGAAGCACAGTTCTTTTGTTCTAAGCAAGCTCACTGTTTGGACCCCTTAGGAAACACAGTAGAGTAGAAGAGTGCTCTTTTCTCTAAATCAGAGTGTTTTTCTAGTAAGACGAGTTTGCGTTTGTTTCCCAGTCCTAAATGGAGTTGAGTCACATGCAGTTTTAGGTCCTACGAGCAAGTGTTGTTTTCTGGTAAGAAGAGTCACTATTGCGCTCCAAATGCCATACACAGTGCAAATAGCACTCGCGTCTGTTTCCTTCATGTACAGTGTATTGGACTAAATAGGCGCTACTGTTCTTGTCAGTTTCCTCAGCAGAGTTGAACTAGATATGGTCCGTGTGTAGGAAGCACAGTTCTTTTGTTCTGAGCAAGCTCACTGTTATGGCCCTATAGGAAACACAGTAGAGTAGAAGAGTGCTCTTTTCTCTAAAGCAGAGTGTGTTTCTTGTAAGGCGAGCTAGCGTTTGTTTCCCAGTCCTAAATGGAGTTGAATCACATGCAGTTTCTGGTCCTACGAGCTAGAGTTGTTTTATGGTAAGAAGAGTCACTATTGCTCTGACATTGCCATACACAGTACAAATAGCACTGTTATCTGTTCCCAGCAGTACAGTGTATTGGACTGAAGAGGTTCTACTGTTCTTGTCAGGTTCCTAGGCAGAATTGAACTAGGTATGACGGTGTGTGTAGGAAGCACGTTTTTTTTTGTTCTGAGCAAGCTCACTGTTCGGACCTCATAGGAAACACAGTAGAACAGAAGAGTGGTCTTTTCTCAAAAGCAGAGTGTGTTTCTTGTAAGGCAAGCTAGCGTTTGTTTCCTAGTCCTAAATGGAGTTCAAACACAGGCAGTTTCCGGTCCTACGAGCAAGAGTTGTTTTCTGGTAAGAAGAGTCAATATTGCGCTGCCATTGCCATACACAGGAGAAATAGCCCTGAAGTCTGTTCCCAGCAAGTACAGTGTATTGGACTGAAGAGGATCTACTGTTCTTGTCAGGTTCCTAAGCAGAATTGAACTAGATATGTCCGTGTGTGTAGGAAGCCCAGTTATTTTTTTCTGAGCAAGTTCACTGTTCGGACCACTTAGGAAACACAGTAGATTAGAAGAGTGTTTTTTTCTCTAAATCAGAGTGTGTTTCTTGTAGGGCGAGCTAGTGTTTGTTTCCCAGTCCTAAATGGAGTTGAATCACATGCAGTTTCTGGTCCTACAAGCAAGAGTTGTTTTCTGGTAAGAAGAGTCACTATTGTGCTCCCATTGTCATACACAGGGCAAATAGCTCTCGCGTCTGTTCCCAGCATGTACAGTGTATTGGACTGAAGAGGATCTACTGTTCTTGTCAGGTTCCTAAGCAGAGTTGAGCTAGATATGGCCGTGTGTGTAGGAAGCACATTTCTTTTGTTCTGAGCAAGCTAACTGTTCTGGCCGTATAGGAAAAACAGTAGAGTAGAAGAGTGCTCTTTTCTCTAAAGCAGATTGTGTTTCTTGTAAGGCGAGCTAACGTTTTATTCCCAGTCCTATATGGAGTTGAATCACATGCAGTTTCTGGTCCTATGAACAAGAGTTGTTTTCTGGTAAGGAAAGTCACTATTGCGCTCCCATTGCCATACACAATGCAAATAGCACTCGCGTTTGTTCCCAGCAAGTACAGTGTATCGGACTGAAGAGGAGCTACTGTTCTTGTCAGGATCCTAAGCAGAGTTGAACGAGATATGTCCCGCTTGTGTAGGAAGCACAGTTCTTTTGTTCTGAACAAGCTCACTGTTTGGACCCCATAGGAAACACAGTAGAGTAGAAGAGTGCTCTTTTCTCAAAAGCAGAGTGTGTTTCTTGGAAGGCAAGCTAGCGTTTTTTTCCCAGTCCGAAATGGAGTTGAGTCGCATGCAGTTTTTTGTCCTACGAGCAAGAGTTGTTTTCTGGTAAGACAAGTCACTATTGTGCTCCATTATCCATACACAGTGCAAATAGCACTCGCTTCTGTTCCCCGCAAGTACAGTGTATTGGACTGAAGAGGAGCTACTGTTCTTGTCAGTTTCCTAAGCAGAGTTGAACTAGATATGGCCCCTATGTAGAAAGCACAGTTGTTTTGTTCTGAGCAAGCTCACTGTTCTGGCCCCATAGGAAACACAGTAGTGTAGAAGAGTGCTCTTTTCTCTAAAGCAGAGTGTGTTTCTTGTAAGGCGAGCTAACGTTTGTTTCCCAGTCCTAAATGGAGTTGAATCACATGCAGTTTCTGGTCCTACGAGCAAGAGTTGTTTTATGGTAAGAAGAGTCACTATTGCGCTGCCATTGCCATACACAGGACAAATAACACTGGCGTCTTTTCCCAGCAAGTACAGTGTATTGGACGGAAGAAGATCTACTGTTCTTGTCAGGTTCCTAAGCAGACTTGAACTAGATATGGCCATGTGTAGGAAGCACAGTTTTTTTGTTCTGAGCAAGCTCACTGTTCAGAACCCACAGGAAACACAGTAGAGTAGAAGAGTGCTCTTTTCTCAAAAGCAGAGTGTGTTTCTTGGAAGGCGAGCAAGCGTTTGTTTCCCAGTCCTAAATGGAGTTGAGTCCCATGCAGTTTTTTGTCCTACGAGCAAGAGTTGTATTCTGGTAAGAAGAGTCACTATTGTGCTCCAATAGCCATACACAGTGCAAATAGCACTTGCGTCTGTTCCCAGCAAGTACAGTGTATCGGACTGAAGAGGAGCAACTCTTCTTCTCAGTTTCCTAAGCAGAGTTGAACTAGATATGGCCCGTGTGTGTAGGAAGCACAGTTCTTTTGTTCTGAGCAAGCTCACTCTACGGACCCCATAGGAAACACAGTAGAGTAGAAGAGTGCTCTTTTCTCAAAAGTAGAGTGTGTTTCATGTAAGGCGAGCTAGCATTTGTTTCCCAGTCCTAAATGGAGGTGAATCACATGCTGTTTCTGGTCCTACGAGCAAGTGTTGTTTTCTGGTAAGGACAGTCACTATTGCGCTGCCATTGCCATACACAGTGCAAATAGCACTCGCGTCTGTTCCCAGCAAGTACAGTTTATCGGACTGAAGAGGAGCTACTGTTCTTTTCAGTTTCCTAAGTAGAGTTGAACTAGATATGGTCCGTGTTTGTAGGAAGCACAGTTCTTTTGTTCTGAGCAAGCTCACTGTTCGGACCCCATAGGAAACACAGTAGAGTAGAATAGTGCTCTTTTCTCTAAAGCAGAGTGTGTTTCTTGTAAGGCGAGCTAGCGTTTGTTTCCCAGTCTAAAATGGAGTTGAATCCCATGCAGTTTCTGGTCCTACGAGCAAGAGTTGTTTTCTGGTAAAGAAAGTCACTATTGCTCTCCCATTGCCATACACAGTGCAAATAGCACATGCGTCTGTTCCCAGCAAGTAGAGTGTATTGGACTGAAGAGGAGCAACTGTTCTTGTCAGTTTCCTAAGCAGAGTTGAACTAGATATGGCCCGTGTCTGTAGGAAGCACAGTTCTTATGTTCTGAGCAAGCTCACTGTTCTGGCCCTTAGGAAAAACAGTAGAGTAGAAGAGTGCTCTTTTCTCTAAAGCACAGTGTGTTTCTTGCAAGGAGATCTCGCATTTGTTTCCCAGTACTAAATGGAGTTGAATCACATGCAGTTTCTGGTCCTATGAGCAAGAGTTGTTTTCTGGTAAGGAAAGTCACTATTGCGCTCCCATTGCCATACACAGTGCAAATAGCCCTCCCGTCTGTTCCCAGCAAGTACAGTGTATTGGACTGAAGAGGAGCTACTGTTCTTCTCAGTTTCCCAAGCAGAGTTGAACTAAATAAGGCCCGTGTGTGTAGGAAGCACAGTTCTTTTTCTCTGAGCAAGCTCACTGTTCTGGCCCTATAGGAAACACAGTAGAGTAGAAGAGTGCTCTTTTCTCAAAAGCAGAGTGTGTTTCTTGTAAGGCGAGCTAGCGTTTGTTTCCCAGTCCTAAATGGAGTTGAATCACATGCAGTTACTGGTCCTACGACCAAGAGCTGTTTTCTGGTAAGGAAAGTCACTATTGCGCTCCCATTGCCATACACAGTGCAAATAGCCCCCTCCCCGTCTCCTCCGAGCAAGTACAGTGTATTGGACTGAAGAGGAGCTACTGTTCTTGTCAGTTTCCTAAGCAGAGTTGAACTAGATTTGGCCCGTGTGTGTAGGAAGCACAGTTCCTTTTTTCTGAGCAAGCTCACTGTTCTGGCCCTATAGGAAACACAGTAGAGTAGAAGAGTGCTCTTTTCCAAAAGCAGAGTGTGTTTCTTGTAAGGTGACCTAGCGTTTGTTTCCCAGTCCTAAATGGAGTTGAATCACATGCAGTTTCTGGTCCTACGAGCAAGCGTTGTTTTCTGGTAAGAAGAGTCACTATTGCGCTGCCATTGCCATACACAGGACAGATAGCCCTGGCGTCTGTTCCCAGCAAGTACAGTGTATTGGACTGAAGAGGATGTACTGTTCTTGTCAGGTTCCTAAGCAGACTTGAACTAGATATGGCCGTGTGTGTAGGAAGCACAGTTTTTTTGTTCTGATCAAGCTCACTGTTCTGGCCCTATAGGAAACACAGTAGAGTAGAAGAGTGCTCTTTTCTCAAAAGCAGAGTGAGTTTCTTGTAAGGCGAGCTAGCCTTTGTTTCCCAGTCCTAAATGGAGTTGAATCACATGCAGTTTCTGGTCCTACGAGCAAGAGTTGTTTTCTGCCAAGAAGAGTCACTATTGTGCAACCATTGCAGTACACACGACAAATAGCCCTGTTGTCTGTTCCCAGCAAGTACAGTGTATTGGACTGTAGAGGATCTACTGTTCTTGTCAGGTTCCTAAGCAGAATTGAACTAGATATGGCTTTGTGTGTAGGAAGCACAGTTTTTAGTTCTGAGCAAGCTCACTGTTCAGACCCCATAGGAAACACAGTAGAGTAGAAGAGTGCTCTTTTCTCAAAAGCAGATTGTGTTTCTTGTAAGGCGAGCTAGCGTTTGTTTCCTAGTCCTAACTGGAGTTCAATCACATGAAGTTTCCGGTCCTACGAGCAAGAGATGTTTTCTGGTAAGGAAAGTTACTATTGCGCTCCCATTGCTATACACAGTGCAAATAGCACTCGCGTCTGTTACAGCAATTACAGTGAATTGGACTGAATAGGAGCAACTGTTCTTGTCAGTTTCCTAAGCAGAGTTGAACGAGATATGGCCCGTGTGTAGGAAGCACAGTTCTTTTGTTCTAAGCAAGCTCACTGTTTGGACCCCTTAGGAAACACAGTAGAGTAGAAGAGTGCTCTTTTCTCTAAAGCAGAGTGTTTTTCTAGTAAGACGAATTTGCGTTTGTTTCCCAGTCCTAAATGGAGTTGAGTCACATGCAGTTTTAGGTCCTACGAGCAAGTGTTGTTTTCTGGTAAGAAGAGTCACTATTGTGCTCCAAATGCCATACACAGTGCAAATAGCACTCGCGTCTGTTTTCTTCATGTACAGTGTATTGGACTAAATAGGCGCTACTGTTCTTGTCAGTTTCCTCAGCAGAGTTGAACTAGATATGGTCCGTGTGTAGGAAGCACAGTTCTTTTGTTCTGAGCAAGCTCACTGTTCTGGCCCTATAGGAAACACAGTAGAGTAGAAGAGTACTCTTTTCTCTAAAGCAGAGTGTGTTTCTTGTAAGGCGAGCTAGCGTTTGTTTCCCAGTCCTAAATGGAGTTGAATCACATGCAGTTTCTGGTCCTACGAGCTAGAGTTGTTTTATGGTAAGAAGAGTCACTATTGCTCTGACATTGCCATACACAGTACAAATAGCACTGTTATCTGTTCCCAGCAGTACAGTGTATTGGACTGAAGAGGTTCTACTGTTCTTGTCAGGTTCCTAGGCAGAATTGTACTAGGTATGACGGTGTGTGTAGGAAGCATGTTTTTTTTTGTTCTGAGCAAGCTCACTGTTCGGACCTCATAGGAAACACAGTAGAACAGAAGAGTGGTCTTTTCTCAAAAGCAGAGTGTGTTTCTTGTAAGGCAAGCTAGCGTTTGTTTCCTAGTCCTAAATGGAGTTCAAACACAGGCAGTTTCCGGTCCTAGGAGCAAGAGTTGTTTTCTGGTAAGAAGAGTCAATATTGCGCTGCCATTGCCATACACAGGACAAATAGCCCTGAAGTCTGTTCCCAGCAAGTACAGTGTATTGGACTGACGAGGATCTACTGTTCTTGTCAGGTTCCTAAGCAGAATTGAACTAGATATGTCCGTGTGTGTAGGAAGCCCAGTTATTTTTTTCTGAGCAAGTTCACTGTTCGGACCACTTAGGAAACACAGTAGATTAGAAGAGTGCTTTTTTCTCTAAATCAGAGTGTGTTTCTTGTAGGGCGAGCTAGTGTTTGTTTCCCAGTCCTAAATGGAGTTGAATCACATGCAGTTTCTGGTCCTACAAGCAAGAGTTGTTTTCTGGTAAGAAGAGTCACTATTGTGCTCCCATTGTCATACACAGGGCAAATAGCTCTCGCGTCTGTTCCCAGCATGTACAGTGTATTGGACTGAAGAGGATCTACTGTTCTTGTCAGGTTCCTAAGCAGAGTTGAGCTAGATATGGCCGTGTGTGTAGGAAGCACATTTCTTTTGTTCTGAGCAAGCTAACTGTTCTGGCCGTATAGGAAAAACAGTAGAGTAGAAGAGTGCTCTTTTCTCTAAAGCAGATTGTGTTTCTTGTAAGGCGAGCTAACGTTTTATTCCCAGTCCTATATGGAGTTGAATCACATGCAGTTTCTGGTCCTATGAACAAGAGTTGTTTTCTGGTAAGGAAAGTCACTATTGCGCTCCCATTGCCATACACAATGCAAATAGCACTCGCGTTTGTTCCCAGCAAGTACAGAGTATCGGACTGAAGAGGAGCTACTGTTCTTGTCAGGATCCTAAGCAGAGTTGAACGAGATATGTCCCGCTTGTGTAGGAAGCACAGTTCTTTTGTTCTGAACAAGCTCACTGTTTGGACCCCATAGGAAACACAGTAGAGTAGAAGAGTGCTCTTTTCTCAAAAGCAGAGTGTGTTTCTTGGAAGGCAAGCTAGCGTTTTTTTCCCAGTCCGAAATGGAGTTGAGTCGCATGCAGTTTTTTGTCCTACGAGCAAGAGTTGTTTTCTGGTAAGACAAGTCACTATTGTGCTCCATTATCCATACACAGTGCAAATAGCACTCGCTTCTGTTCCCCGCAAGTACAGTGTATTGGACTGAAGAGGAGCTACTGTTCTTGTCAGTTTCCTAAGCAGAGTTGAACTAGATATGGCCCCTATGTAGAAAGCACAGTTGTTTTGTTCTGAGCAAGCTCACTGTTCTGGCCCCATAGGAAACACAGTAGTGTAGAAGAGTGCTCTTTTCTCTAAAGCAGAGTGTGTTTCTTGTAAGGTGAGCTAACGTTTGTTTCCCAGTCCTAAATGGAGTTGAATCACATGCAGTTTCTGGTCCTACGAGCAAGAGTTGTTTTATGGTAAGAAGAGTCACTATTGCGCTGCCATTGCCATACACAGGACAAATAACACTGGCGTCTTTTCCCAGCAAGTACAGTGTATTGGACGGAAGAAGATCTACTGTTCTTGTCAGGTTCCTAAGCAGACTTGAACTAGATATGGCCATGTGTAGGAAGCACAGTTTTTTTGTTCTGAGCAAGCTCACTGTTCAGAACCCACAGGAAACACAGTAGAGTAGAAGAGTGCTCTTTTCTCAAAAGCAGAGTGTGTTTCTTGGAAGGCGTGCAAGCGTTTGTTTCCCAGTCCTAAATGGAGTTGAGTCACATGCAGTTTTTTGTCCTACGAGCAAGAGTTGTATTCTGGTAAGAAGAGTCACTATTGTGCTCCAATAGCCATACACAGTGCAAATAGCACTTGCGTCTGTTCCCAGCAAGTACAGTGTATCGGACTGAAGAGGAGCAACTCTTCTTCTCAGTTTCCTAAGCAGAGTTGAACTAGATATGGCCCGTGTGTGTAGGAAGCACAGTTCTTTTGTTCTGAGCAAGCTCACTCTACGGACCCCATAGGAAACACAGTAGAGTAGAAGAGTGCTCTTTTCTCAAAAGTAGAGTGTGTTTCATGTAAGGCGAGCTAGCATTTGTTTCCCAGTCCTAAATGGAGGTGAATCACATGCAGTTACTGGTCCTACGAGCAAGTGTTGTTTTCTGGTAAGGACAGTCACTATTGCGCTGCCATTGCCATACACAGTGCAAATAGCACTCGCGTCTGTTCCCAGCAAGTACAGTGTATCGGACTGAAGAGGAGCTACTGTTCTTTTCAGTTTCCTAAGTAGAGTTGAACTAGATACGGTCCGTGTTTGTAGGAAGCACAGTTCTTTTGTTCTGAGCAAGCTCACTGTTCGGACCCCATAGGAAACACAGTAGAGTAGAATAGTGCTCTTTTCTCTAAAGCAGACTGTGTTTCTTGTAAGGCGAGCTAGCGTTTGTTTCCCAGTCTTAAATGGAGTTGAATCACATGCAGTTTCTGGTCCTACGAGCAAGAGTTGTTTTCTGGTAAAGAAAGTCACTATTGCTCTCCCATTGCCATACACAGTGCAAATAGCACATGCATCTGTTCCCAGCAAGTAGAGTGTATTGGACTGAAGAGGAGCAACTGTTCTTGTCAGTTTCCTAAGCAGAGTTGAACTAGATATGGCCCGTGTCTGTAGGAAGCACAGTTATTATGTTCTGAGCAAGCTCACTGTTCTGGCCCTATAGGAAAAACAGTAGAGTAGAAGAGTGCTCTTTTCTCAAAAGCAGAGTGTGTTTCTTGTAAGGCGAGCTAGCGTTTGTTTCCCAGTCCTAAATGGAGTTGAATCACATGCAGTTACTGGTCCTACGACCAAGAGCTGTTTTCTGGTAAGGAAAGTCACTATTGCGCTCCCATTGCCATACACAGTGCAAATAGCCCCCTCCCCGTCTCCTCTGAGCAAGTACAGTGTATTGGACTGAAGAGGAGCTACTGTTCTTGTCAGTTTCCTAAGCAGAGTTGAACTAGATTTGGCCCGTGTGTGTAGGAAGCACAGTTCCTTTTTTCTGAGCAAGCTCACTGTTCTGGCCCTATAGGAAACACAGTAGAGTAGAAGAGTGCTCTTTTCCAAAAGCAGAGTGTGTTTCTTGTAAGGTGACCTAGCGTTTGTTTCCCAGTCCTAAATGGAGTTGAATCACATGCAGTTTCTGGTCCTACGAGCAAGCGTTGTTTTCTGGTAAGAAGAGTCACTATTGCGCTGCCATTGCCATACACAGGACAGATAGCCCTGGCGTCTGTTCCCAGCAAGTACAGTGTATTGGACTGAAGAGGATCTACTGTTCTTGTCAGGTTCCTAAGCAGACTTGAACTAGATATGGCCGTGTGTGTAGGAAGCACAGTTTTTTTGTTCTGATCAAGCTCACTGTTCGGAACACATAGGAAACACAGTAGAGTAGAAGAGTGCTCTTTTTTCAAAAGCAGAGTGTGTTTCTTGTAAGGTGACCTAGCGTTTGTTTCCCAGTCCTAAATGGAGTTGAGTCACATGCAGTTTTTTGTCCTACGAGCAAGAGTTGTGTTCTAGTAAGACGAGTCACTATTGTGCTCCAATTGCCGTACACAGTACAAATAGCTCTTGCGTCTGTTCCCTTCAAGTACAGTGTATTGGACTGAATAGGAGCCACTGTTCTTGTCAGTTTCCTAATCAGAGTTGAACTACATATGGCCCGTGTGTGTAGGAAGCACAGTTCTTTTGTTCTGAGCAAGATCACTGTTCGGACCCCATAGGAAACACAGTAGAGTAGAAGAGTGCTCTTTTCTCAAAAGCAGAGTGTGTTTCTTGTAAGGCGAGCTAGCGTTTGTTTCCCAGTCCTAAATGGAGTTGAATCACATGCAGTTTCTGGTCCTACAAGCAAGAGTTGTTTTCTGGTAAGAAGAGTCAATATTGCGCTGCAATTGCCATACACAGGACAAATAGCACTGGCGTCTTTTCCCAGCAATTACAGTGTTTTGGACTGAAGAGGAGCTACTGTTCTTGTCAGTTTCCTAAGCAGACTTGAACTAGATATGGCCGTGTGTGTAGGAAGCACAGTTTTTCTGTTCTGAGCAAGCTCACTGTTCGGAACCCATAGAAAACACAGTAGAGTAGAAGAGTGCTCTTTTCTCAAAAGCAGAGTGTGTTTCTTGGAAGGCAAGCTAGCGTTTGTTTCCCAGTCCTAATTGTAGTTGAGTCGCATGCAGTTTTTTGTCCTACAAACAAGAGTTGTTTTCTGGTAAGACGAGTCACTATTGTGCTCAATAGCCATAAACAGTGCAAACAGCACTCGCGTCTGTTCCCTGCAAGTACAGTGTATTGAACTGAAGAGGAGCTACTGCTCTTGTCAGTTTCCTAAGCAGAGTTGAACTAGATATGGCCCGTGTGTAGGAAGCACAGTTCTTTTGTTCTGAGCAAGCTCACTGTTCAGACCCCATAGGAAACACAGTAGAGTAGAAGAGTGCTCTTTTCTCAAAAGTAGAGTGTGTTTCATGTAAGGCGAGCTAGCATTTGTTTCCGAGTCCTAAATGGAGTTGAATCACATTCAGTTTCTGGTCCTACGAGCAAGAGTTGTTTTCTGGTAAGTACAGTCACTATTGTGCTGCCATTGCCATACACAGTGAAAATAGCACTCGCGTCTGTTCCCAGCAAGTACAGTGTATCGGACTGAAGAGGAGCTACTGTTCTTGTCAGTTTCCTAAGCAGAGTTGAGCTCGATATGGCCTGTGTGTAGGAAGCACAGTTCTTTTGTTCTGAGCAAGCTCACTGTTCTGGCACTACAGGAAACACAGTAGAGTAGAAGAGTGCTCCTTTCTCTAAAGCAGAGTGTGTTTCTTGTAAGGCGAGCTAGCGTTTGTTTCCCAGTCCTAAATGGAGTTGAATCACATGCAGTTTCTGGTCCCACGAGCAAGAGATGTTTTATGTTAAGAAGAGTCACTATTGTGCTGCCATTGCCATACACAGGACAAATAGCACTGGCATCTGTTCCCACCAAGTACAGTGTATTGGACTGAAGAGGATCTACTGTTCTTGTCATGTTCCTAAGCAGAATTGAACTAGATATGGCCGTGTGTGTAGGAAGCACAGTTCTTTTGTTCTGAGCACGCTCACTGTTCGGACCCCATAGGAAAGACAGTAGAGTAGATTTGTGCTTTTTTCTCAAAAGCAGAGTGTGTTTTTTGTAAGGCGAGCTAGCGTTTGTTTCCCAGTCCTAAATGGAGTTGAATCACATGCAGTTTCTGGTCCTACGAGCAAGAGTTGTTTTCTGGTAAGGAAAGTCACTATTGCGCTCCCATTGCCATACACAGGGTAAATAGCACTGGCGTCTGTTCCCAGAAAATACAGTGTATCAAACTGAAGAGGAGCTACTGTTCTTGTCAATTTCCTAAGCAGAGTTGAACTAGATATGGTCGGTGTGTGTAGGAAGCACAGTTCTTTTGTTCTGAGCAAGCTCACTGTTTGGAACCCAAGGGAAACACAGTAAAATAGAATCGTGCTCTTTTCTCAAAAGCAGAGTGTGTTTGTTGTAAAGTGAGCTAGTGTTTGTTTCCCAGTTTTAAATGGAGTTGAATCCCATGCAGTTTCTGGTCCTACGAGCAAGAGTTGTTTTCTGGTAAGAAGAGTCAATATTGCGCTGCCATTGCCCAACACAGGACAAATAGCACTGGCGTCGGTTCCCAGCAAGTACAGTGTATTGGACTGAAGAGGAGCTACTGTTCTTGTCAGTTTCCTAAGCAGAGTTGAACAAGATATGGTCCGTGTGTGTAGGAAGCACAGTTCTTTTGTTCTGAGCAAGCTCACTGTTTGGACCCCATAGGAAACACAGTAGAGTAGAAGAGTGCTCTTTTCTCTAAAGCAGAGTGTGTTTCTTTAAGGCGAGCTAGCGTTTGTTTCCCAGTCCTAAATGGAGTGGAATCACATGCAGTTTCTGATCCTACGAGCAAGAGTTGTTTTCTGGTAAGGAAAATCACTATTGCTCTCCCATTGCCATACACAGGACAAATAGCACTAGCGTCTGTTCGCAGCAAATACAGGGTATTGGACTGAAGAGGATCTACTGTTCTTGTCAGGTTCCTAAGCAGAGTTGAACTAGATATGGCCGTGTGTGTAGGAAGCACAGTTCTTTTTTTCTGAGCAAGCTCACTGTTCTGGCCCTACAGAAAACACAGTAGAGTAGAAGAGTGCTCTTTTCTCAAAAGCAGAGTGTGTTTCTTGTAAGGCGAGCTAGCGTTTGTTTCCCAGTCCGAAATGGAGTTGAATCGCATGCACTTTCTGGTCCTACGAGCAAGAGTTGTTTTCTGGTAAGGAAAGTCGCTATTGCGCTCCCATTGCCATACACAGTGCAAATAGCCCCACCTCTCTTCCCAGAAAGTACAGTGTATTGGACTGAAGAGGAGCTACTGTTCTTGTCAGTTTCCTAAGCAGAGTTGAACTAGATATGGCCCGTGTGTGTAGGAAGCACAGTTCTTTTTTTTTGAGCAAGCTCAGTGTTCTGGCCATATAGGAAACACAGTAGAGTAGAAGAGTGCTCTTTTCTCAAAAGCAGAGTGTGTTTCTTGTAAAGCGAGCTAGAGTTTGTTTCCCAGTCCTAAATGGAGTTGAATCACATGCAGTTTCTGGTCCTACGAGCAAGAGTTTTTTTCTGGTAGGAAGAGTCACTATTGTGCTGCCATTGCCATACACAGGACAGATAGCACTGGAGTCTGTTCCCAGCAAGTACATTGTATTGGACCGAAGAGGATCTACTGTTCTTGTCAGATTCTTAAGCAGACTTGAACTAGATATGGCCGTGTGTGTAGGAAGCACAGTTTTTTTGTTCTGAGCAAGCTCACTGTTCGGAACACATAGGAAACACAGTAGAGTAGAAGAGTGCTCTTTTCTCAAAAGCAGAGTTTGTTTCTTAGAAGGCGAGCTAGCGTTTGTTTCCCAGTCCTAAACGGAGTTGAGTCACATGCAGTTTTTTGTCCTACGAGCAAGATTTGTTTTCTGGTAAGACGAGTCACTATTGTGCTCCAATTGCTATACACAGTGCAAATAGCACTCGCGTCTGTTCCCCGCAAGTACAGTGTATTGGACTGAAGAGGAGCTACTGTTCTTGTCAGTTTCCTAATCAGAATTGAACTAGATATGGCCGTGTGTGTAGGAAGCACAGTTCTTTTGTTCTGAGCAAGCTCACTGTTCGAACACCATAGGAAACACAGTAGAGTAGAAGAGTGCTCTTTTCTCAAAAGCAGAGTGTGTTTCTTGTAAGGCAAGCTAGCATTTGTTTCCCAGTCCTAAATGGAGTTGAATCACATGCAGTTTCTGGTCCTACGAGCAAGAGTTGTTTTCTGGTAAGAAGAGTCACTATTGCGCTCCAAATGCCATATAGAGTGCAAATAGCTCTCGCGTCTGTTCCCAGCAAGTACAGTGTATTGGAATGAATAGGAGCTACTGTTCTTGTCAGTTTCCTAAGCAGAGTTTAACTAGATATGGTCCATGTGTGTGGGAAGCACAGTTATTTTGTTCTGAGCAAGCTCACTGTTTGGACCTTATAGGAAACACAGTGGAGTAGAAGAGTGCACTTTTCTCAAAAGCAGAGTGTGTTTCTTTTAAGGCGAGCTAGCGTTTGTTTCCCAGTTTTAAATGGAGTTGAATCACATGCAGTTTGTGGTCCTACGAGCAAGAGTTGTTTTCTGGTAAGGAAAGTCACTATTGCGCTCCCATTGCCATACAAAGTGCAAATAGCCCTCGCGTCTGTTCCCAGCAAGTACAGTGTATCGGACTGAAGAGGAGCTACTGTTCTTGTCAGTTTCTTAAGCAGAGTTGCAGGAGATATGGCCCATTTGTGTAGGAAGCACAGTTCTTTTATTCTGAGCAAGCTCACTCTTCTGGCCCTATAGGAAACACAGTAGAGTATAAGAGTGCTATTTTCTCTAAAGCAGATTGTGTTTCTTGTAAGGCGAGCTAGCGTTTGTTTCCCAGTCCTAAACGGAGTTGAATCACATGCAGTTTCTGGTTTTACGAACAAGAGTTGTTTTCTGGTAAGGAAAGTCACTATTGTGCTCCAAATGCCATATACACTGCAAATAGCACTCGCGTCTGTTCCCAGCAAGTACAGTGTATTGGACTGAATAGGAGCTACTGTTCTTGTCAGTTTCCTAAGTAGAGTTGAACTAGATATGGTCCATGTGTGTAGGAAGCACAGTTCTTTTGTTCTGAGCAAGCTCACTGTTCGGACCCCATAGGAAAAACAGTAGAGTAGATGTGTGCTCTTTTCTCTAAAGCAGAGTATGTTTCTTGTAAGGCGAGCTAGCGTTTGTTTCCCAGTCCTAATGGAGTGGAATCACATGCAGTTTCTGGTCCTACGAGCAAGAGTTGTTTTCTGGTAAGGAAAGTCACTATTGCGCTCCCATTGCCATACACAGTGCAAATAGCACATGCGTCTGTTCCCAGCAAGTACAGTGTATCGGGCTGAAGAGGAGCTACTGTTCTTGTCAGTTTCCTAAGCAGAGTTGAACTAGATATGGCCCTTGTGTGTAGGAAGCACAGTTCTTATGTTCTGAGCAAGCTCACTGTTCTGGCCCTACAGGAAACACAGTAGAGTAGAAGAGTGCTCTTTTCTCTAAAGCAGAGTGTGTTTCTTGTGAGGCGAGCTCGCGTTTGTTTCCCAGTCCTAAATGGAGTTGAGTCACATGCAGTTTTTGGTCCTACGAGCAAGAGTTGTTTTCTGGTAAGAAGAGGCACTATTGCGCTGCCATTGCCATACACAGGACAAATAGCACTGGCGTCTGTTCGCAGCAAGTACATGGTATTAGACTGAAGAGGATCTACTGTTCTTGTCAGGTTCCTAAGCAGAGTTGAACTAGATATGGCCGTGTGTGTAGGAAGCACAGTTCTTTTTTTCTGAGCAAGCTCACTGTTCTGGCCCTACAGAAAACACAGTAGAGTAGAAGAGTGCTCTTTTCTCAAAAGCAGAGTTTGTTTCTTGGAAGGCGAGCTAGCGTTTGTTTCCCAGTCCTAAACGGAATTGAGTCACATGCAGTTTTTTGTCCTACGAGCAAGATTTGTTTTCTGGTAAGACGAGTCACTATTGTGCTCCAATTGCTATATATAGTGCAAATAGCACTCGCGTCTGTTCCCCGCAAGTACAGTGTATTGGACTGAAGAGGAGCTACTGTTCTCGTCAGTTTCCTAATCAGAATTGAACTAGATATGGCCGTGTGTGTAGGAAGCACAGTTCTTTTGTTCTGAGCAAGCTCACTGTTCTGGCCCTATAGGAAACACAGTAGAGTAGAAGAGTGCTCTTTTCTCTAAAGCAGAGTGTGTTTCTTGTAAGGCGAGCTAGCGTTTGTTTCCTAGCTCTAAATGGAGTTGAATCACATGCAGTTTCTGGTCCTGTGAACAAGAGTTGTTTTCTGGTAAGGAAAGTCACTATTGCGCTCCCATTGCCCTACACAAGGCAAATAGCACTCGCGTCTTTTCCCAGCAAGTACAGTGTATTGGACTGAATAGGAGCTACTGTTCTTGTCAGTTTCCTAAGCAGAGTTGAACTAGATATGGTCCGTGTGTGTAGGAAGCACAGTTCTTTTGTTCTGAGCAGGCTCACTGTTAGGACCCCCTAGGAAACACAGTAGAGTAGAAGAGTGCTCTTTTCTCTAAAGCAGAGTGTGTTTCTTGTAAGGCGAGCTAGCGTTTGTTTCCCAGTCCTAAATGGAGTGGAATCACATGCAGTTTCTGATCCTATGAGCAAGAGTTGTTTTCTGGTAAGGAAAGTCACTATTGCGCTCCCATTGCCATACACAGTGCAAATACCCCCACCTCTCTTCCCAGAAAGTACAGTGTATTGGACTGAAGAGGAGCTACTGTTCTTGTCAGTTTCCTAAGCAGAGTTGAACTAGATATGGCCCGTGTGTGTAGGAAGCACAGTTCTTATGTTCTGAGCAAGCTCACTGTTCTGGCCCTATAGGAAAACATAGTAGAGTAGAAGAGTGCTCTTTTCTCAAAAGCAGAGTGTGTTTTTGTAAGGCGAGCTAGCGTTTCTTTCCCAGTCCTAAATGGAGTGGAATCACATGCAGTTTCTGGTCCTACGAGCAAGAGTTGTTTTCTGGTAAGGAAAGTCACTATTGCGCTCCCATTGCCATACACAGTGCAAATTGCTCATGCGTCTGTTCCCAGCAAGTACAGTGTATCAGACTGAAGAGGAGCTACTGTTCTTTTCAGTTTTTTAAGCAGAGTTGAACTAGATATGGCCCGTGTGTGTAGGAAGCACAGTTCTTATGTTCTGAGAAAGCTCACTGTTCTGGCCCTATAGGAAACACAGTAGAGTAGAAGAGTGCTCTTTTCTCTAAAGCAGAGTGTGTTTCTTGTCAGGCGAGCTAGCATTTGTTTTCCAGACATAAATGGAGTTGAGTCACATGCAGTTTTTGGTCCTACGAGCAAGAGTTGTTTTCTGGTAAGAAGAGTCACTATTGCGCTCCAAACGCCATATACAGTGCAAATAGCACTCGCGTCTGTTCCCAGCAAGTACAGTGTATTGGAGTGAATAGGAGCTACTGTTTTTGTCAGTTTCCTAAGCAGAGTTTAACTAGATATGGTCCATGTATGTGGGAAGCACTGTTATTTTGTTCTGAGCAAGCTCACTGTTTGGACCCCATAGGAAACACAGTGGAGTAGAAGAGTGCACTTTTCTCAAAAGCAGAGTGTGTTTCTTTTAAGGCGAGCTAGCGTTTGTTTCCCAGTCCTAAATGGAGTTGAATCACATGCAGTTTGTGGTCCTACGAGCAAGAGTTGTTTTCTGGTAAGGAAAGTCACTATTGCGCTCCCATTGCCATACACAGTGCAAATAGCCCTCGCGTCTGTTCCCAGCAAGTACAGTGTATCGGACTGAAGAGGAGCTACTGTTCTTGTCAGTTTCCTAAGCAGAATTGAACTAGATATGACCCGTGTGTTTAGGAAGCACAGTTCTTATGTTCTGAGCACGCTCACTGTTCTGGCCCTATAGGAAACACAGTAGAGTAGAAGAGTGCTATTTTCTCTAAAGCAGAGTGTGTTTCTTGTAAGGCGAGGTAGCGTTTGTTTCCCAGTCCTAAATGGAGTTGAATCACATGCAGTTTCTGGTTTTACGAACAAGAGTTGTTTTCTGGTAAGGAAAGTCACTATTGCGCTCCAAATGCCATATACACTGCAAATAGCACTCGCGTCTGTTCCCAGCAAGTGCAGTGTATTGGACTGAATAGGAGCTACTGTTCTTGTCAGTTTCCTAAGTAGAGTTGAACTAGATATGGTCCATGTGTGTAGGAAGCACAGTTCTTTTGTTCTGAGCAAGCTTACTGTTCAGACCCCATAGGAAAAACAGTAGAGTAGAAGTGTGCTCTTTTCTCTAAAGCAGAGTGTTTTTATTGTAAGGTGAGCTAGCCTTTGTTTCCCAGTCCTAATGGAGTGGAATCACATGCAGTTTCTGGTCCTACGAGCAAGAGTTGTTTTCTGGTAAGGAAAGTCACTATTGCGCTGCCATTGCCATACACAGTGCAAATTGCACATGCGTCTGTTCCCAGCAAGTACAGTGTATCGGGCTGAAGAGGAGCTACTGTTCTTGTCAGTTTCCTAAGCAGAGTTGAACTAGATATGGCCCGTGTGTGTAGGAATCACAGTTCTTATGTTCTGAGCATGCTCACTGTTCTGGCCCTACAGGAAACACAGTAGAGTAGAAGAGTGCTCTTTTCTCTAAAGCAGAGTGTGTTTCTTGTGAGGCGAGCTCGCGTTTGTTTCCCAGTCCTAAATGGAGTTGAGTCACATGCAGTTTTTGGTCCTACGAGCAAGAGTTGTTTTCTGGTAAGAAGAGGCACTATTGCGCTGCCATTGCCATACACAGGAAAAATAGCACTGGCGTCTGTTCGCAGCAAGTACAGGGTATTGGACTGAAGAGGATCTACTGTTCTTGTCAGGTTCCTAAGCAGAGTTGAACTAGATATGGCCGTGTGTGTAGGAAGCACAGTTCTTTTTTTCTGAGCAAGCTCACTGTTCTGGCCCTACAGGAAACACAGTAGAGTAGAAGAGTGCTCTTTTCTCAAAAGCAGAGTGTGTTTCTTGTAAGGCGAGCTAGCGTTTGTTTCCCAGTCCTAAAAGGAGTTGAATCGCATGCACTTTCTGGTCCTACGAGCAAGAGTTGTTTTCTGGTAAGGAAAGTCACTATTGTGCTCCCATTGCCATACACAGGACAAATAACACTGTTGTCTGTTCCTAGCAATTACAGTGTATTGGACTGAAGAGGAGCTACTGTTCTTGTCTGGTTCCTAAGCAGAATTTAACTAGGTATGGCCGTGTGTGTAGGAAGTACAGTTTTTTTGTTCTGAGCAAGCTCACTGTTCTGACCCGATAGGAAACGCAGTAGAGTAGAAGAGTGCTCTTTTCTCTAAAGCAGAGTGTGTTTCTTGTAAGGCGAGCTAGCGTTTGTTTCCCAGTTTTAAATGGAGTTGAATCACATGCAGTTTCTGGTCATACGAGTAAGAGTTGTTTTCTGGTAAGAAAAGTCACTATTGTGTTCCCATTGTCATTCACAGGCCAAATAGCACTGGCATCTGTTCCCAGCATGTACAGTGTATTGGACTGAAGACGATCTACTGTTCTTGTCAGGTTCCTAAGCAGAATTGAACTAGATATGGCCGTGTGTGTAGAAAGCACAGTTCTTTTGTTCTGAGCAAGCTCACTGTTTGGACCCCATAGGAAACACAGTAGAGTAGAAGAGTGCTCTTTTCTCAAAATCAGAGTGTGTTTCTTGTGAGGCTAGCTCGCGTTTGTTTCCCAGTCCTAAATGGAGTTGAGTCACATGCACTTTTTGGTCCTACGAGCAAGAGTTGTTTTCTGGTAAGAAGAGGCACTATTGCGCTGCCATTGCCATACACAGGACAAATAGCACTGGCGTCTGTTCGCAGCAAGTACAGGGTATTGGACTGAAGAGGATCTACTGTTCTTGTCAGGTTCCTAAGCAGAGTTGAACTAGATATGGCCCGTGTGTGTAGGAAGCACAGTTCTTTTTTTCTGAGCAAGCTCACTGTTCTGGCCATATAGGAAACACAGTAGAGTAGAAGAGTGCTCTTTTCTCAAAAGCAGAGTGTGTTTCTTGTAAAGCGAGCTAGAGTTTGTTGCCCAGTCCTAAATGGAGTTGAATCACATGCAGTTTCTGGTCCTACGAGCAAGAGTTGTTTTCTGGTAAGGAAAGTCACTATTGCGCTCCCATTGCCCTACACAAGGCAAATAGCACTCGCGTCTTTTCCCAGCAAGTACAGTGTATTGGACTGAATAGGAGCTACTGTTCTTGTCAGTTTCCTAAGCAGAGTTGAACTAGATATGGTCCGTGTGTGTAGGAAGCACAGTTCTTTTGTTCTGAGCAAGCTCACTGTTAGGACCCCATAGGAAACACAGTAGAGTAGAAGAGTGCTCTTTTCTCTAAAGCAGAGTGTGTTTCTTGTAAGGCGAGCTAGCATTTGTATCCCAGTCCTAAATGGAGTGGAATCACATGCAGTTTCTGATCCTATGAGCAAGAGTTGTTTTCTGGTAAGGAAAGTCACTATTGCGCTCCCAATGCCATACACAGTGCAAATAGCCCCACCTCTCTTCCCAGAAAGTACAGTGTATTGAACTGAAGAGGAGCTACTGTTCTTGTCAGTTTCCTAAGCAGAGTTGAACTAGATATGGCCCGTGTGTGTAGGAAGCACAGTTCTTATGTTCTGAGCAAGCTCACTGTTCTGGCCCTATAGGAAACATAGTAGAGTAGAAGAGTACTCTTTTCTCAAAAGCAGAGTGTGTTTTTGTAAGGCGAGCTAGCGTTTCTTTCCTAGTCCTAAATGGAGTTGAATCACATGCAGTTTCTGGTCCTATGAGCGAGAGTTGTTTTCTGGTAAGGAAAGTCACTATTGCGCTCCCATTGCCCTACACAAGGCAAATAGCACTCGCGTCTTTTCCCAGGAAGTACAGTGTATTGGACTGAATAGGAGCTACTGTTCTTGTCAGTTTCCTAAGCAGAGTTGAACTAGATATGGTCCGTGTGTGTAGGAAGCACAGTTCTTTTGTTCTGAGCAAGCTCACTGTTTGGACCCCATAGGAAACACAGTAGAGTAGAAGAGTGCTCTTTTCTCTAAAGCAGAGTGTGTTTCTTGTAAGGCGAGCTAGCGTTTGTTTCCCAGTCCTAAATGGAGTGGAATCACATGCAGTTTTTGGTCCTACGAGCAAGAGTTGTTTTCTGGTAAGGAAAGTCACTATTGCGCTCCCATTGCCATACACAGTGCAAATTGCTCATGCGTCTGTTCCCAGCAAGTACAGTGTATCAGACTGAAGAGGAGCTACTGTTCTTTTCAGTTTTTTAAGCAGAGTTGAACTAGATATGGCCCGTGTGTGTAGGAAGCACAGTTCTTATGTTCTGAGAAAGCTCACTGTTCTGGCCCTATAGGAAACACAGTAGAGTAGAAGAGTGCTCTTTTCTCTAAAGCAGAGTGTGTTTCTTGTCAGGCGAGCTAGCATTTGTTTTCCAGACATAAATGGAGTTGAGTCACATGCAGTTTTTGGTCCTACGAGCAAGAGTTGTTTTCTGGTAAGAAGAGTCACTATTGCGCTCCAAACGCCATATACAGTGCAAATAGCACTCGCGTCTGTTCCCAGCAAGTACAGTGTATTGGAGTGAATAGGAGCTACTGTTTTTGTCAGTTTCCTAAGCAGAGTTTAACTAGATATGGTCCATGTATGTGGGAAGCACTGTTATTTTGTTCTGAGCAAGCTCACTGTTTGGACCCCATAGGAAACACAGTGGAGTAGAAGAGTGCACTTTTCTCAAAAGCAGAGTGTGTTTCTTTTAAGGCGAGCTAGCGTTTGTTTCCCAGTCCTAAATGGAGTTGAATCACATGCAGTTTGTGGTCCTACGAGCAAGAGTTGTTTTCTGGTAAGGAAAATCACTATTGCGCTCCCATTGCCATACACAGTGCAAATAGCCCTCGCGTCTGTTCCCAGCAAGTACAGTGTATCGGACTGAAGAGGAGCTACTGTTCTTGTCAGTTTCCTAAGCAGAATTGAACTAGATATGACCCGTGTGTTTAGGAAGCACAGTTCTTATGTTCTGAGCACGCTCACTGTTCTGGCCCTATAGGAAACACAGTAGAGTAGAAGAGTGCTATTTTCTCTAAAGCAGAGTGTGTTTCTTGTAAGGCGAGGTAGCGTTTGTTTCCCAGTCCTAAATGGAGTTGAATCACATGCAGTTTCTGGTTTTACGAACAAGAGTTGTTTTCTGGTAAGGAAAGTCACTATTGCGCTCCAAATGCCATATACACTGCAAATAGCACTCGCGTCTGTTCCCAGCAAGTGCAGTGTATTGGACTGAATAGGAGCTACTGTTCTTGTCAGTTTCCTAAGTAGAGTTGAACTAGATATGGTCCATGTGTGTAGGAAGCACAGTTCTTTTGTTCTGAGCAAGCTTACTGTTCAGACCCCATAGGAAAAACAGTAGAGTAGAAGTGTGCTCTTTTCTCTAAAGCAGAGTGTTTTTATTGTAAGGTGAGCTAGCCTTTGTTTCCCAGTCCTAATGGAGTGGAATCACATGCAGTTTCTGGTCCTACGAGCAAGAGTTGTTTTCTGGTAAGGAAAGTCACTATTGCGCTGCCATTGCCATACACAGTGCAAATTGCACATGCGTCTGTTCCCAGCAAGTACAGTGTATCGGGCTGAAGAGGAGCTACTGTTCTTGTCAGTTTCCTAAGCAGAGTTGAACTAGATATGGCCCGTGTGTGTAGGAATCACAGTTCTTATGTTCTGAGCATGCTCACTGTTCTGGCCCTACAGGAAACACAGTAGAGTAGAAGAGTGCTCTTTTCTCTAAAGCAGAGTGTGTTTCTTGTGAGGCGAGCTCGCGTTTGTTTCCCAGTCCTAAATGGAGTTGAGTCACATGCAGTTTTTGGTCCTACGAGCAAGAGTTGTTTTCTGGTAAGAAGAGGCACTATTGCGCTGCCATTGCCATACACAGGAAAAATAGCACTGGCGTCTGTTCGCAGCAAGTACAGGGTATTGGACTGAAGAGGATCTACTGTTCTTGTCAGGTTCCTAAGCAGAGTTGAACTAGATATGGCCGTGTGTGTAGGAAGCACAGTTCTTTT
The DNA here is from genome assembly GCF_949786415.1 of Peromyscus eremicus. Classification (NCBI taxonomy): domain Eukaryota; kingdom Metazoa; phylum Chordata; class Mammalia; order Rodentia; family Cricetidae; genus Peromyscus; species Peromyscus eremicus. Next base: position 3,767 of record NW_026734384.1, on the reverse strand, counting down.
TTTCTGAGCAAGCTCACTGTTCTGGCCCTACAGGAAACACAGTAGAGTAGAAGAGTGCTCTTTTCTCAAAAGCAGAGTGTGTTTCTTGTAAGGCGAGCTAGCGTTTGTTTCCCAGTCCTAAAAGGAGTTGAATCGCATGCACTTTCTGGTCCTACGAGCAAGAGTTGTTTTCTGGTAAGGAAAGTCACTATTGTGCTCCCATTGCCATACACAGGACAAATAACACTGTTGTCTGTTCCTAGCAATTACAGTGTATTGGACTGAAGAGGAGCTACTGTTCTTGTCTGGTTCCTAAGCAGAATTTAACTAGGTATGGCCGTGTGTGTAGGAAGTACAGTTTTTTTGTTCTGAGCAAGCTCACTGTTCTGACCCGATAGGAAACGCAGTAGAGTAGAAGAGTGCTCTTTTCTCTAAAGCAGAGTGTGTTTCTTGTAAGGCGAGCTAGCGTTTGTTTCCCAGTTTTAAATGGAGTTGAATCACATGCAGTTTCTGGTCATACGAGTAAGAGTTGTTTTCTGGTAAGAAAAGTCACTATTGTGTTCCCATTGTCATTCACAGGCCAAATAGCACTGGCATCTGTTCCCAGCATGTACAGTGTATTGGACTGAAGACGATCTACTGTTCTTGTCAGGTTCCTAAGCAGAATTGAACTAGATATGGCCGTGTGTGTAGAAAGCACAGTTCTTTTGTTCTGAGCAAGCTCACTGTTTGGACCCCATAGGAAACACAGTAGAGTAGAAGAGTGCTCTTTTCTCAAAATCAGAGTGTGTTTCTTGTGAGGCTAGCTCGCGTTTGTTTCCCAGTCCTAAATGGAGTTGAGTCACATGCACTTTTTGGTCCTACGAGCAAGAGTTGTTTTCTGGTAAGAAGAGGCACTATTGCGCTGCCATTGCCATACACAGGACAAATAGCACTGGCGTCTGTTCGCAGCAAGTACAGGGTATTGGACTGAAGAGGATCTACTGTTCTTGTCAGGTTCCTAAGCAGAGTTGAACTAGATATGGCCCGTGTGTGTAGGAAGCACAGTTCTTTTTTTCTGAGCAAGCTCACTGTTCTGGCCATATAGGAAACACAGTAGAGTAGAAGAGTGCTCTTTTCTCAAAAGCAGAGTGTGTTTCTTGTAAAGCGAGCTAGAGTTTGTTGCCCAGTCCTAAATGGAGTTGAATCACATGCAGTTTCTGGTCCTACGAGCAAGAGTTGTTTTCTGGTAAGGAAAGTCACTATTGCGCTCCCATTGCCCTACACAAGGCAAATAGCACTCGCGTCTTTTCCCAGCAAGTACAGTGTATTGGACTGAATAGGAGCTACTGTTCTTGTCAGTTTCCTAAGCAGAGTTGAACTAGATATGGTCCGTGTGTGTAGGAAGCACAGTTCTTTTGTTCTGAGCAAGCTCACTGTTAGGACCCCATAGGAAACACAGTAGAGTAGAAGAGTGCTCTTTTCTCTAAAGCAGAGTGTGTTTCTTGTAAGGCGAGCTAGCATTTGTATCCCAGTCCTAAATGGAGTGGAATCACATGCAGTTTCTGATCCTATGAGCAAGAGTTGTTTTCTGGTAAGGAAAGTCACTATTGCGCTCCCAATGCCATACACAGTGCAAATAGCCCCACCTCTCTTCCCAGAAAGTACAGTGTATTGAACTGAAGAGGAGCTACTGTTCTTGTCAGTTTCCTAAGCAGAGTTGAACTAGATATGGCCCGTGTGTGTAGGAAGCACAGTTCTTATGTTCTGAGCAAGCTCACTGTTCTGGCCCTATAGGAAACATAGTAGAGTAGAAGAGTACTCTTTTCTCAAAGCAGAGTGTGTTTTTGTAAGGCGAGCTAGCGTTTCTTTCCTAGTCCTAAATGGAGTTGAATCACATGCAGTTTCTGGTCCTATGAGCGAGAGTTGTTTTCTGGTAAGGAAAGTCACTATTGCGCTCCCATTGCCCTACACAAGGCAAATAGCACTCGCGTCTTTTCCCAGGAAGTACAGTGTATTGGACTGAATAGGAGCTACTGTTCTTGTCAGTTTCCTAAGCAGAGTTGAACTAGATATGGTCCGTGTGTGTAGGAAGCACAGTTCTTTTGTTCTGAGCAAGCTCACTGTTTGGACCCCATAGGAAACACAGTAGAGTAGAAGAGTGCTCTTTTCTCTAAAGCAGAGTGTGTTTCTTGTAAGGCGAGCTAGCGTTTGTTTCCCAGTCCTAAATGGAGTGGAATCACATGCAGTTTTTGGTCCTACGAGCAAGAGTTGTTTTCTGGTAAGGAAAGTCACTATTGCGCTCCCATTGCCATACACAGTGCAAATTGCTCATGCGTCTGTTCCCAGCAAGTACAGTGTATCAGACTGAAGAGGAGCTACTGTTCTTTTCAGTTTTTTAAGCAGAGTTGAACTAGATATGGCCCGTGTGTGTAGGAAGCACAGTTCTTATGTTCTGAGAAAGCTCACTGTTCTGGCCCTATAGGAAACACAGTAGAGTAGAAGAGTGCTCTTTTCTCTAAAGCAGAGTGTGTTTCTTGTCAGGCGAGCTAGCATTTGTTTTCCAGACATAAATGGAGTTGAGTCACATGCAGTTTTTGGTCCTACGAGCAAGAGTTGTTTTCTGGTAAGAAGAGTCACTATTGCGCTCCAAACGCCATATACAGTGCAAATAGCACTCGCGTCTGTTCCCAGCAAGTACAGTGTATTGGAGTGAATAGGAGCTACTGTTTTTGTCAGTTTCCTAAGCAGAGTTTAACTAGATATGGTCCATGTATGTGGGAAGCACTGTTATTTTGTTCTGAGCAAGCTCACTGTTTGGACCCCATAGGAAACACAGTGGAGTAGAAGAGTGCACTTTTCTCAAAAGCAGAGTGTGTTTCTTTTAAGGCGAGCTAGCGTTTGTTTCCCAGTCCTAAATGGAGTTGAATCACATGCAGTTTGTGGTCCTACGAGCAAGAGTTGTTTTCTGGTAAGGAAAATCACTATTGCGCTCCCATTGCCATACACAGTGCAAATAGCCCTCGCGTCTGTTCCCAGCAAGTACAGTGTATCGGACTGAAGAGGAGCTACTGTTCTTGTCAGTTTCCTAAGCAGAATTGAACTAGATATGACCCGTGTGTTTAGGAAGCACAGTTCTTATGTTCTGAGCACGCTCACTGTTCTGGCCCTATAGGAAACACAGTAGAGTAGAAGAGTGCTATTTTCTCTAAAGCAGAGTGTGTTTCTTGTAAGGCGAGGTAGCGTTTGTTTCCCAGTCCTAAATGGAGTTGAATCACATGCAGTTTCTGGTTTTACGAACAAGAGTTGTTTTCTGGTAAGGAAAGTCACTATTGCGCTCCAAATGCCATATACACTGCAAATAGCACTCGCGTCTGTTCCCAGCAAGTGCAGTGTATTGGACTGAATAGGAGCTACTGTTCTTGTCAGTTTCCTAAGTAGAGTTGAACTAGATATGGTCCATGTGTGTAGGAAGCACAGTTCTTTTGTTCTGAGCAAGCTTACTGTTCAGACCCCATAGGAAAAACAGTAGAGTAGAAGTGTGCTCTTTTCTCTAAAGCAGAGTGTTTTTATTGTAAGGTGAGCTAGCCTTTGTTTCCCAGTCCTAATGGAGTGGAATCACATGCAGTTTCTGGTCCTACGAGCAAGAGTTGTTTTCTGGTAAGGAAAGTCACTATTGCGCTGCCATTGCCATACACAGTGCAAATTGCACATGCGTCTGTTCCCAGCAAGTACAGTGTATCGGGCTGGGCTGAAGAGGAGCTACTGTTCTTGTCAGTTTCCTAAGCAGAGTTGAACTAGATATGGCC